>NC_053451.1:45043463-45352074 GCF_015227805.2 Hirundo rustica | reverse complement strand
ACTTTTCAGCTCTGTGGCCAATCAGTCCTTTCCCACTCGACCACTCAGTGAATCGCAAAATCGGTTGCTGTCCGGTGATTGTCAGTGGGTGGAAACTGGCCCTGAAGAGGAAAATGTGAAATCAGGTAGTGCTTTTTTTTTTTTTGTGGTCCAGTTTCCCTTTTTTCTTCTTTTTTTTTTTTTTTTTTTTTTTCTTTTTTCTTTTTTTTTTTTTTTTTTGGCACCTAGAAAGTTCTTAGGAGTTGGCTGGAGTGATATAGAAGAAAATGTGTTCCATAGAATCAAGTCAGGAGGTTTAGAACTTAAGGCTAACTTGCATCCCATGTTCTGCTCCAAAATAAGTTATTGTGTTAAGGTAGTGGATGGTAGATGGATAGATAATTCTCACTTTTGCACTTCAGTTCTGAGATTTGAGATCTTTTATGTTTGGTTAGGGGGAGGAAAACATTTTTGTAAAATAGGCACAACATGGTCAATGTGCTTTCTGGTTTGAAATCTCTGCTATTTGTTATGCAAATCTGCAAAAACACATAATTGAGATTCTTTCACGTTCTAGGTGCAAAAAAGCATATTATAGTTTCATTGGAAAGCTGATCTCAGCTAATTACTAACCAACCCATCTCAATGAGAAACAGGTAAGACTAACATCACTGATTGTTGTTTCTGTACGTGTATGAATAAAATTGACATCTCAAAGTCAAAAAATCAACTAGTCATGGAATGCAGAGGAATCATCTGATGTTGGATGAGTAATACCAATGTCTAAATAAAATTCAGAATGGCTGTTGAGAAGCCAAGAATGGGAGTAATGCTGTAGTGCAGGAAACATGGGCTAGCTAGGATGGGATGAGTCAGATTAATCCTGTAATTTAGATTGAAGTGGGTAGTGCTGGATTTATTACCTGACCAGGGAAAAGAATCTGATGCTAAATGCAATTCTGAGATGAAATGCTGTCTTGAGGAAGAGCTCCTTAAATGTCTCTTTCTTAACCATAAATTGGTGGGCCATGTTCTGCTCTTTAGGAAGCTGCATGTGCACGAGGAAGGAAGGTAGGTCAGTAAGTGAATACAGGTCTCTGCATACTGACTGCTCTGGCACATTTGGAATTGACAGTGATCTTCTGGAATGTTTTTTGCATTAAAGTGCCCTGTGTGCACTTCGCATTTTGAAAATACAGTGAGTGCTGGGCCATATATGAAACTTCTCTTGGTGTATTTCCAATGACTAAATTAGACTTCTTTTATATTGACTGTCTACAGTGGTGAGCTTATAAGCTCCCATTAAGTTTTTCTGTCTGGAAGAGAAACAAATCTTATTTGGTCAACTAACAGCTGTAGAAGCTAGAGCTGAGCCATGATGCCCTGCCTCTTTTTTTGTTGTTGTTGTTGTGGGGTTTTTGGTGAGGGGGATGTTTTTGCAAGTAATTCACATTTTTATCAGAAATAAACCACTAAATTTGAATTTGGTAAGCTCAGTAATTTTAGGATTACTTTTTTTTTTTCCTTTCATTTTATTTTTAAGGGGCCTTCTGACCTAAAATTATAGTTATGGGAGAGGGTTGGGGTTTTTTTAAAGGAAAAAAATATCTTTCTAAAAGGTCTTTGTGGGTGATGGTGTGATGCTTGGGCTGATGTTGGTCAGACTGCTCACTGTAAAGTCATACAAAACCAAGATTAGACTATTTAGTTAGGACTTCTGAAAAACCCACTCAACCATGAGAACTCACCAATGGTAAGTTTCCCCTTTCCAACTTTTCTTAATGCTATATAAATGTGCAAAAGAATATCCCAAGCTAGGGGTTCCTTTCAGCCTCCAGCTATATAAAACCTAATCTGATCTAAATAGGTTACGAAGGCTTTTCTGTTCTTCATGGAGTGAATAGAAGTTTCTGAGAGCAGCTCATCCCAGCAGCCTTTGATAGTGTATTATAGAAAGGTCTTAATCTTTCTTTCCACTGACCCTAGTGAGGGAGCATAGATGACTGTCTTAAGCCAGACAATTAATTGGTAATAGTTTGAGATTAATTTCTTTTCTATTTTCCCTCTCTTCCTAAAGTGAGGCTAGATTTAATGAAGAACTTGTACTTTGTGTTACACTTGCCCAAACTACACTAGTTTTAAAAGTTCTATAAATAAAAGTGCATAATTGCACCCAATGCAAAAGCATTTGGGTATGTGTTACCTTAAATTAACTCAGTAACACAGTGTTTGAACCATTCTGAGTTCAGTTGGATTTGATCACAGTTTAGGCCAAGATGGTTAATTCCTGCCCTGCATTTCTAAGCAACTGTACAGTAGCTGTGAGATCCAGCATCTGTTCAATGCACTTCCATAACACCCTGTAACAAGCCAATAGTTGTGGTTTTAAATTTTGGGCCCATAACACACAGCAGAAGCAAAGTCATGGCTTGTTCTAGTGTACAGAGCTTGATTTGCAGAAGGCGGCAGTCCCCCAGCCTCACCTAGGACCATCTGTGTCCTCACATCTCTCAATTTAATTCAAAACTTGAGTTGCCGGTCAGGGATCCAGGATACTTTAGATGCAGATCAGTGGTGATGGATTGATGCTCTTAGCACTGATAAGCTTCTAAAACACAAGAAATGTGAAACAAAACCCCACACCTCCCAGAAGGCTATTTCTGAGTTGAAGTTGCCTTAACGACTTACCTTAATCAGAAGTCTGTAAATCATATTACCCAAGTGCATTTGTGTAATGCACTATGATGTGGGGTTTTTTTCAAAGCTAATTGGATAATTCCATTAATTACCTTTTTTTGTTTCACTAGGTTTCTGCAACACATTTTGAGCTTGAATATTGCTTAATTTTGTTTGGAAGAAGCTGAGCAGGAAAAAAATGGAACATTTTAGGAAGAGACAAGAAATTCAAGTTTCTGCACAGTACAACGGATTCTTGTAAGCACTATTGCAGAGCAGGGAAGTTAAGACAGATGCCTTAAGATTCTTAATGTGCATTTATGCAACACTGAATTATATACTGCTACCAAAGGGCCAGATCCAGAAGTGCCCTGCTTGGATGCACAAGGTCCAGAGTGGGAACTATGCATTTCTTTTATGCTGCAGTGGTGGTGGTAGATTGCAGACTCCTACCTCCTCACGGGCAAACTTCATACCTTAGGCACTGCAGAAGTCACTTCCATAGCAGGTCTCCAGAGTACAGAAGGAAAGAAAAAAGGAAGAGGAAAAAAAAAAAAAAAGTCAGCCTAGAGCATGGTCAGCAAGTCTGAAGTGGGAGTATACATAGTTCAGATGCCAGGTGGTGGGGAAGGGACTGGATGATGTCTTCTCCTCTCTTCCTGTTAACCAGTCTACCCCAGGATCACAGCTCTCAGTCTTTTGGGACTGAGGGTTCCTTCTACTAGCTGTGCTTTGGAGCAAGGCAATGCCAACAACAT
The DNA here is from genome assembly GCF_015227805.2 of Hirundo rustica. Classification (NCBI taxonomy): domain Eukaryota; kingdom Metazoa; phylum Chordata; class Aves; order Passeriformes; family Hirundinidae; genus Hirundo; species Hirundo rustica. The sequence continues at coordinate 45,348,661 of NC_053451.1, read as the reverse complement.
AAAAGCCTTTAACTTGGGTGTTGCTTTTTTTGCTATAGGATTGAGCTTCCTCATCATTTTAACTTGATTGATTTAACCATACCAAGGACAGAGCTCAAAGAAGAAAACTTGTGTTTTAGTTGAAAAAATTATGAATTATTACTTTTCAACAATTGTCAGTCAGCATACAAGGAAAAGGCAGTGCAAAAAGGAATTAAGTTCTTATATTTTCTGTTACTGCTTGTTGTGTTCTGTGTAAGGCATCAACAGTGGTAAAGTACCTCTGAGAAAAATCATATTTCAGTTGTGTGTTGCTAGAAAACAGAACCAGCAGAGTACTGTTTTTTCCATGGGACTCTTCATGGTTTATAAATACTGTTTTATACTTTTGTTTTATCTTTTTAATAAAGGCACAAGGTTTTATTGGTTCTAAAATACAAGTATCAGGTACTTAAGAGAAGATTAGTGTTTGATCATAGGTCTGTGTTAGCACACTGAAGAATTGCATCCTTTAGTCTCCCACTTTCAAGTCCAGTTTAAGTGATGCTGAAATTGCTAAAGATTGACGGCTTTGTGCAGCAATGTACTGTTCACAAAAGGCAAAATGTGTTTCCTGTGTGAGGAATCAAGTCCATCCCATGCTGAGCTCAACCTACAGCAAACAACATGAGGTTTTTTTCTCCTCACTCCTCTATGGAGAAGACTGCTAACACATCTTTGGGTGATATTGGAATTTTGCATCTGGAAAAAGTGACAAATACTATTTTTCTGTGTGTAACTTTTCTGATGTTCAGCTGATGCTGATTACAAATAGACAATGAGCCCTTTTGATACAGATTGAAGGTAGTAGTCAAATTGATGATCTAGTCCAAAATAACCTGTTTAGTTTGCCTCCCAGACTGATTGCTACTTGAGTTAAATATGTTTATGATGGAAATACTAAGGTATCAAGTATACTGTAAGGTTTAAGTATTTTTTGTCTTTGGATATGATAATTTTTTATTAAATATTAATCTTCTGGAACAAGAACTCTTTGAGAACCTATGAACATGTTTTCACTGTTGGATGTTCTTGAGACAGAAGCAATGGTCCAAACTTGCATGTTTTATAAAAGTTGCAGAACATTTCTTCAAACTTTGTACAAGAAATTTTGCATTTGCTATTTCCAAAACTTACAAAAACATTTGCTACACATTGATCTGAAAGGTTTAGCTTTTCCTTCTCAGATTTTAAGTGAGAAGTGCCCATCCTAACAAGCTCTCAGCAGTATTGCACCAGCAAAATTTCTTGGGGAAGATAACAGAGAAGGAAAACTGCCTGTTCAAATGGCTTGTTCTGAATACCAAAATTTGCAGCCCCAAACACTGGTGGAACTGTCATGGAGGGCCTGGGATATCACCTGGCTTTTACTGCATCCATGTATTATAGCTGAAACAACACGTCCATGCACAGACATCATCTAGCAGAACAATAAGCAAAATGTACGTCAGAATCCTCAGTATCCCTGATTCAGCAATGTGGTCTCTGCTCCCCCACCTGCTCCCCAAAGTGCTTCATATCCCCCCCATAAATGTATGTATCCTGTAGGCCAGCATCAGGAGAACTTGTTTGGTTTCTCTAGTCAGGATAGTGAATCTACAGGAAAAACTACAAGTGAACAAACTGAGCTATCTCCATCTGCATTTTCTACTGAGTGCTGCTCTTCTGAAACCACTTCTTTGTATGTCTGATGGACATTTTTGTGGCTTTTCATGAAGAACTGACCATTCTGACATGTTTATGCAGATCACAGGAATATTTTGTCCTAGATCTTTCTTCATATTTCAGGCGAGAAGAAGAGAACAATGGTTTTAGGATAATCCTGAGGCCAGAGTTACTGTTGATATGTAAAAGCAGGCATTACTGAAAGCCACTTTGACAAATATGAAATATAGTAAAATGATTGAAAGATGATTCTCCCACATTCACCACCCCCAAACCCCTTTTATTTTTCCCCCCCTGGGGACTAAGAGAAACCCCAGGCGGGTTTAAAGAAATTAAGTTCTCCAAGGGAATTGTACTGCTGAAGGACATGCCAGCGAGTGGGATGGAGGGGCTAGGTTTTCCTGGCAGGCCTGGGCTCTAGGGGAGGTATCATGGCTAAGGCAGCAGGATGACCTCCTCTGCTTTTGGATTCTGTCCTGAGCAGTGCCTGGGCTGTGCTGTGCCAGGAAGTCCATGAGGGAGCAGGGTGGCTCTGGCTGTGGAGTTGCAAGCAGCCGTACGTGTGTGTCCCTGCCAGCAGAGGCAGGGGCTGCAGGAAGGGGGTACTTTTGGCCCATGGTCAGGAAATCAGCAGGGGAATGGATCTTGAGGAAACAACTGGTTTAGGGTGTTGGGCTGTGTTGTGCATGCTGGTTTTGTGCTTTAACCTACTCTGTGTCAGGGAATCTTGAAAATACCTAGGCTGTAATTAAAAATTGCAGCCCTTAAGCTTTTAGAGGCATTAAAGTAATGACTACTACTACCCATACATAGTAGTTACTGTAGGATAGTTGACATTGGCTGCAATTAGAAACTGCTTTTATGTTTCTTACTGCTTTTCTCTTTTAAAAAATCTACATACACTCAAAAAATTTTAAAAAGGGTTTAAATTCCCAGTGTGAGGACAGAAGCCTGATGTAGGGGAGGATTTCAGTGTGATTCATCCTCCATTTTTCTGAAATGTCTTGAAATAAACCTGTCCCTGTGAATATGAGGCAGAAAAATCCATAAATAGAAATTACTTAAAACTACACAATACTGTTTTTTTCTTATTCACAGAGTGTACAACACACACATCATTGCTGTGCCTACCAAAGGTGTGTTATGGGAGGAGGGCAGGAAGAGGAGTAGGTTTCTGTCATTAATTGACTTCCTGCAGTATTGAGACTGTACTGATACAAGTCAGATGTGATTAAAAACCTCCATTTTAAATAATCAGAGGGTTACTTTAGAGGAAGTTTGGGGACTTCTGTTTTAGTGATTTGAGTAGAAATCATGGTAACCTTTTTGTTAAAGCTGCCTCTTGAGTGTGGAGTTTGCAAGTACCAAGCTACTTTTGGTATGCTGTTCTTACAAACTGGTCCTGTTCTCCAGTGTGCTGAATACTTACAGTTTTCAGGTACTGTTTCTTTCCTTTGGTCTTGTGTGTTTTTTCTTTATTAATTATAAATCATCTTTTGGGTTGGGACAAATTTCATTACCACTGAGTATGCACGCAAAGACTTCATGATCTAACTGAAGTATGGTCCAGTTGTAGCTGAGCAGAGCCCCAAGAGGAGGAAAACTGCAGCATTTGCAGCAGTATTTATGTCTGGCAGATTTACCAAGACGTGCTGAATCCGACATAGATTGACCAAATCTGCCTGGATCTGGAGCACTGACTGACCAGATTTTTATTAAAAGTTAAGTAACAACAAAACCATGACACCTTTGAGCTTCATCATCTGTGTTCTCCAAGGACACCCTCTAAAATTGTGTCTGACTGGGGATTTGGTTGTGCATCTAGAGAGGCTCCAAACTGCAGTTACTTTTAGCTCACGAACACGACTTTTTGCAGTACCTAAAAAACAGAGATGCGTGCAACTTCAGAGGCTCTTCTATCCCAAAACAGCACCAAAGAGAGCAGCTGCACATGAAGTGATTTAGTACTGAACACATTTGTTACACTCATTTCTATCAATTTATTTTGTATATAGAGCTTTTTATACACATTTTTCTTAATTATGTAACTGTCATGAAGTTACAAGTCGTAGTTTGTTTTAATGCAGATTAAAACTGGTGTTTGGTCATTTGTTTTCTGACGCCATTACTTGAATTTGTTTCCATTAGGTAGTGAAGTCTCACGATGTTTACAGGATCGCTTTCTTTGGGTTTTGGTGGTTTTCCCATCTTTCTTCCTACCCCTTGTCCTAAGAAACAGGGTACTCATGCTCAGCAGTCCAGCAGATGTGTCAGAGATGAAGTATTTGTATTACTTCAATTGTCACCAAAGCATTGGGGGTGACATGCTGATTCTTTTCTGCTTACACTGCTTAGCTGACAACTTAAGACACTTAGCATGGCCCTCTCTGATTTCTCCTGTCCCTTATCCTGTTATCAGCTTTATTGTGGGAAACTTAAATCTTCCTGAATGATGATTTACAATCATGAAGCTACCCCAGAAAGAGGCAGCATTCCTGCTGTTAAGTCTGTTCCGTTTTTAACTTAGATGAATGAAACATCCTTGGGTTATCTCTGCAGTTCCTTTTGTATATTGCCAGCAAGGGTCATCAACATTTGCACTAATCACAATGTCCCAGCTGTTGTACTTCCACAAAGTTATTTTTATTATTGTGCTGCCTAAACTTGTAATGAGCTGTATTTAAGTTTGGGACGTGTAAAAGATACCTGTAATAACAACGCACTTATTGTATTTTTTTGTATGTTACAGATAGGACTCACCCTATGCACAGAGAAAACTTTGCCATTTATAGTTTAATACTTGAAGTAACTTTTTGAAACGGGCTTTTATAAATGAATTAAATACAAAATCACATTGCTTTGCCTGGAAGTTCCTTCATGTTTTAATTGTGTTTGCAATTTCCCCGTATGTATACTTTTCCATAAAGTTCTCTTAAGCCATTTATAACCAATGAAAGTGCATTCAAAATTTTGTACATCAGTGTTCAGACCTGTTCATACTTCCCTGAAGTTATTATTCGTGTTTAATTAAAAAGTACCATTTTAAGCCTCTTTTCCAAAGTGATATGAATGGACTTGACACTTGAATTCATCAATGAATGCAACATCAACTTAATAAAAGTATGTGAAAGAATCTGAAAAGTGCTCAGCTGTAGCATTTGTGTATTAGATCAGCGAGAAAACCTGTCTACCTGGGAAACACTGCACCATCGCTCTGGTTCTTACATTTCAGCTGCAACAGACTTCAGATTACACTCACTCTTGACACATCTACCGGGTCACTGGGTCGTGTGGGGAAATAAAAAGACTGACTTGTGGCCAATTCTTATTCCTTCAGGACACTAAGCCTGACTTAGAAGTCCACTACTCAAACAGGAATCAGCCATGTTCCTTTTCGATCAGGAACATGTTTGAAAGTTCTCTGTTTAAGAGAGCTGTAACACCCAAGCTGACACTGACATGACAATGCCACTGGCAGTTAAAGTCAATTCTTTCCAGAAAGTTTTTTAAAATGGAACATTTTATAACATTCCATTAATTCCAGCCTCATCCCCGTCTCTGCAGTTCTAGTTCCCCTTGGTCCTGATGGCAAGTGTCATAGTCATGTCTCACCAACTGGTATGCACAGAACAATCCCTGAGGAAGGGAGAGTGACCAGCCTAGGCCATGTGGCCAGTACCAGATGAGCCCTTTCAACACAGCAGGAGTCTTCTCCAGGCTTTCAGAAGGCAAGGACTGAAACTATAAACTAGTTTATCTATAAATCACCACCACTGCACCTGGAAACTTGCTGTTTAAGCCCTGAAGAACAGAGGGTGAGCAGATGGTAGGGAGCCACACAAAGAACTTCTCTAACAAAGAGAAAACACATAAGAAAACACGCTGTTCCGGAGGACTACTTTTAATGTAGTATTTTGTACACCACAGCAGTCTTATTTGTCACCCACCCTAATTACAGTGAATTCCCATAACGGGTATGAGAGCAGGTCCCAGGGTAGTGCATAACACGTGCCAAATACAAATATGCCGGATAATTCAACATGTCCACTTCTTTGACACATTTAGGTGGTTTAAATGATCGCTGATGTATCTGTGCTCAGGAAACTTGGCTTGTTTCAGGCGTTTGAAAGCCTCCCACTTCGCACGTCTCTCCTCTGCGTTGTGCTTGTACTCCTGTTCCTGTGTCAGGTAAGGCTGGCTGAGCCAATATTCATTCTCTGCTTCAATTTCCAACCTTCGGACCATTGCCTGCTTCATTGAAATGGTAACCTGTCTTGGTTGCCTGTACTTCCCAATCCATTGTTTTCCAGGAATCCTCTTCCGCAGTAATACCGTTGTTAAAAACATTTTGCCTTAAAACATAAACAGAAATATAAAATACTCATTACCTTAGGGACAAAAATAAAGCTTTGACAAGAAAAATTAAAAGCTCTGCATTCACTCCACTGCCTTTTAGCTGGCTGGTGTGGAGATTCAAGCTCAGAACCTGGTGCTCACAAACCATCACACACAGCAGGCAGCACAAGGGAAACTTAAGAGTCAGAAGAGAGGAACTGAAATTTATGTAGCTTTAAGAATTTACTCGGTTATCCTTACACTGCAATTAAAGCATATCCTCCATAAATTATTTAAGGAAAATCCAAGAATGAAAGGTTCCCTTTGCTCATGCCTTCTTCAAACAACTGTGTTGTCAAAACAGAGTACTTGCAGCTCTGCCTTCTCGATCCAAATCTGGCCTTTCCTCAGCATTAGGTTTTGAACTACAGTCTCTTCGTAAGCTTATCAGTATGTAATTAGCTAGTCTTATATCCTGACCTAGGGAAATCGGGTCGGTAGAGAAAAACAATATCCTGAATTAGACCAAGTGGCGTAAGCAGAAAGCACCAACAGACTCTGACACAACAGGCTGTGTGTAAGGGGCAGGAAAGGCCGAATGACGTTTAGACTTCACACGAGTGCTCTTCGTTAGCCTGTTCATTAGTCCCAAACCCGCTAATGCCCAGGTTTCGCATTATACGGGATTTCATCAGCTTTAGAGAATCACAGAACACGCGGAGTTGAAAGGGACCCACAAGGATCACCGAGTCCAACTGGGCCTGCACACGACACTCCCACCATGTGCCTGAGAGAGCCGTCCAAACCCTCCATGAACTCTGTCAGCCTTAGTGCCGTGGCCAAGTCACCCAAGCACTTCTACCACGGCACAGACCAGCACTGCCACTAAGAGAAGCCAACCCACCCCGTTCCCACGGTGCAGCTGCACGCCGGCGTCCCACTCTCTAGCCCGATTTAGAAGCGGGTCCGCGGGGGCGCAGGGGCACGGCTGCCCCAGCCCCCCGCTCTCCTCCCGGCCTCACTCACCGGGAAGCTCCGGCGGCGGCGGCGGCGACAGCCCCACGCAGGGGCCAAGATGGCGGCGGGCGGGCGGGCGCGCGGCTCTCGCGAGAGGCGGCGGCGGCGGGCGGGGCTCGGCGGCGCCAATGGGGCTCGCGCTGGCGGCAGTTTGAAGCCCCTCAGCGGCTCGGCCAGGCCCGGCCCGGCCCGGCTTCACCCAGCGCCGCCTCGGTCCCGCTGCTTCCGCGCTCCGCTTCCCCCGCTCGGAGCCATGGACATCACCGGGGACTTCTTCGGCAAGCTGCGGGACCTAGCCCTCACGGTGGAGAAGGAGGTGAAGCAGCTGGAGCGGGCCATGCGCCGTGAGGACGCGGGTAAGAGCAGCCCGCCGCCACGGACGGCTCGCCTGGGCTTGGTGGCCTCGCGGTTGTTCCTCGGGGTTCCTGGCTCGGTTTGCGTTCCCGCCTGTCGCTGTCCCCCTGGCTCCTCTGGGAGTGCCTTTGGTGGGCCCGGAGGTCAGCCTGGGTGTCGCTCGGCTGGGAATTGTTTGGGCTTTTCCTCGTCCCGTTGTCTCTCTGAGCTCCTTCGTTCGGAGTGTAGCTGAGTTTTTGTCACGGAGAAAAGCAGGATGACTGGGATGAAATGGGAATCGCGTTCTTGCCTCTCATTCTTTTCGTGGATCGATATGGGAAAACATGTGCAGGGCGTGTTCTCTCTTTGGATAGATAGCTCAGGCTTCTGATTGTGTTTATCTCTGTGCTATGTCTTCTCATGTAGCAGGCGCCCTCTTTTTGCACTGTTTGAACTAGCCTTGGCTTCCAGTGAAAAAAGTAATGACTGCTGCGTCGTGTGAGTGAGCAATGTGTCTGCCACGATGGAAGAATTCAACTTTCTGCTGAGATTTGTTTTTCACTGGTCTCTATATCACTTTTTTCTGATTTCATCCGAGCTCTTTGAGGATAAAATTTTAACATAAGTAATTCTTATTACTTATGTTAAAGGTCAGGGACCTACTTGTTTTATCAATATCTGTCCTATACAGTATTAACTGCAACATTAAAGTGGGAGCCTGAGCAGTTTCTCTTTGGAGTTTAACACACTGTACAAAGAGCAGTTCTTTGCTATGTGAGGTACCTAACAGGAACTAGTTCTCTTTGGGTTTGCCTATATTGACTCTCTTTCTCTAAGGTATTAATCCAACATCTCTAATATTATAGAAACATGGGATGGTTCGAGTTGGAATGGACCTTAAAGATCACCTGCTTCCAACCCCCCTGCCATGATCAGGGACACCTCCCACTAGACCAAGTTGCTCAGAGCCCCATCCAACCTGGCCCTGGACACTTCCAGAGGTGGGGCATCCACAACTTCTCTGGGGCGCCTGTTCCCGGGGCTCATCATTCTCACAGCAAAGAACCTCCTCCTAATATCTAATCTAAATCTTCTCTCTCTTGGTTTAAATCCATTCCCCCTTGTCCTGACACTACATGCCTTTGTAAAAAAAGTCCTCCATCTTTCTTGTGAGCTCCCTTCAGGTACTGGAAGGCTGCAATTAGTTCATCCTGAAGTAGCCTCTTCCTGAGGCTGAACAATCCCAGTTCTCTCAGCGTTTCTTCACAGGAGATGTTCTCCATCCCGCTAATCATCCTGTGTCCCTCCTCTGGACTCGCTCCAGCAGGTCCCTGTCCTCCCTGTGCTGGGAGCCCAGGGCTGGCTGCAGCACTGCAGCTGGGGTCTCAGCAGAGCAGAGCAGAGGGGCAGAATCCCCTCCCTGGCCCTGCTGCCCACCATTGGATGCAGCCCAGGACACGTTTGGCTCTCTGGGCTGTGAGTGCACACTGACAGCTCGTGTCCAGCCACTCGTCTGCTACTACAGGAAATTGCATTCCCATGTAGAATGTTACTTTTATGCTGAAACACTAAGACACATCTTTTACTTTCTAAATTCTTTTATGTGAACATACATCTTGAAGACTATGAAGATGAATCTCCACAAGCAGTCTTGCATGATCTCCATTGTGAAATCAAGGCTCAAAAGGTAACACCTTAACCCGCTTCCCTGTTGAAAAATTATGTGTGTGTGCATGTTCCATATACTTATGGTTCTGCTTTGATCGTTAAGCCACAATTCAACTTTGTTAGTAGTTATAACCCTTATTTTTACTCACTTTCCTGTCCATCCTCATAATGGCCATGGATATTGGGATGATGCCCAAAAACTTGTAGGTGACCCAAAGTAGGTTTAGCATTGTTTCTTAGTTTGCAGTCACTGTTGCCACTCAGGTAAGCAGGGGACAAAAGTTACAAGGAAGTTGTAGCTGCGCCAAGGTATGAGGAGAACGATTCACGAACAGCAACTCCCAACAAAAAAGGAACTTGCTTGTTTTCCATGACCAGTCTTCACAGAAATTTCAGTACCTTCAGCCATTCAGTTAAACTTGTGGAAAACACTGTCGGTTTCTTCTACAGAAGCAGAAAAAATGGGTTATAGAAATGAGGAATATAGAAATAGAGTGATATGAAAGTGAGGTTTACCTTCTGCTCTACACTAATTCTTTGTACATATGGAGTAAGAGTCCAGACTAATTGCTGTTATCTCATATTTTTCTGGAGTAAAAGCATATAATTTTCTTGGCAAGGTTACCAGAAAGTAGTTATCATATTGTGAACTGTCATTACAGTTACCTATGTAAGTTTCCATACACTTATGCCCTAGATTTTCCTGGTATTCCATAGGTGTACAGAAAAGACCTAAATTCGCTGCTTACCTTCATCTAAATTGCTGTTGAATACTTACTCCCAAAATGCTTCATGTGTAAACAACTACCATGTGATGATTTGAAAACCAGTATTTCTGTGTTCTCCTCTCTGTCTCCGAAGGAAGATGTTAATGCCAGTCTCGGTAAGAGTTGCTCTGAAAAAAAAGCAGTTAATGAGTTTATGAAGGCAAGTGAAATCTTGATGCAAAGAAATGCAGCAGATCTTGGAGAAATAAGAGAGCTGTTCCAGAAATATGGCTACAAACCACATGCCAAAGATTCTGCAGGTAATATTTCTTGTCAATACAGTATGTGAAGAAAAGTATCATTTTTACAAAATATTTATCTTTAGCTATGTGTATATGTCTATTAACTAGGAGATCAAGTTACATCCCTGTTATTTGCTTTATAATAATATCCAGAGGGTAAAATATTTTGCAGTGATTGCAGTGATTTTCATCAGTAATAATTATATTCAGAAAACATTTAGCAAGCATGTTTTCATAAACCAGAGAATTACCCTGCTTCAGCTTCTCATGCATGAGGAACTATTGTAGATACACCTCAGTTGGTTTGTACTCTCATGTGATGGTTCCACTAAGTCACCCTAGAGAAAATCTTAAAATGTCTGTTTCACAGCACAAATGGGACAAGCAGCAGCATCCTGATTGCTGGAGGGGAAGGAGGTCCTTAATCCAGTCAGAAAATGTGCATACAACTGTCTGAAAAATCCAGATGTGCAAAAAGACTTAAAGTACTACACCTGTCAACGCTACACATACTCCTTTTGGTATCAAGGGCCCAATCAGGCTTCAAAAAGCCTTTGACAGGGTCTTAACCTTCTCTGAGCATTATCCAGTCATTACACAAAACAAAATTAGGGTTGTGAAGCATGTTGATGTCCCAGTTAAGCTCCTTTAGCTGTTTTACACAGGTGAGGCAGAAGGCTCTGATTTTTATAGTACCTTTTCTCCTATACTCTCTTTGCCTTTAAAGAACTCTTTGAACAGCGCTACAAGGTTAAATTATTTTTGAAGCTGTATTTTTAAGCTAAGTGTATCCAAAGACATAATACCACTGCACACCAGAAGGTATATTCCTTGAAACAGCCTCCCTCCCCCTACCCACCTCACAGAATCGATTAAGTTGGAAAAGACATCTGAATCATCAAGTCCAGCCTGTGGCTATGTAACACCATCGTGTCACTGAGACCATGGCACTGAGTGCCACGTCCAGTCTTTCCTTAAACACCTCCAGGCACAGTGACTCCACCACCTCCCTGGGAGGCCTTTCCAATGTCTAATTACCCTTTCTGTGAAAAAATTCTTGCTACTGTCCAACCTGAATCACCCCTGGTGCAGCTTAAGCCTCTGTCCTCTGGTCCTTTCACTTGTTGCCTGGGAGAAGAGGCCGACCCCCACCTGGCTGCACTCTCCTTTCAGGCAGTTGTAGAGGGTGATGAGGTGTCCCCTGAGCCTCCTTTTCTCCAGGCTGAACACCCCCAGCTCCCTCCGCTGCTCCTCACAGGACTTGTGCTCCAGACCTTTCCCCAGATTCATTATCCTTACACTTATTACATCATGCCGAAATTCACAAATGTTTTGGTTTATCTAACCTCCAAAAAGGTACAAATTACACTTTTACATATTTTTGCAGTGAACTCTTGTTATCGAAAAAGCTGACTCCTTTCCCAAGTTTCTAGCTGCTGCTTCATAACCTTTCCTCAATACTGTTTTTTTGAAGAATGAGTATTCTAGTACTGTGTTCAGCCTTTGTTCTTTCCCAAAAACATTTTCATCTCTGTTCAGGGAGAAAAATACGCTTATGTAAAAATATTAGAAATAATATTTACCAACAGAGTGAAATTCAGTAAATATGTGACTTATAAATATAGCTCAGCCACATGAGCTTTTGACATCTGTTGTTGCTTCAGGTTTGGTACTTTAGAGTGAAAGAAGGAATCTATTTTTTACAACATCAAGTAAAAAATTTGAATACTGAGGAAGTGTCTCAATTTATTTTATAAATTTTTAAAACAGAAACTTCTGACTTTTTTTTTTTTTCATTTCTTAAGAAGAAGAGGAGGATGATGTGAACAGTGAATCGGCCATGTCTGTCCAGAATAAATCCGATGAAGAAAAAGCAAATGCTGTACCTCACCTCCCTGCTTCTACAGAGAAGGCGCCGCTGCCCAAAGACCCTCTGCGGAACCCCCAGCTCTCTGACTTTGGCCTTTCCCAGTACGCTTTCTCCAGGCCTTGGAGCGCCGTGAAAGCGCAGCGCACGCCTCAACGGCACTCCAAGAGTGAGACTCCGCTGCAATGGCAAACGCCCCGGGCTCTGCCCAAAACACCGAAATGTAAGCTAAAGATGGATGACTACGAGTGTGTGACGCCGAAACTTGAGCACTTTGGCATTAGTGAACATACCATGTGTATGAATGAAGATTACACGATGTCACTGATTCACAAAACTTCTCAGACGCTCAAAAAGTAAGTTACTGGAGTTCAGGTTGTTTCTCTACCGGATTTTCTGTATTTCCTTGCTGCGCTAATGTCTTGCTCCTGTTGCCCTTCTCTTTGTCTTCGGGTGGGTGATTCTTATCTCTCAGGTCCTGTGTCATTTAACTCCCTACAGCCTTTTCATGTACCCATTGCAGTGCCAGATGTGATATGAAATACATCTGGATGTGCTCCTTGCCTTGACTGCACCGTAAGAGTCTTCCACACACAATGTATTCACAAAGAGAAAAACAAAATGTGATCTGTTGTTTTCTTTAACCAAAGGTTTGGGCCTGGGCTTGTCTGTCGTAGGTATTACATAGTCAGTGTAAAGGTTGCAGAAGCTTTATTAATATAAACAGAAAACAGTTTGTAAAGCATTCAGTCAATTTATAGAAGCACTATATTGTGTCTCTAACATAATTCCCCACCTTGCAGTATATTCCTTTTGCTCCAGTCTTCTGTTGAAAAGACTTCTGTAGATCTTCACTGTTCTAATTATAAAGAAAAGTAATTGCAGCAGAGAGGTTGTGTGTAGTTAATAGGTCATGTTTTTATAGTTAGTATTAGCAATATGTTCCATTTTAAATGCTGATGGTACCTAAATATTTGATGTTTAGAGAAAAAATCCTTTGGAAAACAAGGATCATATGCATGAAAACCTCTTTAAAAATTCTACTGGTTCTACTCACTGTAAAAACTAAAAATCATATGGCTTCAACTATATCTAAGACTTGAAAGACAAAACTGACTTGAAAAGTTACTTTTTTATTTAACCCAAAGCTTGAGAAGTGTTCATCTAAGTAAAACAGACTGCGTATACTGTTTATTGGGGGTTTTTTTCAGCTTAGACATTTTGTAGCGAAGATCTAAGTCTGGCTTTGATAGTTAAGATTACTTTTTAAACATTTAAAATAATTTTCTTTAAAGACACAGGTTTTTGTGTAGGTTAGGTAAGCTTCCACTTTTTGCCTGCTATTGTCTCTTAACTGCATATGCCATTTTTTTCACTAAAATATCTTGGATGTGAAAAAAATAATGTTTAAAATTTCTGTTTCTAGTGTTATAGAATAGATATTAAATAGTTGTCACTTTGAAATCACTAAATTTTCTTTTTAAATAATTTTGGGATTTTTCCTTTTAAATAGTTATATAATTACTAAAATTAAAGCTCAATAGCATTTGATTAAGATAAACAATCTTATTTAAAATTAAAAATTCAATTAAAATTTTTTCGTGTTCACAAGACCCTTACTAGTTTAAAAGCAGAAAAGTTTTCCTCTTGCTCTATATAACTTCATAGGCAACAGGCAGTTCAAAATAAAACCTGTAACACAGCATTGATCATCTGTGGCATCTATCCTGCCCCGGGCATCTGGTTTGGGTTTGGTGTTTTCTTAATGCCTTAGATTGAAATCTCAGTGTCTTTGATGATTTGTGGCTGGACTGGACATTTGCACATCACAAATTGCAGTAGAATCAGAGATGAAAAAAATCCATAAAAACTCATATTTGAGAAAACTAATTTTTTACTTGCATATTCATGAATGAATACTAGAAAAGTGATTAGATTGGCAAAATTTCTTCAATTGTGACTTCTTTATAATACTTGAAAGCTAACTGGGGATTTTGTTTTCAGGTTGGTTAAAAGAGGAGACGATAACGGGGGGAATTTGCCAGAAATTACAGTCAAGGAAATCATGGTTACTCCTGCATCAAAATCAAGTAACAGAGATGAGAATGGTAAGTTAAAAATCTGTGAAAATAACGTACATATGCATTTTTACAGAATGCATGTGTAAATGAATTGTAACACATGGCTAACTTATATTGTGTTTCTGGTTAAATATGGTTGACTCAGGGCAAGTCATTGTATGAGTAGTAATGTCTAAAAAATGTTGATGTCTTCCATGGGAAAGTTTCTTACTTCCTATAAATTTTTCCTCATTTTTGTACTCATATCCAATTGGAATTGTACAAAGGAATTAATCATTTTGTAACTGCAGCTTATCCATATTTGAAATAAAAATACTGGTTTGCTAACTTAGCCTTTCTTTTTCCTGAGAATACCTATTGGATCTGTTTAAAGACAAGAAGGAAAGGGGCTAGGAAGACAGTAATTTAAGACTTTCAAGAGTAGCCCTAAAACTTCTTTGAGAGGAGGAGCAGGTTATTTTAAAAATCTTGAGACAAACATAATGACAATTGGGTAAATGAGAAGGTAAAGCAATGCTGACTTAAGTTGGACTTCTTCAGTTATATTTAGTAATGGGTCTAGCATGACTACTTTGCATTTGCTGCTTTTAAGGAATATTGTAATTTGGATGGATCAAACAAAATATCAAATAAAGGATACATGTTTTATGAAAATGAAACTGGAACTGGTAATAGTTATATGTGTGTGTGTACATTCATATTTTTAATTTTATTTTGCTCACCCTTGATAGCAGCAGCTGACTGGATGGCTTCTCCTATGGTATTTGTGTTCTGTACTCCTGATGTGACAGTCTCTTCCAAAACAAATAATACAGTATTATCAAAGTCACCAGAGACAAAGGAGCTGCCTCTTCCCCGTCATACAGAAACACCACAGTGCCCAGATTTTCAAACAAGATGGCTAAAAGCAGAAGCTAAGGTGGTAAATAGCAATTATGTACATTTTCACACACTTTGCCACAAGCAGATTTTAAAATGTCAGTTTGGGATTCTTTTCCAATACTGTTTTGTCTAATGTCATTGTAAAAGTTGTTTCTCATAGTAATTCTGTAAGGACATTTATTAAATACTTTACCTAGCGTAAATAAATTAACTGGAGGCATTTAATACTTCTTTTGCAGCAGCAGGTAACACCAGGGGGGAAGATTGAGTCAGTGACAAAGTGTGATGCAAAAGATACACCATACAAAGA
Organism: Hirundo rustica; assembly: GCF_015227805.2. Classification (NCBI taxonomy): domain Eukaryota; kingdom Metazoa; phylum Chordata; class Aves; order Passeriformes; family Hirundinidae; genus Hirundo; species Hirundo rustica. The sequence continues at coordinate 45,333,476 of NC_053451.1, read as the reverse complement.
AGGAAGAATTCCTTTTGCTTCAAGCTCTGATGAGTATCTTAAACATTGTGGGGACCCTTCCCCTCCCAAACTGGAAGACTATGACCAGTTACTCAGTACTCCTCCACCTCCAGAAATAACAAGGATACCAGATAACGTTCTAAAGGTTAGCTAATATGCTTTTATTCCCTAACTAATTTTATTCTCAAAATACTAGAATTAAAAGGGCCTAGTTCTATCTGTAATCTATCTATTTTGAGTTCTTAGGTAATTCTTTTTATTCCTGTTTAATGTTTCCTATAGATGCTTTCCCAATATAATCATAAGGTAGACTCTTCTAAAGCCAAGGAGATGGAGACCAAGGTAGGAAATACTACAAGATATGAAATTGATTCCACTGATTACTGCAACAAAGAGAACAGGTATGATTACATTTTATAAATTTGGTTAAGTAATTTAATTTGTAGGAGGTACAAAGAGGCTCTAATGCACTTAGACATTCATGCAGCTGCTTGCTCTTCAGCTACCAAAACAACTATCAAAAAGCTCTTGTTTCTGTGACTAAATAACTGAGTTTTGGCATGGTATATGACTGTATGTTTGTAAAGAACAAATATTACAGCTGATGGTGTGTTTGGATCCTGTCAAAATAAAAAAAAAAGGAAGGAGAATTATTTTACTGTAGGTTTATCTGTAGGTGTACTTTACTTGGTAGCAATCAAAGCACCAGTGAATGCTTTCTGAATAAATTTAGGCAATAAACGGAAAGAATTTGGTGAAAAGTATCTAAGTGAGAACTGATTTCACACTCGTTTTGGTAAAGACAAAATTATTTAAATGAAAAGCTATGATAAGTATGAGTAATCTTAGAACAACTGAATTTTAGTTTTATAAAAAACACCATCAATGTGAATATAAATAAGTTTTTATGAAGTTTTATGAAAGCATACATATTCCTGATTTAATGAAATGTATATTATGCTTGTTGATTATCTGTTAAACTTAGAGTCTGTAGAGATTATTTAAATAGGAGGTACAAGGAACATGTAAGGAACAACAACCCAGAGCAAGACTGATAAAAGTTGGTATCTTACTATACTTGGGAGTTGGAATCCATTTAAATAACCTCACTTTAGCTGACCCTTCATTTTTTGTGTCAAGGTAAAAAAGACAAGTTTTCAATATTTCTGTCTTCTGCTAATTCAAAATACAATTTAAATAAGCTCATGAACGTGTCTGGGTGTATTTTCAGAGGGTATCGTGGAGTTTTCAAGACAAACTTCTGAAATCAAACTGAAGACCATGTTGAAACTTCCACATTCATGGATCTTATCACCAAATCATAACAAGTTCAAAAAGCAAAAGGAAATACTGGTGGGAAGAAAGAGCCATACCAAGAAGAGGTTTTTTTAATGGGGAAAAATTCTTTATCCATGATGTGGGTAAACTTGTTTGAGCTAACAGCTTGTGCTTAATTTTCCATTGACATTATTGGCAAAATGTATTGAGGGGTCTTAAATATTTTGCACTTCAAAGAGGAATGGAGATCCACATACAGGGTGGTACTGAAGTTGTTTGTTGTGTAGGATTGCATTGCAGTAGGCTGTAGAGAGTGCAGTTAGGTTGTAATAAAAGGAAAGTCAAGTATATTGCTTTAAAAAGTGGATATCTCTGGTTGTTCTGGTAACTCTCCGTGGTTTTGGGGCTGAGGCTGAAGTTTGGTACTTCAACAGTATTTGGTATCTTCAACAGAAACAAATATTTTTGTATTGAAAGGTTAACTCCTGTTTTACTGTTTAAAGCACTTCTGTGCTTTTAGTCCTTCCCGCAATGCTAAGCTGTATCTGACACATTCCTGCATCAGACTGACTTGCCTCTCTGAGGGACAGGCATTTCCCATGCAGCTTCTTTCTTTATATATCAACATAGTAACAGATGCTATGCATCTGGTTTCTTTATAGCCCTAGAAGGTGACTCTGGCTCTACTGTGAATCATTTGAAAATGTGCAATTGTTACCGGTTCTGTGTATCTTCAGTGCTGGGAAGAATTTGCTGGCAGGCCTGTAGGCGATTGCTTCCTCTCCTGCTGCTGCCATGTGTATCCTCTCCAGTGCTGGTGTCACCTCTAAATGTGCCCATCTAACCCTGTAGTAGCTGACCAAGCTGAAGTTCTCAGAGCTGTTTGGCACTCTTGGTAGTCATAGTAATTAGGATTTTTTTCTACCAGCACTTTTACCATTTTCCACTAAAAAACCCAGCTCCATGTCCTTGTTTGGAGCCAGTTTGCTGTTTCCAGTGTCAGCTGTTCCTCTAAGTGCCTCCAGGACTGTTCTTACAGTCTTCCAGTTGATGACTGAAATTCTGTCATTTATATGAGGGCAAACATGCAACACATGAGAAGGGAGAGACTGTCCCAGGAGATGGGGATAAGTGGATGTTTTTCTGAAACTCAGCTCCATATTTTTTAAAGTCTTCAGGGTATGCAGACATCTAGAGATGCCCACAAGTATTTCTTCATTTGCTTAGACTTGTCCTGGTTGAAACTTAACAACTAAAGGTGCCTTTTTCCTGCTATTACAGTAATTTCCAGGATAAGCATGCATCCGATTAATTTGAGGTGATTTTTCTACTAGTTCTGAGCCAAGCACACTGTCACTGAAAACGCTAGTTTCTGTTTAAAAGTATCTATGTATTAATGTGTCAGTCTGTGAGCTTAATTAAGACTTTTGAATACTAAATAAATCTGTCTCAAATGCTTGGTGTGTGCTATAAGAATCCTTACTTGTTTTATCCACCCTCTTCAGAGAATGAAGGCCACACCTACTTCCAGTGGGGTGAATCCTAGTTCTGGAATTTTAGGGCCTTGGAAAGGTACAAAGTATTCTTGCTGCAGAACAAGAGGGTTTCAACCAGACAGATTTACCAGCACTAAACAGGAGGAAATTTCAAAGCCTGCATTCTCTTTCTTGCCCTGAAGCAAGCCAGAGATACCCTTTTAACATGAAATGGAAGAAGCAGCACTACTGTCCCAGACCTTGCTGTATTCCCCTTGCCTTCAACTAATGAAATTCACAGAAGAGCTTAGAGAAGTCTTTTCCCTAAATTTGAGAACAACTCAGCACACCACTGTGCTTTCCTGCATTAGGGAACTGTGGAGCTGTACCTTGCAGTGCTGGGGTTTTCACTGCAAGACACTTGCATACTTGTGCTTGCCTATTAATATTTTCTGCTACATATTATTAGCTAATAATTATCTTCAATATGATTATTGAAACCTTAAAACTTTCTGGTCGACTCAAGCTGTAGTGACATGATAGAGGGATGAAGCTTTTTGGAATCAAGAAATGAAGTTGTATGTGTTGGTTTTGTTTTTCTTGCCTGTAATATTACTCTAACACACGTAATATTGTTGTTTGTATTTGTACTCTTTTTTAATAGGCAAAGCATTGCTCTGAGGTACATAAAATCAGGGCAGCAAAGCAAAAACTAGTATTAGTTTTTTGTCTTCACCTTTGAAACTGTTTCAGGATGTCCTAGACAGTAGTTTGAGTAATGGGAGTGAGGGGGGGAGATGACAGAAGTGAAAGTGTAAGCACTGGAACACTGCCAAGAGAGGCAGTGGAGTTCTCCTTCTCTGGAGATTTTCAAAACCCACCTGGATGCAATCCTGTGCAATCTGCTTAGCATGGGGAGTGGGACAGGTGGCTGTCTGATATGCTGGAACAACCAAGGATGCAGCCATGGGCCTAGAGGAAGGTAAAAGTCCTCTTAAGCCAGTGTAGCTGCTGGGGAAAGGCTCATCCAGCTGCACTCCAAAGTTAATAACATGTCAAAGTGGGAATGATGCAAAAGAACTTAAATTTTACAAGTTGGTTTGTTGTGGGGTGAATCACAAACACAGTGGTTATGTAAGAGAGAGTCATCACCTGAAAACAAGCAAAATTGCCAGAGTATGGTTCTGTGTTGTGCTTTATCTAGTTTAACTCAGGGCTGCTTCCACTAGAGGCTGTTTCCCCAACTCCCTTGCATAGGGGTTGTATGGTTTTACAATGTATTTCTTCATTTGCAAAGACACTGGAAGGCTAATTATTTTTGTTTTCTCTTCTAGTTTGTCCTTCCCAACAGCAATCTCAAGCTCAGCTTTTGGCCATGTGAGTGCTGGATCAGATGTAAGGGAAGGGTGAGAAAAGGGATCACATCTCCTAGCAGTGCCTGATCTCAGAAAAGATTGAACCAGCACAAAATTGCTTTTCAGTAGTTAAAACCATCTGGAAAGTAACCAAAAAAGCATAGCCTTTACTTTTCCTTCATTTGGTGTGCTCTTAATTTTTTTCTTTTAAGTATATCTAATGTGTGAGCTAACAGAAGATTCTCCCCCTAATCCCATTTGTTGTCAAAGGAGCATCTCAACTGTTCTGCTCAGGAAGCCGCTTAATAAGGTGGTCAGTTCTTTTTTATCTGGGAAATAGTTTGCCTGAGGTTGAACATAATTATAGGTCTCTCAATGGAATGAAAATTCCCAGATGGCTGGCAAAGGGATAATTGACAAGCATTAATTCTAGTGCCTCCCATTGTGCTTTTATTGATGTTTTTATTAACCACTGGAGTGATATTTGGAGTCCAGGCTTCCTTGTTTTTTTTTTTTTTAAAGCACCACGGATGCTTTAAATTCCCTGTAAAATGTCGTATTTGCTTTGATCCCACTTGTCACTATTCAAATGTTCCAGCACTCATGGAGGTTGCACATGCTCCATTAATAGCTGTAGCTGATGTTGGATCTGCCTTCTGTTTTGGGAGTACCTGGTTTTTTCCCCATGGGACAATAATACAGATATTGTGGCATTTACAAGCAGCAAAGACAATATTCCAGGCTACACTATGGAATCAGGTGTTAGTCCAAAGGAGCACAATTTTCTGCCAGGCTGATGCTGCCTATATCAACTTAAATGTAAAATCTTATCCTGTTCTTATGCTAATACCTACTTTTACAAAGGGACAGTTGACATCATAGTAGGGAGCTGACCAGATCCAGGAATTTCTTTGAATTTGTCTTGCCCAACTCAAGTTGAAGAGTTTAAAAAAAAAAAGATAGCATAAATGTGCCTGCATGGGAAATGGTCCATGGAATAAGATACTCTGTCACATGGGCATTTACCCTGAGGAGAGGCCAAGCAAAGCATAGTTTGCAGAATACCCAGCAGGAAGGTGTTCAGATACTTCCATAATTTTTGGCATATTGTATTCCTGGCTTAAAGCCCTGGGGTTACATTCTCTAATGATTGGTTTACAGCAATTTCATAAGCAATCTAGGGCCTTCTGCGTGTTCCCACCTTTCCTCCTCCAGCTGCAGGTCCTACAACATAGGTTGTGGGTTGCATCATGGCAGTTGTGGCTGCAGGAAAATCCATTCCTGCTTGCCCAACCACCAGGAGCTAATTACTGTTTTCCAGGATTAAATTGTTCAGGGTCTGTGCACTGACCCAAATCACTGCCTGCCTGCAAAGGCATTGGCAGTTGTTGAGGCATGAGAAGGGAAAGGATGGGCGTGGGAGCCGCCATGTCCTCCTTCCCTGGCTGGCTGAATCCTATCCTGTCTGTCCAGCTTTGGTAAGGTTGCCTGAGGCTGTTCCTCCATAATCACTTCAGTGGCAGCTGAAGAAATTCCTCCTCTTCACCACAGCAGCCAACACTCCTCACAAACTCCCCTTCCCCCTCCCTGGGACAACTGCTTGGGTGGTTGTGCATGAATTGGGCTGGAGAGAACAGAGCTGCTAGGACCAGCCTGCCACTTGGAAGAGGGCCCTATCCATAGGCGCAGAGTTGGGGTGGTTTGTTCCTGGCCCTGTAGGCTGCTGTGGCTGGTGGGACCCATTTCAAACCTTGAGTACTTCTATAAGCATGTGCTTCCCTTCCTCTATTCTAGCATAAGCCTCCTGCTCTCCAGAGCAGTTGTTAAGGCAAAGCAGCAGGAATGGAGCATGTTTTGCCAGCAGACCCCAACCTGGGCTTTTACATAGCCCCAGCTGAGCAGGCACCTGGGGGTCTGGGACTGTTGTGTGCCTGGTGCTCTTCCTCAAATGCCCTCCCGGAAACCACTGTTGTGGTTTCCCCTCCTGTCCTCTAAAGCCTGAGCCAGTTTCAGGCCCCTGTTGAAGACCCCCAAGTCTTTTTTAAGTCTGAAAACACTACCTGGTGTTTTCCTGATGCATGGCTTGGGGAATTCACAGCTCAGCCAGCACTTGGAGGAACTCACCCAAAGGAGCCCGTGAAGCTGTCATCTGCACTGGATTTTCTTGCTGAGTGTTGAGGAGGTCACTTGAGTTTTTGGTTAAAGTTGTCTCTATTTAAGCCTCTCTCTTCTGTGAGATTGGAAAATACCCCAGGGAGGGTCCCAAACACTGCAGCCCCCTCTGAACCCAGCCCTTAGGACCTTGCCCCAGCACACCAGCCAGGCACCTCCTCACCACCGACAAGCTTCTGTGGCCAGACGCACAACACCACATGGGTGTTTTGCAAGGCACATTCCTCAGGGGGAACTGATCCTCTTTTTTTTTTTTTAACCCATCAGAGTTGCACAAAGTCCAGACACGAGGACTTAGACAACGGCAGATAATTGGACTGCTTTTGTTTTGGTAGGTCAAACCTTAGGTGTTGCATTACTTATAGTGCTGTTCTCTGAATGCTACCCTAGCTGGCATCATTCACCTGCTCTGACACAGTAGGATTTCAGAGACATTTGTCCTCATTTGTCCATGCTGTCCATTGCAAAAGTGAGAATTTGCTGATAATGTTTAATACGTTCCTGCTGCATCGCAGCTGTTTCTGCTTTTGACCAGAACTGTAAAATAAAACTTAAGTCTCCACAACTGCTCCAGTCAGATGGCAAACACAGAGGAAGGACTATGGCTATTGCTGCGTGGGTTATTGGAAAAATGTGTGTTGTGCTCACTCTTTAAACTAAGGAGGGAATTAACCCCCATACCAGGACCTCTCCCAAAAGTGTTGCAGAACTTTTATTAGGCTTGTGCTGCCACTGCAGGAAAGGAGCTGGCTTTCTGGTGCTGTAGTCTCTGGTTGTGGATGTACACACCAATGTGTGTATACACATAGGTATGTACCTATACTGGAGGGGGGGTGAAATCAGAAGGTGACTGTGAAAACTTAAGGCCTGAGCACATGGAAAAGAATCTTTTTTCCTTCCCCTGTTAAGTGAAAGCCTGGCAAATGATCAACAGTGGCAGCAATATTTATGTAAGGTGTAACAACGTAATGGTGCGGAGGTTCTTGGTGAAGGAAAAAATTGGCATATCAAAAACAAAAAACAAAAACAAAAACTTCTTTTCTGTTTATTAGATTGGAAAAAAAACATTGGCTTAGGTGCATAAAATGAGGGGAAAAAATTAGAACTAAGAGTCAAGTAAAACCTAGACAGGCAGGAAAGACACACCTGAAGGGACAAAGAACCCCATCTATGGGAGCAGGGCAGCCTCCAGCAGGTGCTACTGAGGGTAAAAAAGAAATTAGGGGAAGTTAACTTGGTTCTGTAGCTGGGTCTGTTTGACTGTGCTGCACCTCACAGGCAGGATGTGGAATGCTTCTGGCCCTGCCAGGGAGCTCAGCTCACTGGGCTTGCTGCCACAGGCAGAGACCAGGGAACACAGGCTGGAGCCCTGCGGGAGTGATCTCTATGTTTGTCACTGGCTGGTGGCAGAGAAAAATGGCTCTCTGAGAAAGGACAGGAAGAAGGGGAGACCTGGAGAGACACCTGCAAGGGAGGTGGGGATAGGTGTGGTATCCCTGGCAGGGCATGGGCAGGAGGTGAGAGCTGTCTGGGCTGCTCGGCAGGGGCAGGATTACCTCTGAGAAGTGTCAAAGCCAGGAACCCTTTTCTGGAGAGCTCTCATCCTAGTTCTTTGCCTTACTCAGCTGGGAGATAAAAAGCTTTGGAGAAGTGGTTACTATTGACACAGTAGATAGGTAAGAGTTGTGTCTCTTAGGCCTTTAAAGACCCAAAAAAGAAAAACGCCTCATCTAAAAATTCCTCATCAAATTGCTACCTACAAAGCAAATCCTGTGGATTGACAAATCTGGATGCAGTGTTGTCTACACCACTTCCTGAGCACACGGGATTGTTCACTGTTGATGACCATGTTTTAATTTCCCCAAACCACAGTGCTCTACATATTTTGCTCTTTTTAGGGACTAGCATCCTCCTCAACTTTTATAGTAGTTTTCAGAGACAAACACAACCAGGTTACTGTGACTGAATTCCCTCCGGTGCACTAGGAGCTCAGCTGGTGACAGCTTTGACTTCCCTTTCACTTGTTGCCACATCTGGATAGTTGTACCCTGGTGCTGTCTGCTTCCACAGCTGCTGCCATCAGCTTGGATTGCCAGCTGCTAGATATTGCTATAGGAAACCCCTAACCTGAACTACATTCTTCTCTCAAGTGTCTCTTCCCGTAACAATAAGCTCTTCGCTTCTGCATTACCCTTCTATGTGATTTGAGGGCAAGAGATCCCAAGAGATGTTTATCCTGAAATATCTGGGGAGGAGATCAGCTGAGATTTGTACATTCATGGCAGTCAAGGGAAGGTAAACTCCTCAACCCAACAAGCTGAATAAAATATTTGCTACTGAAGGCAGTTCTGCACGTTCATTTCCTGGCCATTTTGCTTCTTGGGCCACCACACATAAAGTAGTAGCTGTTCTTTTTCTCTGCCCGCTGGGCAGGCAGCAGCATCCCCTGGCCGTGTCTCCCATTCCAGCAGCAAAGTCGCCTCCCAGAGCAGCTGAGTCACAGACACAGGCTCAGTTGCCTTTTATAGCAGCTACATTTAAAAATTATCCTTAAATGCAATTAAAGCAAAAACCAGGACACAAAACTGAGGAAATGCCCATATTCCTGTGTACCTCTAGTGGCAGGTTTGTCCTTCCCTTTGGTGGGACGTGTGCAATTCTGTAATTATATGCTGGTTATTCACTGCACTCATTTTGCAGGACAGAAGATGCCCTGGGGCAATCAGTGGAACCACTGAGCAGTGGTCTTTTCCTCTTCTGTCTGTCCAGGTCTGTCAGGTGTCCCCAGCCCGAGCAAGCCCACCCCTGGTAACACAAATGCCTGAGCTGTTCCAACACATGGGTTTCTCACAGCAGCAGTATTTGGAGCACCACTGCCTCACACCAGAAGTGACTGCACCACAAAAAACATCCCACCCATGCCTACTCTGGCAATAAATTGGCTCCACTGCCACTTGCTGGCTCAGTCCTTTACAAGTAACATTTATAAGTGACTTTTCTTGAGCTCTCTTTAAGAAAAAGGTGAGGAGCACTTTTAAGTCTTAGGGAAATGACTCTGAAGTGGGTGATTCTGGGAATGAGAGACATTCATGAAGGCTGAAATGGCAACTCCCTTAGAACCCAGAGAAGGGGGGCAGAAGAGGGTTAAGCCATGGGCAGAACTCCCTCAGGCTATACTGAACCAAGGGACTCCTGACGGAAAAAAAATCTACATAGATCCCAGCTCATGACACAAAGCACACGCTGTTCTCAGCAGATAGGAACATTTTACTTCAGTCCTGGCCTCTGCTCAGGCCTTAGGTGAGGAAGGTGGAGATTCTAATGAGCAGTTACTGCTTCTACTCCTGCCCTTGCCTTGCTCTGAGCACACGGGGCCCAAGGCGCAAGCACCTGGTCCTGCCTGGACCAGCTGATGCTCCTAGTCAGGCAAGGACAGCTGGACCCTGCTGGAAGACCAGAGGCACCTGCACATCTCAGCATCTCCCCCTGCAGTGACAGGGAGTCAAGCTGGCAAGCACGGAGCTAAGTCCCACCCTGCACCACTTTGCTGAGACACAGGTCACCCCTTCTGCATCGCCCTCAAGGTACCAGGCACTACCACACACACATCTTCCAGTTGCCCCAAGGACAACCAAGATCTCTGAGCTACCCCTTCCTCCATTTTCAGGTTCTAGAAGCTGACTGCTTAACACCCTCAACACCCCCCAGCACCATCAGTAACTTCTAACACAGAGCAGCCTCGAGCATTGATACACCACTAAACAGTCAAAAGATTAATAACATCAATTTTTATTCCAAACAAGACAGAACACCTGTAATCCTCCTGGTCATATTTCATGGAAGTCTTCAAAACACCGGACACACTAACTTACTATTCAAACTAGAACAATCAGGAATAAGATGATGGAGTTGCAAAAGTGGTTTCTTCTAAACAAACTAAAAGTTAATGTTTAAGAGATAACTTTCTTCTACAATGCTCAGCTTTGTCTTCAGGTGCTTAGCAACAAAAGCAAAAAAATAAGCCTGCTTTAGAACAGCAAGTAGGAGTAAACAGAACACGTAATCAAAGAGAAGCAAAACTTTAGTAAGGTCTCATGCGGCTCGATGGGGGCGGTGCACGATTCGGAGGAGTAATTGCTATATCCAAGTAGTCTCCTATCTGGAATTTCTGAGACTGCAATGTCATGGAATCATCTGTGCCCTTCCTGCCCGACATGGTGCTGCCAATCTCCTTCACCCTGTGAGCAGCAGAAGAAAGGCAGGTTAGTTATAAATGGCCAATCTCTCCAGATGTCCAAAACAGGAACTGCACCGGCTCCTAACTCCCTTCCCACACCATTCCCTGCACTGCATGCATGTGGCTGTGTATTCCGAACGCTGGGGTTTTCCTCTGCAGTCCTGGGTGCACCAAGAAAAATCTACACCAAATGCTCTTTCTGAGCACAGAGCAGCCTTCAACCCTATTATGTTAAATACTAGTGAGAACCCCTTACTCCTGCCATACAAAGCACAAGAGCCCACCAGACTCCAAAGAAGGGTACATCCACTGGATGCTGACAAAGATTAGCTCATGCTATTTTGGAAGAGAAACACCTGCAAGCAGATCACTGCTGTAACTCAAGTGCAAGACCCACCAGGAACAAAGCATGATCTCAAGTTGGAGGGCAATGTTCCAGTTGCCAATACAGCAACCAACGCCCTCAAGCGCACAGGTTCATAGTTTTGGGAACATACTGACAGCAATGGTCACCAAGAGGTTGTAGTGATCATCGTACAGAACTTCAGAAGTTTGGTATGTAGGTTCTGAACTTTAAATCAGTGTTAATGAAGAATAATGTACTATTCTGGTGCCCAAAGTATTCTATTAACTCAGAGAATAAATGCCATTTACCTATAGCCAGGCCTCTTGAGATCTGTGAAAACAATTGCGAAGTTGAAATGCGTGCCCTTCTTCCGCGCTTCTGGGTAAACTTCTTTCACTAAGCTGGTCAGCTCTTTCAGAGTAGCATCCATCCTAGATTGAACAAACAAACCAAAGTGCTTCACACTCTCAAAGGAACAGTAAAAAAAGCTTCCCAAAACGTTAAATGGAATCAAAATATTGCTACAACTTAACCATATGTTTCTTGGCCTTGGCACACCCTATGTCCATAGTTATTGACTGTAACACCTGGGAGAATCCCCCACTTACTGCACACTGGAGGCAACATGCTCTAGTGCAAATGTGTCTCATCCACTGCAATATTCAGATCCATCTGTATACATTTCAACATCTGCATTTCCAGATCTTTCTAAAGAGTTACCATTTAAACAGCAGGAGCCTTTTTCTTTTTAATACATTCATACAAGGCACAGTGCAAGAGTTTCCTCACCTAAGCTAACATCTGTATTAAAATAAGCTTACTAACTATTAAAGGAAATGTAAGAAAAGCAGAAAAAATACAATAGCTTTCCATTTCTGCCCTAGCAGGCAGCACTCCTTTACCCATCGTTCAATCACAGCAGGGCTAAAGCTCATGTCTGGAATTTCAAGAACAAAAGTACTCAGTCATCACAAGTAAAGTGTCTAATTATACAGACTGTGCACTCAGTCTGAGCTTCAAGCAACCAAGGAGCAGTGTGCTGACAGACAATGCCCATTCTGACTTCTGCAGATGGGAAACAAATCAGACACCACCAAGAGTCCATAAATCCCACTTAGAAGTAAATTAGAACTGCATGCTTTGGTAGCCACAAATATGGATTTATTCAACGACACAACGTATGAGTTACAACTCTGGCAAACATCAGGAAGGGTTTAAAAAGCAGCATAATGCCATTTCAAAGGCATTCTTCAAAATACTACAAACAAAACTTAACATGTCTGCAACAGAGACTAAGGCACTCTTCCAAAATAAATTTGACAGTGATAAAAAGCAGCTCTCTGTTAAAGCACTGCTACCGGACCATGCAAAAAGAAAACTCATTACTCAGAAGTATGTGAGTTAAACCAACAAACCATTCACACAACATTTCAAGCCTCCTGGGACAACTACTTCTACTGGAAAAACAGGGACGTTAGAGCAAAATATACACATTAAAGGAGAACATGCTGCGTTAAGTAGACGTGTTGTGGTAACTATCGTCACAGCACGACCCACCGATTACACGCAGCAGTAGCTGGGCACTTCAGCCGCAGTAAGTCTCAGTGGCTGAGAGCTCACTGCTGCACAAAGCTGTGCTTCCACAGATGCCCCCTCTCAGCTGCCAGGGCACATAGAGCAGCTCCGCACCCGCGTGTCCTGCTCCGATCGGAGCCTGCACAGCTCCCTGCAGCTCCTGGGGCGCAGGCGAGGCCCGGCTGACGCCGCGCCACGGCCAGGCGTAGAGGAAGTGTCACTCACCAGGTGTAGATCTGCAGCTCGCTGGAGGGCACGTTGCCGCGGGAGAACTCGTCCATGCGATGGTGCCGCCCATTGTTGGTGGTAAAGACGCGAAGCAGCAGCGGGCACGTCTGCGGGGCGAGAATGGGGATTACGATGAGGAGCCGTTCGCCACGCCCCCTCCATTCGCCGGAGGCCTCACGTCGTCACTAGAGGCTCACCACTCCCCCCCACCCCCGCTGCCCGCCCCGGAGCGGCCGGCGAACCGGCGCAGCACCAGCACCCCGCACTCTAGACACCTTCTCTCGGTCGATAGGCTTCTCCGGCTCCTTCTTGATCTCCTCCTGCGTCACCCGCGATTCCACCGCCATCTTGCCGCGCCGCTCCCGGATGTCTCGCCGCGCCCCGCCCATCTCGCGAGAGCAGGGGCGGGGCGGCCCCGGCGGGCTCCTCCCCCGGGCCTGAGGCACCGCCCTTCCCTCAGGCGGCCGCGGGGCTCCGCTAGGGAAAGGCTGGGCAGTCCGCCGCTGTAAGTAGCAGCAGGGTGAAACAAACTAGCGGGAAATCTACTTAGAATCTAGTTTCCCTTAATATTATATTCAGGGAATGGTCAAATGCATACGTTTCTCGTTTGCTTTTTTTTTTTTCCCCACAAGTGGAGCCTTTTATTCGGTTAAATTTGAGTCTGTGGTTGTGTCTTACAAAATAAGCGGGAATATGTAATATCTGTAAAAGAATACAAAATAACTTTTTAAAAATGTCGATGGTTGCTTGTTACTCAGAGCACTGAGGGGAGAGGGGCTCAGTTGTTTTCACAGAATTTACGCTTGGATTATTTCCTCTGAATTTATTTCTGATTTTGAGAGTAAAACAAAATTAAGTTTCTCTGTAAAATTAAGCAGAAGCGTGCTTGCAGGTGCAAAGTAATCACATATCAGGGACTCCAAGGTCTGCTGAGGCTGGAAGGGCGCTCTGGAGGAGGCTGCCCCCTCCAAACCCCTGCGCAAAGCAGGATCAGCAAGGGCTGCATGGATTCGGAGTATGCCCAAGGATGGCGATCTCTGGGCCACCTGCTCCAGCGCTCAGTCGCCCGTGCAGCCAAAAAAAAAAAAAAAAAAAAAAAAAAAAAAAAGAGACAGAGAGAGAGAGAGAAACCAAAAAAGTTAGTTTCTTATGTCAGTTTGTACCCTTTACCTGTGTTTCTGTGGCGTGGCATCGCTGGGAAGCCTGTCTGTCAGTCTTTGTTCCTGCCCGCCAAGTATTCCCGCACACTGAGCCGTCTCTGTGACCAGCCGCAGCTCCCCCCGCCTGTCCTCGCACCCATCCCCTGAGCGCCCCGTTAAGCCGTATTTGATGCTATATCATTGCGGCGTGCCTGCCCTCCTCACACAATTCTCTGTTGGCGCTTGCAACAGAGAACAGCCCCCGTGCCCCGGGCTGTGCCGCAGGGTCCGCGTTGCGCAGTGCACCTCTCTGAGCCAGGGGCTCGGGTTGCCGTGGGGCTGCTGTCCCGAGTGTAAGGCCAGCACCAGAAGTAAGTAGTCTAAGTTCTGCACTACGCAAAAAGCAGGTGCTTGTTAGAGTGTTGTAAGTGTTGGAGTACCTGTGCTCTAAGGGTGACATTGTTCGATTTCACTCTTCCAAACACTGTAGATGCGTGTTTCAAAGGTATTATTTATTGAAAAAAAAAAATAGGGGAGAAAAATATTATTAAAATATAAAGGGAGATAAATATTATAAAAATATATTTACGTATTGTTTCTGTATATATCATAGAGAAGAAAAAGGGTTATGAGTCCATACTACAAAAAAAAAAAAAAAAAAAAAAAGCTCTTGCATGTCACTCAAATATAACCAACAGTATTTGATTAGAAATGTTGATTTATGGCTCACCAAATACAAGATGAGAGAACCAGCAACCTGCTACAGTTGACCCTCAGTTTTTATTAACTCCCTTTTGTAGTAGTCTGGATAGTGTGGTATAGTTTTTATTCTACATTAAGTTACAGCATATCATCATTTTGTTACCATAGGCAATGAGTCAGCCTTGCCAGCATTTCTGGATTTTGATTTCCCAGGCAACAATTCAGTTTATCACTCTGCTATAATTAATTATATCTGCCATGAAAATACACACTTTGGGGTCAGTGTGTGAACTACCATTTCTGAAACAGAGGAATTTATGTCAAGTATCATAAGGGAACAGCTGTAACAATTAAAGCACAATTCTGTTACAAATCTGAGTAGTTCCTTCTGATAGAACTTTTGGAGTATATTACTTACGTGAAAAATTACCCCAAGTGGGCCTGAGTTTTAGGTAAATTAAAGCATTAATTAATTTATTATGCATGAACTGTATCAATGCAATTTATTTTCAGTCTAAAATCTTAGATTCTTATTTCATGTGTTTGGAAGCAAAAGTTAAAAATTATTTGGCAATGAGAACGTGGTGATGTGGCTGCAGGGTGCGGGTTTTACTCGGGATGGGGCTGTCTGGTTAAACAAGGCATGACACCATAAACTGGGTTCCCGCAGGTGTAGGCTGAGATCTCACGTGTACTGGAGTTGGTCCAGCTGCTTGCTTTTGCCAGAGGAGGGGGATTTAGCTCTCACTGCTTGTCCTTAGTCATGTGTTGGGTTTTCCCTCTCTTCTGCCAGGCATGATACTTCCAAAAATAAGTTAAGTTCCGCAGTTTTAGGGAAAACTATCTAGTGGGGGCTGGTTCTCTGTCAGTTAATTTCACTCGAAATTTCTGAACTGATTCCAGAACTGTTAGACCTGGCACAAGGTGAGTGGTGGGAAGTGCGTGTCCAGGAGCAGCTGGGAGGCAGAGGAGAGAATGGGACTGGAGTAGGGTGTGTCCCTTCAGTGGTAGTGGGATGGTTGACTGCTTCACCCTCCCTTCACATTTTCTTAGGCTTTGGGGGGCAAGAGGTCTCCTCTGCTTGTTCAGGGACGCTGTGTGCTGTGCGAAAAAAGGCTGCAGAAAAAGGTCCTCGCCGAGGTAGTGAGGCGGGGTAAGACTGTGCATAGGAGCAAGTCTCCAGCCTTTGCTCTTGTGAAGGCCCAAAATATGACTCGAACTTTTCTAGCTGTGAATGCCTGTAGAGCAGGACACAAGTGATTTGGAAGCGTGAATTGCCCCTTTAAATATTGTTAACGCATGTTATTTAAATTAGCAAACTGTGAATTGTTTGTTGGGGCATCTGGACAGGAACGAATGAGATGGCGAGTGTGTGCCATTAGGATATGGGACACTGTGGAGCACTGTGGGTCAAGGAGCCCATTGGCCTTTCTTGATTGTGGAAAGTTCAACTACCCTATTCTGGCAACTGCACAATCAACTTTCAAACATCTTTGCAATAAATTGTGAGAGCAAAGTCCCAAATTTGATGGAGCTTCTGCTGCAAACCAGCTTTAACTGGTGGAGGAAGAACACAAGCACAACTCCTTTGCAAGCACAATCACTGGTATTTCCTACATTTTGTGTCATGGTGACGTCTTGGGTGTGTTTTTATGTGCGCAGTAGATTTCACTAGAGTGTTTTAATTTCCTGTGTTTTGTACCAAAGTTAGTGTGAATGTCAAGGAGCCTGTAGTGCTGCTACACAATTACACTGTTTTCATATAAGCTTCAGATTCTGTTCCCTGTTTTAAATTTAGATGATTTGGGCTCACAAAATGCACCATAACTCTTGAGCTTCTGTGGTTCTATTCAACCTGCCTGTGAGGCAGCAGGGGAATGAGTCAGTGCAGGACAGACTGGTGGGGCTGGGATGTAGAAAAGGACTCTGGCACTGGATGTGTAAAGCCTACAGAGACTCCCGAGGCAGCATCCTGATTCAGGAGCACCAAGACTCAGCCGCCTGGGAGGAATCTGTACTTGCATAGAAATTATATATATGTTTTTCCCTTCTTTTGTTTTTTTCTGCAAAGTCATCAGAAGGACCAAAATGTAATAAAAATGCTTTGATGGTGATTTACTGTTCTACAATATTGCAGAATGGTTTAACTGCTGATGTGACAGTAGCACCAGTCAGGCTCCAGGCACACAGGCAGCGAACACGAGGCAGAGCCACTGCTGTGCCTTGTAAACGAGCTGCCTCACACCTGCCAGTGTAAGACCTTGATTAAAGCTGAAAGTGGTTTGTGATGTTGCCAAATGTTAAAATTCTGCCGTTCTGTTGGAGCTATTCCACATCAGGTGTTTCCTAAAAGAGTATCCTCAGGATGCTCTTTTGTCAGTCCCAGAAAAAAAAAAAAAATTCAAAGGATACTGTAGTAGACAGATAAGTATTATCACTCACATTTCTGTTACTTCTGTTCATTTTCGATACCAACAGCAGTTTGTCAGAAACCTGCAGCATCCACAGGCTTTAGAGAAAGAAATAAAATTTGTCAGATATGCTTAGTCCTGTTAGAAATATTCTCATAAAGCAAATACACCGGATTGAACAGTAATAGTAAAAGAAACCAAACAAACCTTGTGATTTATCTGAAGTCAGCCAAGACTAATATTGGACACCTGGGCATGTGAGGGATTCAGAAGGATGTCCACACTGCTCCTGAGCTCTGCCACAGGCCTGAACACAGGAGCTGGGAACAGTGAAACTGTCTTGTTTTCCTTAGGGTGCTGCTCACGGCAGTGGGCAGTGATAAAGGATGCAGGATGTGACCCCGCCTGCATCCCCTGAGCAGCGTGAGGAGGGAGCTGGGGAGCCACAGTACTTCAGACTGATTCAGTGCAAAACTGCTCACAATCTGAATCAGCTAGAGAGTATGGCTTATGCAAGAGAGATCCAGCAAAAAATTGTAATGACCACTTGAATTTCACCTAGAGGGGATCAGAACAAACTGGAGCTTGTAGTTGTCGGCAGAGGAAAACAGACTTCTGTAGAGGATGGTTTCCCAGGAGAGGAAGAAGGCCTTGGCCTGAGGCCCTGGGAAACCCCTTTTTAGGCCTAGTGGGCAAAAGGCTCCGTCCCATAATTCCTTTGTTCTGTTATGGAGATTATTGCTAGAAAGTTCTGAGTTTCCTCTGTTACTATAGGTTATCTTCTGGTGCAGAAATTTTAATATTCTGAACTGTTCTCCCCTATTTCAGCCTTCCCTCAGACCCTGCCTTAACTCCACCCTAACTCCTCCCCACACCAAGTTGTATAAATACCTCCGTCTGACCCTGGCCCTTGCTTTTTGCCCCTTGTCTCTGCTTGCTCCAGTTAGTTCTTGTTACAGTGTATGCCTTCTTTTTAGTTGCTTTCTGATTATTAATGTTCCTTTTCAGAGCATCTGCACTGAGCTTGCCTCTCTCTCGTTGAGTCGCCGTCGCGTTAGAGTCCCAAGAAAACCCAAAGGGGTCCAATCGTCTGGGCTCGGACCCCTGGAAGGTTTCAGACTTCAGTTTCAAGGAAAGAAAAAGTAACTGCTGGTCTGTCACACAGAGGTATTTTCTTCTTTTTATGAATTCCCGTGAAGGTGAGATGGTGAGGTGTGCTAAATATTCAACTGATTTTTCCTGGTGGAGTTGTAGACTTGGTTACAAAATATAAAATTAAGGAAGAAATGTTGCCAGAATCTAAACCTGGATTTCATTAAAATGTGTTGTCATTTCTCTATAAAATACATCTGCTACAATGTTCCAGAAATTTTAAACACACAATAGAGTAATAAACTGCTTTTATAACTTGGGTAATACTCTACCATAGATTCCTGATTTCCCCCCTACTGTTTGTCTGAAATTACCTCAGTACAAAAGCGTTCATACACTGTGAGGGAGGAACAAATGGGTTGGCATTTCAGTAAGTGGAATTTTTTCTAATTGTGTATGAGAAGTGTTTTATAGAGAGGACAACCTACGCTGGAAGTTGGTCAGCCTGTGATTCACTGCAGATAGTTCGGGCAGCAGCATGGGTCCCTGCCTGCACTCCCTGGGAGCTGTGTTTCCTGGTTTTCCTTCACTGGGTCGGCTCCACTACTGGAAGCAGTGGTGAGAAGCCAAGCCAGTGTGAAGGTTACTTTCATTGCTGGTGCTTTCCCCAGCTGCCAATGCTGCTGCCACCTGAGAGAACCGATTTTCCCTGGGGACACAGAGGCAGCCTGACCCGCTGCCCTGCTCTGGCTGCTCTGAGGCAACAGCACTGTCTTCCAAGTGCCCTGCATGGGAAAGCCAGCGTGTTCCCTCGCAACATCAGCAGCTGGAAGAGATGCCCTTAATATTGTCTTCCACATTTCCTGTGCAGACAAATCCCTTCCCTGCCTGGTTCTTGGATTAATGTGATCCTGTCCTTGAACACAACACAAAAGTCTGAGAAGGGGGTGAGTGTCTCCATCAGATAGACACATTCCTGTTCATGGTTTGGTGGGAACATTTCCATGAGTAAGTGTTAACAGATTAGGCTGGTGATTATTTCAATATCTTCCCGCAAATATTTGTCATTTCCCCTTCCCGTGAAAGAATCATATTAAAGTACTTAAGCTTTTTCTCCTGAAGAAGAAAACTCCAACTGAGTGTACCAACATACATGCATTTTATATGCAGCTCCCCGGCTATGCTTCTCTTCATCTTGCCATACACTCCTAGAAGTATCCAGTCTGTGGCACACACTCTTCCTATTGAAAATAGTAAACAGATAAAGAGGCATCCCGCATGCCAAGAACAGGTATTTCCCTCTCTGTTTTCTGCCCCAGTATATCAGATCTTAACAGAAAGAACCTCCTGTGTCTGCAGCATTTCACACTGATTCTGCAACGATGAGGGAACTGTTGACAAGTAAATCCTCTCTGGGCAGCCCCAGTAAAAGGCATGTTTTTTCTGGCTTCCTTCTGGGACCCGTACAGCCCTGTGGAAGGTTTATGAGAGCAATGTGTATCCTTCACTAGAGAGGATGATGTTGTGCAAGCCATTACGTGTGTCCAGCATCCAGAAGCATCGTCATAAAGAATCAGGTAAAACTTTTCTCCGAAATAAGTAGTTCCATGTGGCCAGCCTTGTCAAGAACAAAGCAAAGTCTCAGCACCCTGAGGCAGCTCAGCTGCCTTGCAGAAATATTTTTTGTGGCTCAACAAGGTCAGAAAATGCAATTCTCTTTCTCTTTTTTGTTTCCTTTGTGTTTTTTTCCCTGAATGGCCACTTATGACAAAAATGTTCTGGCTGTGATAAATTATCCACAGCATTTTGAATAATTCAGTATAAAACCAAATTCTTTACTGAATGCTATGCAGTATTAATTAACTCTAACAAACCTTTTAGAAGTAGGGAACTGTCCATCACTGGGAGTTTATGATATGTGATGATTGAGTCCAGAATGAATTCTGACATCTTGGTTAACCATAAGCTCCTCAGAGGCACAGTGCTTAGTGGAAACACTGAAATAATCCTAATGGCAGTGGCAGGAATAGTGCCAGTAAAACAGAATGTGCTGTAGGCACAATGCAATGCAGAATGGCTTTGGCTGCTGCACACAGTAACTTGAAAAGTTCCTCGAAAATTTGTGCATGCCTATTCTTTAGACCAAGAAAGAATAACTTCTCTACATGCCACTGACAATGGTTATCATCTGTATTATATTCCATTTTGCATGTGGCAGGAGGTGCTGGGGAAATTGCAAACGTAGGAAGTCTTGTTGCGGAGCAATGAAGGCCCACTGGTGTTGTAGACAAGCGATAGTAACGGCATGGGAAGAAGCGCACACAGTGCTCAGGGTGCTGGCAGAAGAAATCACTGCTTTTGCATTTCTTGCTGTTCCTTCCCTATCGGCTCTCTTGACAGAGCTGGTCATGATGAGCTCTCCATATAGATGTTGTTGCAATGAAACGAGTCAGCAAAAGCTTCATACTTAAAGAGTTTACAAAAATCCTGCAGCTCTTGCCTGGATTGAGTGAGGAAGGGTTCACACAAGCAGCTGTGCACATCAGTGGGCCAGAGGGGGTGGTGATAAAAGGCATCCTTCTTGCAGTGGCTCAACTGGAGTCAGAACATCTGTCCATAACCTGGAGCATTCAAGTGATGGGCTGTAGGATGTGACAAGTTATGTGACGGCATGACAGACTGTGACATTTCAGATTGCTGTGAGCAGCACTCTGAGTTTGTATTCACAAGTTATGTAAGAAAGCTCAGCCCTCAAAAAAATAAGTGCCTCACAGACTTGCTAAGGGGGAAATCCTTGCAACTGAAGAAAGGGTGAGGAAGGAAACTAGTTCAGAAGTAGTAGATAGGGGAAAAAAATGTTGGGTTAACACTACTTTACAGTTAGCTTTATGTTTTGTTATCCCTGTTACAAAGCCAAGAATAATTCAGAATCATTTCTATAAAACTTCAGGGCATAGAAGAGCAGGAGAAATGGCATTTCTACACCCCTTAGATTAGATTCCTTCAATATGAAGCAAGATAAAATAAGCGCTATTTTATTTGGGCTTAAGGAATATAAAGGCATAATAATTACCAGCTGATACGCCAATTTAATGCAGGTGTTCAGAGCTCTAAAAGATAAAGAGTGATAATAACTCAGAGCTACCTTTAAAAAGAGATCTCAGAATTTTCAAATTAAAAAACCCCACGAATACTGGAAAAAGAAACCCCATTATATGAAAGGAATTGAAACTCAAATACAAAAAGTACACCAATTCTGTTCCCAGAGGCATGGATAGATTCTCCTGCCTGTTAAATGTGAGCAGTTACTAAGTATACAGGTCTGAAAATTCCAAAGTGAAATATTAAGAACACAGGGCACAGTTATTGCTAAATCCTTGCATACAGATTCTGCTGTTGGGGCTAGATCTTAAAATGTTGAAGTTCAGCAGTCTGGCTGCTTCTTTCAGACTTGGGTCTGGCTTCACCCAAGAAAATACAGAGCTGCTGCTCAAACATTCATGCTTCTCACATGAATGAGATTCAGAAAGGATTTTAGCCATGGCCAAAGATGAAATTATACACTGTCAAAGTTATTAATTGGTTTCTGATTAGAAACCATGAAGACCAGTCAGACGGAGAGATTCATGAGCATCCGTCCATCTTGAGCAGCAAACAAAGTGGGAAGATTTCTATATTTGCGCTAACATGGCTGTAGTTGTTTTTTGAGCTGTGGCCAGAGGATGCAAATGATTTGGCCAGTGGAGGCATTACACATTCTCCCTTTTATGTTTAGATGGCAGATGACATTTTTGGTCAGTCGTGGAGAAGTTCCTACTACTGTATTTGCACTTGGGGATGCCTGGATTTTGGTCAATGCTTTTTCATCCCAGGTTCTTTGAGCCTCTTGTCTTAAGCTGGTAATTTTTGGTGGTGTTAGTGGTGGAAGACCACCAAGAATGGGCTGTGCACTTGCTCCTGGGAGCTCCAAAGTTCATTCTCCCCCTGCTCTCTTGTGGGCTGTGAGTTAGACAGCTCCATTACCTCTGTACACATGCTGACAGCCCAACTGCAGGGGAGTTTACAGTTTCTTCAGGCTGCCTGAATGAGTCTTGGCTTCTTGCTGGGACAGCAATCCCATGATCCCAGTCACCAGGATTGTGAGTGTCTTCATCAGTGGCTAGCTGGTAGAGATAATAGATGGGAAAAGGTAGTGGAAAGTAGCTGGTCCTTGGCAAGATTGAAAAACTTCAAGTGCAACTGTTATTGGCCCTACCTGTGTGTCTCTGATGGAGCAAGGCTGCAGGGGCATTGCTGAAATGTGGGAATTATACTTTGTGTACACCATTTCCTGCCCCAGCCAGGAGTAAAGCCAAAACTGTGACAAATAGCAATGCAGTCTTCTGCTAATGTCATAGCTTTTAAAAGACTTCCAGAAAAGAGGAATCCTGCTTTCCTGACTGTAATAATGCATACCTAGTCTCAAACCACATTTTCTTTTGCTGCCAAATTATAAACGAAGCCCTCTGACTTCTGGGGAAGGAGTGTTCAGGGCACCAGACTCAATATTTGATGAACATATGAAAATCTTCTCTCGCTGTAGTACTGTAGCAGAAGAGGAACAAGACAGGCATGGTGCAGGCAGGGTGTCCTTGCACAGGGAATGTGGCTGTGGCAAGTCCCTGGGGAGTTTGAGCCAAGGCGTGCGTCTGTCCAGCCACACCAGCACCGCCATACGGAACAAACTGGGACGTTAAACTCCTCTCACTGCATACCTCATTCAGCTTCTGCACTGTCCTCATGCAAGGAAATAACACATTTCTCCCCTGAAATGATTTTGTATTTCCCTGAAGGGTTCTTAAAATATCCATGACACAAAGCGTAAAGGAAAAACTGCTGGAATTTGGTCCTGCTGAGGGTAAGATAACAATGTGAAGGATATGAGGCAAGGTACCATTTCATTGTGCTTTATTAGTGCTTGTAATTTACATCTCATCACTTTCAAGGCCTCTGCTGGCAATATTTCCTTCTAAGAATAGAGCTTAAAGGTATTTTAAGAATTCTAGTTGTTGTGCAATTAATAGGGTAACACTTTGTTCTAAGTGAAAAGATCTGCTGTTTTGAGCAGTAACAGTATTTTGCATGTAGAAAAGGGGGAATGGGGAATGTTTTACTGCCAGCACTTTTCCTTACAGGGGGATGAATCACTTACATTCTTGGCAACCAAATTCAAATTCACAAGAATGCTCAGTTTGATCAACTTCCTTCAAAACACTAAGCTCAAAGTACAGAGGAAAAAAGAGAGAAACTTGGATGGGCTTGGATGTGGAAGACATTACAAGATGGACATCCAAGCAGGAAGACAATAAATCTAGTGTGCAAATTGTTTTGCCCAAAGCAAGTCGCTGACTTGATGTTACAAGAGGGTCCAGTCTAAATTAAGAGAGTACTGGAAAGGAAAAATAAAACAAGGAGGAAAAGAGCCAGAGCAGAGAAAGAAAACCCCTGCCGATCTGGCAGACATGGCGGATGTTGTGTCAAACATGAATTTATTTGCTAACAAAACAATGTGAATTTTCACAAAAAATTACCACCCTTCCCTTCAGAATGGGAGATTGTGCTGAGAAACGAAATGTGAGAATACAGTTAGTTGAGGGGAGAGGAAGGTGCCTGTGTTCAGGCTGTTGTTTCACACAGCAAAGGCTGAGAGTCATGGGGGAACGTCTTAGGCAGGAGCACAGGGTGAACCAAGCCATGCCCTCATTGCTCCTCTCCCCCTGTGCAGTGTACCCCACTGAGGAAGGGGTGGCACTAAAAATGGTCCCTGTTAGTTTTATTCTAATGAATGCTTTTTCAGCTGGATTGGTTGCCTGGGCTGGTTCACCAAGCAGCCAGCTGTGGCACTGCACAACACACCCAGGTGTCAGTGGAGGAGATGACAAGAGTAAGATGGACAGGCACTGCTGCTGTTCCAACTCATTCATGGTCTTCTACGCAGCGCTTGTCTAAGGGACATTTGGCCCTTCTGCACCCCTCTGCTCAGAGACAGTTAAGTGGCAGCTTCAATGAGACCAGTACAACTGCTTATTGGCTGAAGTAAAAACAACCCAAGCAAAACCCAAAACATTATTTAGTGTGGAATTTCCCTTCTTCTAGGTCATCCTGTGGTCATGCAAAGAGCTGTGTCAGTATAAAAGCATGACAGTGAGGAGTGGTGGAAGACAGGAAGGGAGGTACTGCTGCCCAGCACTTTTGATTTCCCCCTGCTCTTTACCCCAGTGCTCTGCCACCCCTCACCTGCAGTGCACGTGGGGCTGCAGCACCTCCAGATGGTTAAGGTAAGTGTGACTGTGTCATGTCCTGCAGCCAGCACAGGGCTGTTCTGCTTCTGTTCAGGGTGTCCTCCCAATATATATTTGGTACTTACTGAACCTAATATGGGGTGGGGAGGGGGGAGGGGTGGAAATAATTGGAGAAGAATGAGAAGGTAGAGACCTAGGAGGGCTGGGCCAGGCTACAGAGGATAAGTGCAACTCAAAGCAGGACCCAAGTTAATGCAGAAGTGTCGGTGTCTAATAACCTCAGCATCACACAGTTGTTGTTGTGTGCTTCAGGATCCCAGTTTCAGTATGTTTCTCACTTCTGTCATGCTCTGCAGTGCCAATGCAGTGAATCCAGTACGGCTCTCTGATTCTGCAATCAGATATGTTACTTATATGTAGTAAATCCCACACATTTGGGACACTGAATGTACTGTGTATTCACCAAGCAACCACATCCCATTCATAGAGTAAGATCAGTGCTTCCTGGTCTGGTTTCCTGTGCACAGATTGTACAATAGGTCAGCACAGGTCCTGGGGATATGTCCAGGTTTTCCACATGTGTAGCCTTCCTATCCAAGCTGCAGTACAGACTATCCTCAAACATCTGCGCAGGCAAATTTTCTGGACAGAAAAAGAAAATATCTAGCAAATCTGGATGGGGGTAGCCCCAAGTCAGAGCCTCCAACACATCATGAAACACTGGACCAAGTTCCCAAAGAGAAATGTGAGCAATCTTTGCACTGGAGTTTTTAAGACTAGCCAAGTATGTGCCATGGTGAAGTCAGCCTAAACTAGATCCTTCACAGTCTTATTTCCTGTAAGAAACTTCTAGTTGCACTCTGCAGCATGAAGAATGGCAAACACAGTCTGTTCTCCGCTCTGCAACCTGCTCTCTCTTTCTCCAGCCTCTTGCTGGAATCAGCGTGAAACCCAGTGCAGACACTTGGGGCTGGGCACTGAGAAAAGGGAGGTTTGTATGGAACGAGTCTGTGTATTCATGCACTAGAGAAACTGTGGCAGCAATGGTGTTCCCTCATAGTAATGCAGAGCAAGACGGAAATGGGATGAAGTTTTTTTTCAGGGTTAAAATAAGCAGAACAAGAGCCAGTTGTTGTTTTGGGGAAGAGGAAACCAGTTGATGTCAAAATGTTTCACCGACTTGGCAAAAATGCCAAGCTGGCCCTGCCTGCAGAATACAAGGACTTCAAAGGGCTTATCTTGCATAAGAATTGAGGGAGCCAGATCACAGTTTCCTACGTGTATTCAGCTGAGGTTAAATTATATGCAAGGCTGTACCCCAAGGGTGTGTTTTCCTGCTGATGCCAGCCAAATTGCTGACATCTCTACCTACAGGTTTGTGGGATCAGGCTTGCTTTAGCTGTGTACACCCAGAGAGAGCTCAGTTCTGACCCAGCACCAGGAAGAGTGGGTCACACTCTCACAACTGGTCACTTCAGGAGCTCTGTTCCACAGTGGGAACACTGAAACAGATGGCGAGGCCCTTGCTCCAGCGGTGAGCCGGTACTCAGGAGGGGCGTGTGGTTCTTAAACAGGATGCAGGCTGAATAACCCTTCATTCCTGAAGAGGGTGGTCCCTGAAGGTCAGGGCTGCCTTCAATGGTGTGGCAGCATGAGAGGAAACTGCCTCAGAGGGTGCTTTCATAATGCTCAGACTATGAATAAATTCAGCCTGTTGTACTCTGGGTTCCCAAGTGTTACTCATAAAAAATAAGAATAAGGAGAGTAACGTTAGGGAAAGAACAATTCTCCAGCTAGACTTTCTTTACAGGACGAACGGGGGTCCCCCTCCCCCCACCCTTTGTCTAATTTCAGATAAAGGGCTTTGCGTCCCGGGCAGGAGTTCTCTTTGCTGCCTGGAAGGAACATATGGAGTGTAGGTGATACAAACCTGGAAGAGCTTATCTCGCTGAGTAACAGAATACCTGGGGTTGGAAGGGAGCCCTTGATGGGGATCTAGTGCAAACCTCTACTCAAGCAGGGTCACCTAGAACAGGTTTCTCAGGGCCATGTCCAGTCAGATTTTGCAAATCCCCACTTAGAGAGGTTTCACAACCTCTCTGGGCAACTGAATGGGCAGGCAATGACCAAAGACCTGATGTCAGTACAGATAATTTTGACACTGTTCACTTTTATGGTAAATTATTAAAGTACTACCTGAATAAATGTACTTGATATTCACTCATTGACTCTGGTTCTGGTGAGACTGAGTAAAATTATGTGGACCAAGGCTGAGCCATACTTAATCCAGTTGCATAATTCTGGGAAAAAGACAGTCAAAGAGACAGTTGGGTGCTACATAGGATTAACACAGTGTGGTACCATGGGAACTCTCCCAGTTCAGGACAGCAGCAGCCATTCCTCCAGTCAGTGCTGTGCTAATTTAGTGGAAGGAGGACCAAGGACCTCTGAACCTGTTACAGCAATAAATCCAGAAAAACAATGAAGATTTTTCATCCTTTAAAACACAAAGAGTTTTCTAAGAATATTTGTCCCTTGAATTCCAGAAGATGAGGGAACAGATAGGGTCATGCTTTCTGTTCCCATGCTTCAGAGCCAACACTTTACCCTGACCATCGCTGTTACCAAGGCAGCATCACAGTTCTGGCAGGAGATCTTATCTGAAATCTTAACAGAGGCACATTTAGGCTGTTCAAGACAGTTTTATGTTGCTCAAGCTAAAGTCAGTGAAATGTTTCATTCAATTAGTGAGCAAACACAGACTGTCAATTTCCTCTGTGCAATGCACAGAAAACTGTCTGCTTCCTCCCCAAGTACAGTTCAGCATGTCTGAGCCACTGGCTACTATAATTAGGAAGGGGAAAACATTTATGTGGCACTATAAAGGTGAACTGGGTGCTTTGCAAGTACAAAAACATTTAAGTCGTTCCCAAAGAATTCAGAGTCAAACGCGGTCAAGAAAAAACACGAGGTAATTTTCTCCAGGGAAAGATGGATCCTGCAGAGATGAAGAACCACCAGGGCAGCAGATCTGAATGGAGATGGGAACTCCAGGGCTGAATGACTGGATGTCAGTCAGAAACACTGTGATTTCTTTCCTAATCTGCCATGGACCTCATAAGTGACCTTCAGGAGTCAAGGGCTCTGTGCATCAGTTCTCCCTGTAAAACTGGGAAAACTGGCATTATTTCAACTCACTCAGTTTCCAAAACAAAGGCAGGCTACAAAACGGAGGCTGAGAGAAGACAAGAGGTACTGTGACAGGATAGTATCGGGAGGCACTCAGGAAGCAAGAGAGGGAACGGGGCAAAGAGGAACGCCTCTGAAGAGTGAGGAGGCAGGGAGCTGATGGCAAGAATAAGAAATGAGATGGGATCCTTCAAGTGTAGGGGAGGAGAAGGTAGATTGACAAATTTTTGGTTAGGCTAAAGGGAGTACAGAAAACCTGAAAGAGAAGCTGTCAGTGAGTTACAGTAGCTAAAACAAGTAGTGGCCAGAGCATAGAAAAGAATTGTAGTCATGGTGATGGAAAAGCAAGGACCACTTCAAGAAGAAGTACTGAGAGAGAAATGAAATGTTACAGATTAGGCCTTTCATGAGAGACCAGTGACATGAAATAAAAGGAAAGAAGATTAAAAAAACCCACCTTCCCTGAACCCAGAAAAAAATAGAGGAAGTACAGAAATCAGATTTGAGAGAACTGATACTATTATATCAAACAAAATCCATTTGAGACAGAATTAATATATATTAGTAGCAAGAGCTTCAGTAGAAAAGATTTTAAAAGCCACAGGGATCTAAAACTGGATAGTCATGGACAGAATAGAAGGTCATTTACCCTCTAGAAAGGTGCAGGCAGAAATGATCAGGTGTAATCAAAGCAGGAGCACGGAACGATCAGCTGTGCCGTGTTTCAGGGGCCACCAGACAAAAATCTCCAACTACACATTTTGTATCACCCACTCTGAGCACACGCCTCCCCTCATTTGTCGAGATGAGGATTCAGCGTAATGTTTCAAAAAGTCATGAGGAGCAGCAGTAACTGAAATTCCAAGGGGCGAAGTAAACACTTGTTGTGGATGAACAGAGTCTTTGCTTGCATTTCACAACATTGCACAAGGCTTAAAAAGTAATCTCCAAATTTGCACACCCAAATCACTGTGTACACAGAGAATGGCTAAACAGACCTGGTGTGCATTGAAATTCATGTCCTAGACAGAGCCTGCCCTCTTGCTCCATATGCACCAAGGGCTTGGCATTGCAGAGAACATTCAAGCATCTGGACTTACATGTGAATCTTTGAGAAGTGGAAAATAGAAGAACAATTAGACTGCTCTTGTTAGTCTAAAGGGAGTACAAAGGAGCATGGTGAGAAACTGTGCGTTAATTGCAGTACTTGAAGCAAAAAATGGTGAGAGCACAGAGAAGATGTTTAAAAAGGAAAAAAAGGAAGACCCAGGGAACTACAGGCATGTCAGTCTCATCTCTATGCCCAGCAAGATCACAGAGCAGATCCTCCTGGGAGCTATGCTGAGGCACATGGAAATTGAGGTGACTCATGGCAGCTAACATGGTTTCACTAAGGGCAAATCATGCCTGACAAATCTGCTGGCCTCCTACAACAGAGTTACAACAGCAGTGGATAAAGGAAGAGACATAATCTACAGACATAATCAACAGACATAATCTACCTGGACTTGTGCAAGACATTGGACATTGTCCCATATGACACCCTCATTTCTAAAATGGAGAGACATGGATTTGATATGTGGACCACTTAATGGATTGGGAATTGGCTGGATGGTCCCACTCGAAGTGTTGTGGTCAACAGCTTAATGTCCAAGGGGAGAAAAATGACAAGTGGCATTCCTCACTGACTGGTGCTGTTTAACAGCTTTGTCAGTGATGTGGCATAGAGTGCACCCTCAGCAAGTTTGCCAGTGACACCAAGTAGTATAGTGCGATTCACAAGCTGGAGGAGGTGTGAACTGCATGAAGTTCAAAAAGGCCAAGTGTAAAGGTCCCACACCTGGGTCAGGGCAATCCCAAGCACAAATACAGCTGGATGGAGGATGGATGGAGAGTAGCACTGAATAGAAGCGCTATGGGGTGCTGGTTAGGACAAGCAGCTGGGTGTGTTTCAGCAATGTGCTCTCGTAGCCCAGAAAGCCAACTGCATCCTGGGCTGCATCCAAAGCAGTGTGGGCAGCAGGGCTAGGGAGGCGATTCTGCTCTGCTTTGCTCTGCTCTGCTGAAACCCCATCTGCAGTGCTGCATCCAGGTCTGGGCTTCCCAACCTAACAATGGAGTGGATCCATTGGAGGACCATGAAGAAGACAATCAGAGTGCTGTAGCACCTTTCCTATGAAGACAGCTTGTGAAAATTGGGATTGTTCAGCCTGGAGAAGAGAAGGCTCTAGAGAGACCTTAGAGCAGGCTTCCTGTACCTGAATGGGGGCACATGAGAGCTCGAGAGACATTTTATAAAGGTGCGTAGTGACAGGACAATGCGAAGTAGCTTTAAACTGACAGAGGACAAGTTTAGATTAGATATTAGGAAGAAATTCTTCCCTATGAGAGTGGTGAGGTACTGCCACAGGTTGCTCAGAGAAGCTGTGGATCCTCTGTCCCTGGAAGTGTTAAAGGCCAGGATGGATGAGACTTGGAGCAATGTGGTCTAGTGGAAGGTGTCCCTATCTCAATGGCAGGGGGCTGGAATTAGGTGATCTTTAAGGTCCCTTGCAACCCAAACCATTCTATGATTCTGTGATTTGTAAACATGGGGATAGAAAAGCAAGGGCCACTCGAGTTGTTTTGCATGCTGTCATGAGATGCTACTTTAAAACAATTGGTTGTGACTTCTATGTTTCCATTCACTTCGATTTACAGTATAACAATATTCCTATTCATGTGTTTATCACATTCTGAGATTTAAAGAAAACTTTAGTCATTTAAGTTACAGATTCATTATAACCAAAATCTGTATTTTAATTATTTGCAAATCACATATTATCCAACCTACAGTTTACTGACTGATGATGAATAAAAGCTACCCCCTAACATTCAGAGCCTTTCTTCTTTAATCCTGGAGTTTTTATGAGCTCTAGCAGAGTATGTAAAGGTAAGGTAGAACAGAATCTGAAAGAAAGTAGCTAGAAAATTGAAAGCATGTTTAGGACTGCTGTGATGCTTTTTAAACGTGGAACTTTGTATTCCTGAAGTGAGCTAAAAGCAGTGGCTGGTGTGGGAAGTTAATTCAAAATAGATGTGGGCTGAAAGACTGTGTGGAAGACTAGGAGACATACGGTGATAATGATAGTCATCAAACAGGAACACGTGGTGAAGCATTTTTGGAGGGGAAACTCTTTCAGTTTCTATGCTGTTTTCATGTATATTATTCTGTGATGATACTCTAGTAAAGCATTATGGAGAGCTGAGGATTTTTCAGTCTCCTACTGTGGTGGATTGACCCTGACTGGAAGCCTGGTGCCCACCAAAGCCGCTTTTATTGCTCCCCTTCTCAGCTGGACAGGGGAAAGAAAATATAACAAAAAGCTCATGGGTTGAGTTGAGGACAGGGAGACAAAGGACTCACCAATTACAGTCATGGGCAAAACAGGCTCAACTTGGGGAAAAATAATTTATTATCAATCAAATCAGAGTAGCATTATAAGAAATAAAAACTAATTCTTAAAATTCCTTTCTCCCACCCCTGCCTCCTTGAATTCACCCCTGGATTCACTACTTCCTCCCCCCCAGTGGTGCAGGGGGACAGGAAATGGGGGCTGCAGTCAGTTCATCACGTGTCTCTGCTGCATTTTCCTCCTCAGGAGGAGGCTTGTCACGCTCCTCCCCTGCTCCAGTGCAGGGTCTCTCCCACAGGAGACAATTCTCCATGAACTTTTTCAACATCAGTCCTTCCCACGGGCTGCAATTCTTCACTGACTTCTCCAACATGGGTCCCCCATAGTGTCACAAGTCCTGTCAGCAAACCTACTCCAGCATGGGCTCCTTTCTCCATAGATTCACCAGTCCTGCCAGGAGCTGCTCCAGCATGGGCTTCCCATGGGGTCACAGCCTCCTTCAGGTATTCCCCCTATTCTGGTCTGGGCTCTTCCATGGCTGCAGGTGGATCTCTGCTCCTCTTTGGACCTCCAGGGGCACAGCTGCCTCACCAGTCTGCACCAGAGGCCACAGGGGAATCCCAGCTCCAGTGCCTGGAGCACCTCCTGCCCCTGCCTTACTG
Source organism: Hirundo rustica (assembly GCF_015227805.2). Classification (NCBI taxonomy): domain Eukaryota; kingdom Metazoa; phylum Chordata; class Aves; order Passeriformes; family Hirundinidae; genus Hirundo; species Hirundo rustica. Next base: position 45,301,939 of record NC_053451.1, on the reverse strand, counting down.
AACTGCGTGCATGCACTGTTGTTGATCTCATGCTTTTCACTCTTCCTGGCTGCTGCTGTGTGCCTCTTTTTCACCCTGTTTTAAATCTGTTATCCCAGAGGCATTACCAATATCCCTGATGGGCTCAGCCTTGGCCAGCAGTGGGTGGGTCCATCTTGCAGCTGGCTGGCATTGGCTCTGTTGGACATGGGGGCAGCTTCTGGAAGCTTCACAGAGAAGCCACCCCTGTATTCCCCCATGACCAAAACCTTGCTGTGCAAACCTAATAGACCTACAGAGGGATCCTCTCAGAATTTTCCCCAACAACTTTTTAGCGGCTGTAATCCTAAACCCAATTTCAATAAAACTTTCTCTTTTATATGGATGTATGGCACATCTGGATGACAAGTCCCAACGTGCAATTTTATGTTTCTATTGCCAAGGCCATGTGATACTTAATCCCCATCTTTCCATCCTGTTTGTGATTATACCAATGGGTCAGGCCAAGTTATTTTATTCGTGCAAGTCACTCACCTCACAGACAATAGCAAATACTTCCCTCAGGTTTCTGGTATCCTTCTTTGCTGATAAAGCTGCGCAAACAAGTACAAAGCACACAGGATTTTGACTCCCAGAGTACACAGAGGTGTGACTGTAGTTTTTCCTCTACTCAGTATCATGCTTTCTTCCCCAAGAAAATACGTGAGGTTTGTTGACTGCAGATTCTTATGCTGCTTTGAGATGCCTTGCCAAGTTGTATGTTATCCCACTTCCTTCCTGCAGGCAATCCAAACAGTGGAGGCTTCCACTGGAGCCCTGCCCCTCACAACTGCACCACACAACTGCTCAGCTCTCGGGCCCTCTCTTACAGCACAAGAAACGTGGTGGCTCAGCACTGGGCTCAGCAGGACTTCTGATAGCCTGCCACTTCTGAGGGCAGACCTTGAACAGGAGAGTTCTGCAAGCCCAGGAGATGCCATGAGCCAGCAGCACCACTGGCCAGCTCTGCGCCGTCTTGCAGAGGCGGCAGGTAAGGCCGATGTAAGGCCAGCTCCATTGGCACAGTCACTGTGAAAAGCCGGTTTACTTAGGAAAATTAGATGAAGCAATAGGCTTACAGTTCCACTGGAAAATTACCATGTCAAAGAGAAGCTGGGCAGCGAGGCTCTGAATTTCTGCAGAGTAACTAGGGCAAGACCTAAGTCTTACTGGTTTGCCTTAGAACTTTGTATCCAGGCAATAGCCTGGAACCGAGAAATTGGACATCCTCTCTGACTCCTTGTGTTTTGCATCCTTTTGTAATTTGGTTTCTTTTTTTAGTGACAGTATGATCTAGTTGTTGATCATTATTTGGTAGATGAGGATTCTGGTCCTGGCTTTGATGCTGTCTTGCTGTGTTCCTTGTGAATGTTCATGCAGCCTAGCCTTGCTTCTCCCTTCAGTTCCTCTGTCCATCTTATCTGCAGAGGTGGTGCCTTATTATGGGTTTGGGGTTTTTTGGTAGCAATTGCAGCCTTCTGGTGCACCATCACATATAGGAAGATTAACTGATATTTTCCCTGTGCTTCCCTGGAATGTTCTCGTTTAGTAGCTGTTCCACACATGCGATTGCCTTGCATCAGCATGCTCTTATTTCTGTTTCTTTTTAATTTATGGTTACTTCTGTCACCTACTTCTCTCACTCTTTGATGCAAAAGCATCAAAATAGAGGTAGAAATAAGTTTTTTCTACTTCTATAGCTGACATCTACCTCTGCCTGTTTCCACTGAAGTCTTATTCAATGTATCTGGAGTATCTGAATGCACATAGTTCAATCTCTTACAGTTTGACTTCCATGTTTTATATTGACTCGCTCCTTTTTCCATGTGCCTTACTGATGTCAGTCTGCAATCTGTCTAGTTCTCTTCTGTACTGCATCTTTTTCTTACCCATGTACTTCCTTACCCATCTGTACTATTATTTTAACTGTCTTTGAATGCGCATTAATAGTGCTTCTTAACATATGCCACTGCTGCTTTTTCTATTTCATTCCTTCCTTTACTCTAGTCCATGTCCAGTTTCTCTCAGCATCTAATCAGATGAAATTCATTGCTGTTATTTTTTTCGCTTTAGAGCTGACTTAGTCATAATAACAAGGCTTACAGGGAAAGATCCAAGTCTTGTTCAAAGATCTGATCCAAGGCTCATTAACATGGTCACTATTTTTTGATGATCTTCCTGTTATATTTCCCTCTTTTTACAGACTCTGTCAGATCCAGCAACATCTCAGAAGAGGAATGGTTTCCTCTGAGACCCACATGTAGTCCAAACTACACATCATGCTGGGAACCCAAAATGTGTTCAACTGATATCTAATCTGACACTTCCTTGTCCTTTTCTGAAGTACCACTTTTCCTTGTAGGGCTTTTGATAAGGCAGCCTATTAAATGTGCTTACTTGTAACTCCATTCAAGCCTTTAGCTGGGAGAACCATTTCTGTGTTTGTAAGGTGAGACGGTTATAATCCATCTAGTGTTATCTTCCAAGGGCACTGGACTGCCGGCCCTCACTGCTGAACTCCTTTGTTAACATATTTATTCTGTCTAGCCATACCTACTTGTCCTTTCTTAGGACAAGAAGGATCTTGATAAATTTCTAAGAATTGTACACCTTAAGGCTTCCTGAGATGGTTTTGGTTTTTTGCTCTGGGAAGGATTAGGAGTAATTGCGGTAAAATGCCTGTGACTCAGTCTGGTTTGCAAGCAAATGGTCCTGGGTTCCTAACTAACCCTGAGAATGTGAGCTGTGTGCATTCTCTGCTGTGACTACTACATTTTGTCTCCCTCTTGACAATTATCCATCAGATTTCTCTGGTGAGGTGTCCAGAAGGTCCCTTCCTAATGCTGCTTTTGGGGAATGTGACATTTAGCTTTAGTGACCAGGCATTAATTGCAAGCAAGTAACTAACTGAAAGTACCTATTTTCAGTAAAGTTTCATTCACTGCTAATTTAGGCTTCATACGAGTAAATTGCAGTCTGTCACATGAGTAATTTTTGTCTCATATTCCAGGGTCTTATCTAACAGGATCAGATCTTTAAACAAGACTTAGATTTTTCCCTGTGTATGAGTTACTCATGGATAGAGCTGCACAGGGCTTTAATATTAGGCCTTGAATTTTGAGGCTGGGCTTTGAGACATCAATTTAACATAATGGTAGGTCACAGAAAGAGCTATTCATCCAGAGATTTCTTAGCCTTTCCAAAACATGGGAAATACCCCTCTTTCTTTATAGTCAAGGAAGTTCAAGTGGAGAAGTGAAACAGCTTGCTGTCAGTCCCAAAAGGGACAGGGAGTGGAAAAAGGCTGATCTATGTTATCTTTGGCTCTACAGACCTGGCTACCACCCCCTCACGTAGATCAACATGAAACATTTCAGTGGTGTGTCAGCCTTCTGAAGCTTTGGATGGTCCCTTACAGTTGCAAAATGCCCTTAGACTGGTGGGTGTATGTGGGTGTGGGTGTGGGTGTGTGTGCATGGGGCACTCCATAGGCTACACATGTGGCTCATTCCTCCCCATGTGCTCTGATGCTGCTTTTGCATGCTGTACTCCTTTAGGAGTTTCCTAGTCCCAAATCCTTACCTCCATACCAGTTGCTCTGGGAATTCAAAAGTGCCTCAATTGTTCCCTCAGGACAGGGGTTCCTCACAACTCCTTCATTTTCTTTCCCCCGCACAAACATTTTGGGAAACTATCCTTGTCCTCACCAGTTCCAAAGTCCCTCATTTTCTACAGCAAGCCAAGGGCTTTGAGTGTTCATATGTTCCTCCCACACCTTTTCCTTCTGTCTGGGGTGTGAATCACTCAGAGCATGTGGCAGGAAGGACAAAGCTGTGGTGGGGGTATTGTTATGCTGGGAGATGCTCCTGTACCAGGCCTCTGATGAAAAGATAACTGCAGGCTAGACTGATGGTTGCTGGATGCCCAGACCTGTTACCAGGGCTTCACATGTCCTGCATTACCCTTTGCTTTTTCTCCAGGATCAGAAGGGCACTGCCTAAAACCTTCTAAAATTTCCAGATTGGGTGGCTGTGTTGTTCAAAAACCATCTGCATTGCAGCTGAACAAAGTGATGCCATCAAGCTGATTGCAGGGTCTTGAACAGTTCAGCAATTAATTTCCAAATGGGGGGTGCAACTGGCTCAGCAATTCAGTTCCGAACGGATGGGACCACTGGCTCACACTGGTGAAATTCCACACAAAGTCCCGACATTCCTACAGTCCTCTTGGGCTCTGCTGGGCTCCAGCTGCAGTCAATGATTGATACAAAGTCTGGGGCTGGGAGCAGAGTACATAGGAACGTGGGTCCTTGTGAAATTCAGAGTTTTGAACCTCTTGAACCTGTGAGTCCTGTAAAGGCAGTCTGAGCATCCAGAACGCCTTACCCAGTTAACCAGTCTGTGTGCAAGCTGAGGCAACTTTCCAGTTAGTTTTCTCCTATTTCTATACTTTGTGCTGACATAAAATAAATATATGAAATACTAGGTCTCACGTTCACTGCATCTTTGCCACTCCAAAAGAGTGCTGTGATAGATCCCATAGGCATACTCCTAAGGGGGAAAAAATGAGCATACCTAAACCATACTTAGAACTTGGTTAGGGTTTATTTTTTTTCACCTACTCTATTACTGAAGCACTGAGTTTAACTTTGACCACCAAAAATGCAATTTTGTATCAGGGTTAAACATGTATGTTATATTCACACATAGGTTGTATCATCTGTACTGTGCTGGAGAACTCAGAATTGCTGTTTCAAACTGGTTTTGCTTTGGTGATTTGGGAAGAATGACTCCTCAATATCACTCTGCAAAGAAAATCAATGTGTTGAAACAAGAACATTTCAGTGACATTGTAAAGCCTTTTTTTCCTTGCACATCATTCATGTTATGTCACACTGGTTTGTTCTAAATACGTCACTGTTATTCTAAAGAGGATGGCACTGTCAGCAAATTCCTTGTGTATGTACACTCATACACACGTGTTCTCAATGTTCACGATTATTTCACATGTGCGTGTTCCTCTTTTTGAAAAAACTAGCAGAGAACTAGGCACTGATGATGATATTCCTGCTTTACCTTTCTTTTTCAAGTCTTCTGAATGGGTTCAAGCTTTTATTGGTGATTAGTACTGTGTAAAGAAAAAGTTCATCCACGCACATCATAATTATTTGGTTGTTAGGAGTATTTTTAGCAGCAGGATTTGGTAATTTGTTCCAAATACAATAGTTTAGAAAAAGACATTGTGGCCCAGTAAACAGTGAAACAAGAATACGAGGAGGGCATGAAGCAACATACAGCATCAGGTATCAGGATGGAGCTGCACAGAGCTCCCACGTCCCTCATTGTTGCAGGTGGGTGGAAGGAGAAAGAATGTGAAATAGTGGATCTGTGGTCCTTCCCACTTGCCCACAAGGCAAGACAGCTGCTGAGGCAAGTCAGCAGGTGAGTGCTGTAACCACCACAGACCCAGCAGCATCACTCACTGAAGCAGAGCCATGAATAAACACAGTGACCCTTTCTCATGGCCGATTAATTTCTCATAGTCTAGTCTGGGAACAGATTTGCTGCTCTGCACAGGCCAAATTGTATTGTTCTTTTTATGGAGCATCTTTCCTTCTGGAGGTGCCTCGCCAGGGAGAAGACAGCTGGGAAGAAAGGCTTTAGAGTAATTTCCAAAGAGACGACTTTCAGAGTAATCGCCAAAAACCTTACAAAGATCAAATCACATTTTAACCAAGTTGTTGTGACCAACCTAGCTGATTTCAATTTCCCTAGAATTTCTGAGGAATTCAATTTCCATTAGTTTGGGCTTCTAAAAGGGTAAAAGCAGAAATAGTCTACAGTTGTATCTACATCTGTAGTGCACCAGCTGAATATGGGCACTTCCTAGAGGATGGATGCAACCCATCTCACCTGTACTTGCTGCTCTGCTGGTGGGAATTCTATCCCAGGAACTCTGTGCAAATGCATGAAATTCAGAAAATGCAGCTGGCTGGAACCAGGAAGCAAGATAGTGAAGCTGAGTCTCATTCCCAGATGGATCAGAATGCAATAGGAAAACGAACAATTCCAAAGGGGAAAAGTAAATTAAAAGATTTTTTTTTTTTTTACCTAGATTTAAGAAAGTGGTTAACAAGCAAATCTTACAAAAGAGTATTATAGCACAGAGTAAGCAATTTTTATCTTGATGCTGTTCCTTTAAACCAGCCTGAACTTTGTTGGGAAAAGGTCTCAAGCCATTGAGCAATGTCTAGTTTGGGCAATCATGTTGCTATGCTTCATCGGATAAGCACAGCAGTAATTCAGAAAATGAAGCCATGCTGCATCTGTCATATCATTTAAAATTTACTTCTGTTTTGCAGGTATTTGAAGATTGCAAAATGATCCACATTTTCCTGCAATGTTCTGCCAACACTGGCATCTGGTCTGAACCTAGTGGATTTCCTTATCTTCAGCTTTCCAGAGTGACAGGCTTCCTCTTTGCCCCCCACCCTGCCCTACAACATACTCCAGTCAACGACACTATTGAAATTCTGACAGCAATTTATCTGCAGTATCTGACTGCCTTCAGGTGAGACGCTAAACAATTTCTATGCACCAGGCTGCATTTTTCTCATGAAATGCAACATTCTATTCTCCTCCCAAGCCAGCACTTTCTCACATTTATAAGTGTTTTTTTGTTTGTTTGTTTGTTTTTTTAATATATATTAAGCATTATTCATGTATAGGAACTATTGACAGTTTTGCGTGGAAGACATTGAAAAAACAATTTATGGTAAACAAGCTCAGAGAAATATCATGAGATAGGACTGACCATGAGTATATTACTTACAAAAATAGTCTCCCTGGCTTGGAAAAGGCTGTAAATATAGCTCCCATCCTGGAAAGACAGTTATACGTGCTTTCAGTCCAGTGGAAAACACTGGGGCTCATCCCATGATTAAACGTGTCTTAACAGTTTGCAAGACTGACATTTTCCCTGCCAAACAGAGCAACCCTACAATGAACACCTCTCAGCTGTGTGACAGGATTTTAAGAATTTTGAAGAATTTCAGGGCTGCAGCCTTCTTCCATGTTAACGATCTAAAGATACATGCCTATTTATAAGAAAGTTTACTTTCTTATGGTTTTTACTCTGTATTAATACCCCCTGGTTATGACTAGCATGGGTATCTGTCATGCTGAGGGGTTAGAGCCAGCCTCCCAGATCCAAACATTACTGTACTTGGGAGTGTGGGGATTATTTTTCATTGTTAATTGCCTTTATTGAAGACCAGAGAGATATCAAAAATCACATTATTCCTGCTTTCATGAAAAACAGGTTCATAGAGGGATCTTATCACTCTCTAAAGCTACCTGAAAGGAGGTTTAGTGAAGCGGGGGTCTGTCTCTTCTCCCAGGTAACAAGCAGCAGGACAAGAGGAAATGGCCTCAAGTAGTGCCAGGGGAGGTTTAGATTGCATCTCAGGAAAAATACCTTCTCTGAAAGGGTGGTTGGGCATTGGAACAGGCTGTCCAGGGAAGTGGTGAGGTCACTACTCCTGGAAGTGTTCAAAAGGTACATGGTTGTGGCACTTGGGGATGTGATTTAGTGGTGAACATGTCGGTGCTGGGTTAACGGTTGGACTCGATCTCAGAGATCTTTTCCATTCTTAGTCTATGAATCTGGTACCTCCATTGGTACCGTCCAGGTACCTCCATCCATAACAAGGTCAAATATAAACTTTGTATCCAAATATCCTTTGCAGGTTGGTTCTGGATTTTTGTTCCAGATGTGAATTCCCTGTCCATCTTCTGATACCTCATAGCTCCCTCATCTCCTCATCCTTATGAAACAACATGAAAAAATATGAAAAATAAATAACCCCCCTCAAAAAAACCCCAAGCAAACCGGAAACTAAAAGCAAACCCCACGTAGGGTTTGCTAGTGCCAGTGCTTTGTGTGCCTGGTTGGTCCAGCATGGAATGGATACTGGTAGGAATAACGGTTATCAGCTTTCAATTTAAATGAGTTTGGAGCGTGCAGTGAGTGGAAGAGCACTTCCAAGCCACTTATCTTGCCCAGAGAAGCTGTGGATGCCTCTTCCCTGGAAATGTCCAAGGCCAGGTTGGATGGGCTCTAAGCAACCTGTTTTAGTGGAAGGTGCCCTCAATAAGCAGGGGGTTGAAACTAGATGGTTTCATTTTAAGGTCTGGCCTTTTAAGGTCCCTTCCAGCCCAAGCCATTCCATGATTCTACCCCAGCCCATTTTGCCTCAAAAAGCGAAGGCAGTGCCACCCCTCTCCCGCCAGAACCCAGCGAGGAGTGGCTGTGACGCGAGTGGGTTTAGTGAGGGGAAAGGTGCCACTTCTCACTGCCTGTACACCCAGGGACGGGCGCCCCGAGGGGCCGGCGGGCGGAGGGCAGGCGGCCCTCGCCACCTCGGTCCCGGAGGGCGCGCCGGCCCGTCCCGGCCCTTCCCGCCCTGGAAGCCCCTCCCCCCGCTGGAATGCGCCGGGAGGGGAGTGGAATGACGCGGGCGCCGCGGGGTCACGTGGCGCGAATGGAATGCCAACAATGTAGCGAATGTCCTGACTGCGCCCCGCACTCGGCGCCCGGGACGGCCAAGGGGGAAGATGGAGAGCGGCCCGCGCCGCCGCGGCCGCCGCCGCCGCTGAGCCGTGCCGTGCCGAGCCGAGCCCCGCGGGGCGAGCGGCGGCGCCGGGCGCCCCGGGGAGGTGAGCGGAGCGGGGGCGGGGGGCGCGGGCTCCCCCTCAGCCCTGGGTGGGAGCGCTCCCCATCCCCCAGAAATGCTCTCCGCGGAAGGGAAAGTTCTGTGGGGAAGCGGGGGGGTCGGGTGAGCGGAGATGGGTCGGTCCTCGAAGCGGGAGCGAGCGTCCCGTGTGCGAGTCCCCCCCGTGCGGGCAGCCTGGGCGCCCTGCCCGCGCCCTCCGACATTTTCCGGACTCTCGTGTGACAGCGCAGCCCAGCCCAGCCCCGACGGAGCGGGGTGGGGGTCCGCCTGTCCGAGGCCTCTGCCCCAGCTGGCCGGAGGTGCTAATAAATGGCCGGAGTTTATTTTGGGAGCTTTCTGCCCACGAAAGTAGTGGGGGAAGAAGGGGCTCCCGGCGGCACGGGGCTGGGCGCTCGCGGCGGGGCAGATCCTGCGGGACGGGTGTTGCAAGGAGCCAGGGCCCCGGGAGCCGGCCGGGGGCGTCCGGAGCCCGCGGGGTCCCGTCTGGCTGCGGCGGGGGCCCCGCTGCTGCCAGTCAGCTGAAGGTCACTTGCCAAAAGCCAGCAGCTCGCCACCCTCTCCGCTGCCTCGTGAGCGTGTTGAAATACCCCTTTCCCCGGGAAATGCAAATGACGCAAAAGGGGCTCGTTTGGAGTGTACGGGCTTTGCGGTCACTCACTGCCGGGCTGCTGTGGAGGGGGAAGGTGGGCTGTTTCCCACAGCCCTGAGCTGGGCCGGTGCTTGCGGCTGGCAGTGGGACACGGGCGCGGAGTCGCTTTTGGACAGTTCTGTTAACAGGAGGAGAGGCGGGATCGTTTTAGGGAAAATCCCCTTTCTGCTTTTCTTCACTTCCACAATGTGCCCAATTATAAAGAGAAACGCGGTTTGTGTAATAATAAAATTCCTGAAACGCTTCCCCCCAATTGTAGCCTTCCGTACAAAGTGAGCAGTCCCTGCTTCCTTGAGTTTGTGTTCCAAAAAAGCCCCCAAAGCGATACCTGTAAATTGAGAGAGGGAAGGATGTTGTAGCAGTTTCTTAAAACTTTACTCCTTCCTATACTGCAGTGATTGCAAGTTCAGCTCACTCCAGTGCCTGCACAGTTACAGGGAAACCAGCTCGGGTGAGCTTTAGTTTCTTGCCTTGTGTCCCAGCTCCACAGAGCCACTGCAGCCTGTTAGTGAATGAAGAAACAGGAGAGTGAAGAGATGGTGCTGCTGGGACAACAGACATCAGCATATAATTTCAGTGTCTCATTGTTTGGTTGTTGACAGAACAGCTGTTGGTATATCTCAAATGAAACAATCAGTTACTCAAAAATTGTTTAACTTGATGTGATTAAAGTAATGCTGCACCTGCTTGAAGTGTCATGTCTTCAGGATAATGGACAAGCTTCTAACTAGTGCAGAACATGTCATGTTTTTGAAAAGACCTTAAGACTGTTTAGTCAGAACGGCTAACAACTCAAAAATAATTTCTTCTGATGGCAGGAAGGCTATTGATACATTCATGCTGCAGATTAGAAAGATTTGAAGTTATCCAATTCCAGATGTATGGCTAGAAATGCTTAGACAGAATGAGGCATACTACATATCTTTTAAAGTATACAACCTTTTCTTTTTTTTTTTTTTCTGAAAAATGCAAATCACAGGAAGATACAAGAAAAGCCAGCAGCTTGTCTTTCCTTGTAAATCATCTGTTATAATTACTGTTCTTTTTTTTTCCTTATCTTACATATTTAGTTAAAAAAAAAAACAAACTGCAAAATATGAAACAGATTTGCAGTTAGCTCCAATACTTACTGCTGATGCTGCTCTCGTCCATACTGTCAAAACGAGCAACATTTCTTTCTGGTTTAAGCAGTATTGTAAATGTAAGCTGAGGAAGTTGCCAGCTGGATTGACCCAGTATTATTAGACTCGAGCTTAGGCTAAAGGTCACAGAAGTTCTTTATGTGAAGCATGTGTGTAAGTGGGAAAGCAGTCTTTTGCTGCAAAAAGGTGGGGGGGCTTGCAAGCTTTCCCAGTATGTCCCAGACCTGAGGATTGGCACAGGGACTGAAAAGGAAGGACAACCCAGAGGTCTGAACTAGGCCATATGGTGCCTGGTGCTGTCAGGAAAAGAAAGACAATTATAGACCAATTAATTGCTCTTTATCTTCTAAGCACTAGCTAGTTATGATGTAATCCAAAGAAGGCTGCAATACTATTGTGTTTTATTTTTACCAAGCCTGTGCATTATCTTTTACTATATTGTGTCCAAGTAGAAAAAAATCTGTTCTTGAGATCCTGAATTGCTTTTGTCTTCACTTGGGACAATGAAAGCTTGATCTGTTACTGACCAATAGCTGGTTTGTGGAAACATTAAAATCTAGATGAACAGCTTTGGCACTTCCCTTAAAACAATTGGCAAATGTCACTGTCGCTTCTCTGTGAGTTAGTGTTGCAGGGTATTCATGGAGAGCACCGAATGGAGGAGCTCAAGGCCTCAAACACATTATAGGTGGATTTTTGTTAATGGAGCATTTAAATCTTAACAAAAAAAGTTGACTTGGGTTAATCTTAAGTGATGGATCTATGCTTCTGCATTTGAGGCTGGGGAACCATCATAGAAGAGTCTGGGATCTGACTGCACTGTTGTATTTCAGACCTTGGTTGTAGAGGAGAGTTTGAAGGGGACTCTGTCCTGATGATGAAGTGGTGGTGGGCTTCAGAGATGACTGTATCCTGAGTCTGTGGGGCTTCACAGCTGTAAGCTGTTGCTTGGCAGAGAAGTGATGGTAAATGCATGGAAATGGTTAGTTTTCTGAGAAATGCTACAGCAGTCAAAAAGAGTTTTTAGTGTGAGCATGGAAAAATAAAGAACAATACTTCCTGGAGAAACCCTTTTCAGTGATAAATGTCCTATGATCAAAAGTGAAGCACCTTAAAAAAAAATCCAATTAATTTCCGAATGCTGTCGAGAAACATACAGTATGTTACCATCCTCTGTATTTGCAATTTGGAAACAACTGAATGAAATTCTTCCCTTACCAGCAAGGTGGCTGGAGCACCGCTCAGAAGTCACTTTGCAAGTGCAAATGGCAGCAGAGGAAGCCAACTTGCATAACCAACATCAAATAGCTAAGGTTGCATTTCTGATGAGGCTGCCTTTCTAATCCTGTTCCAAACACACCATCATTTCATGTTTGTATTATGGTGGTGCATAAAGATTTAGTTAAGGTAGGATTCTCGTTGTAACTTTGTGCTGCATGGAGATCACAAGTTGTATAGTAGCTCAGGTGTCCTGCAGAGGTGTTCTCTGCTGCATGTCAGCTCTTCTGACAGCTTTATGTTCTCTGCTGCATGTCAGAAGAGCTGACATGCAGCAGAGAACATAAAGCTGTCTCAAAGTCTTCTTTTTCTATGTTGGGATGCTATACGATTTGATTCTTCATCTTCTGCCCGTACTGTGAAGCTCCATTTACCCCTTTATTCCTTTTCTTCCCTATAAGGCACAGCCAATGGAATATTTTTTCATTAGCTTTCCTCTCTTCTTTTTTTTCTCCCCTCTTTCTTCCAGTTTTGGTGAGAACTGTTACCTTCAGGCTTTGCTAAGTTATTCACGTGGAAAGGCAAAATGTCTTGTCTTTCTGTTACTCAGTTTCTTATTGAAATACTAGAAGTTGCTATGGTTATTTCCATTGTATTCCATCAATATTTCCATTATAAATCTTTTTCATTAACTTCTGAAACTGTGCTCAGCTAGTGTAAAACAAACAAAATCTTAAGTGGGGGAAAAACATTTCATGAACATACTCTTCCCTAATTATGAAATAGGATAGACTTGTCCAGAATTCGGTTATGCAATTGGGTAGGAAACTTGCCACAATTAGGTGCTGTAAAATTCTTAAATTAGTTTTTTTAAACCTTAGTTTTTAGGAGTTTTAATTTATTTTGAAAATTAAACTTAAAAAAAAATTAGTGATTTATTGGTTATGTTGAGAAAGCCTTCTAAAATCCTGTTGAAAACAGATAGTGACAATTGTTAAAGGGTATACAACTGTGACAGCTTAAGAAATTAAACTGATTAATTTTCACTTGATTAATTGTCATGCTGTCCCTTCAGAGGCATTTACAATATCAGCTTAATTGAATGTACTTTTTATTTTTCTTTTGTTTCAGACGCTGTCAGTCTGCAAAATGATGATTCCACAGAGTTTTATTTTCTGTAGGAAATGTGAAGACTGTGAGCTGAAGTAAAACATTGGCAGAAATCTCTTGAGAATTTTGCCTTCTCTTCTTCTCTTTGAAGGATTATGTTTACAATAAGTTGATACCATCAAGAGACACTTTTTTGAAATAATTTAAAAGCAACAAAGAATAAAGCTGTATTTATGCTCAGAGAAAACTGGATCAACAATGAGGCCAAAGACTTTTCCTGCTACGACATATTCTGGAAACAGCAGACAAAGGTTGCAAGAGATTCGAGAAGGTTTAAAGCAGCCATCCAAATCTTCAGGTCAGGGACTGCCGATTGGAGCAGGCAGTGAAACTTCTCTGGACCCTAAGATTTTATTAGGGAAGGATGCTGCAAGGCAGCAGCAGATGAGACAAACGCCCAAGTTTGGACCATATCAGAAAGCTCTGCGAGAAATCAGATATTCTCTGCTGCCCTTTGCTAATGAGTCGAGCACCACAGCAACAGCAGCCGTGGAAGTTAACAGGCAAATGCTCCAGGAACTGGTGAATGCAGGTTGTGATCAGGTACGTACAAGTTGGGAGCGGGGATTGGCGCTGCTGTCAAAACAAGTTTCTACTCTGGGCTGAAGAAAGGATTTTGATGGTGGCTGTCAGAATCATGGAAATGCACGGATTCTTGTGGCAGTTGTATTGCAGTATGAGCAGCATGGTAGATGGACTTACTGGGGACAGGTGTGGGCTTCATTTATGTTAAAGACAGTCATGGTGACCTCTAGGATTCTTCTATTCTTCTGTTATTTCCCCAGTTGATATATGAGGCTGAACAGGGTAGCTTGTCTTTTTTTCTTTTTTTCTTTCTTTTCTTATTTTTTCTTTTTTTCTTTTCCTTCATTTTCCCTGCAATACTTAGTGACAAGCCTTAGTTGTGAGTAATAGTGTGGAATTTTGTCTAGCACATCTAAGCCCAGCTCACTGTCAGAAATAACTTTTAAGAAATGATAGACGCAATACCTGGTATTTGAAGAATCTCACTCTCTGTTGGCCAGAAGCAGAGGGATTTGGATGCATGTTCAGCTGACTGCAGTGATTCTGTCCACACCTTTTCTTCTTCGCTGTCTCTGCTTCAATTAAGAGGTAGTAGCACTGCTGAGATCAGAGACTTGATGTAGAAATGGGTTTTTTTGTCATCCTGGGATTGTTACTAGAATATATTCTTAATTCAAAGACTTTTCACATGGTGCAGAATGCAGTCTCGTTCTGTTGAGCTGCAGTCATCTTGCTTGTGCTTCCAGTGTTGGTGTCAACTTTTACCTCTGCCCAGGAGTAGTTCAAAATTTTCTTTTTTAGAGAAAAAAGTGCTGGTTTGAGTTTAGATTTTGAGTGTTGTAGGAACACTTTTTCCCTTGTGACTGAATAGCAGTTGCTCACAAGCTAAAACATTTCCATTTATAGTCCTTGATACAAATTGGAGAGATTTTAAACCAAAGTGCTTTCAGTGGCATCTCCTTGATTTCAAAACAGCCCCCATTCAGTCATGGCAGAGTGCGTCTCTTCACTCTCCTAGGCTATATTCTGATTCTGTATAACAAAGCTAACATCAAGCATTATTATAAACAATGTAATAGTATGCATTTCCCTGGAGCTGTGTAAATATTAATTAGTGCTGTTTCTATGCCAAAGAGTTTATGCTATACAAGATAATCAGAGCTAGAGTAGATTGCATATCTAATAAGAAGTGCTGCAGAACAACTAAACACTTGCTAGTCCAGTGAACCAAGATGCTGTACTGAACTATTTACCTGGAGGAACCAAGGACTTTCTCTGATCTCTAGTGTGCTATGAAAACAGTGTTTTTTAGAACTCTAGCTGCTGAATTTCCCTAGCTGTTTAGGATGGGAACACTTCTTGTGCATATGAGCCAAGGTTAAATGAGCACAGCTGGATTCTGAATTGGAAATGCACATTTGGTAGGTTACAGGGATGAATCATTCACACACAGAACTTGACTTGATGGACTGAAATCTTGGAAAGTACTTTGAGCACACTACAGCACAGTAATGTTAAGCCAATGTACAAAACAGAAATACCTGAACACCTGTTAAAATGTCTTGGTATGCAAAGCAGTTATGAAGTATATGTGTAACTTTTTTAATATATTCAGCTATTTTGACTTCAATGTCCATACAATGATATTGCTGCTTCTACAGCATTGAACCCAGTACTGACTCTGATGTGAAGATTTTTGCTCCTTAAATTTTGCCCACATTTTCTGTTGGGCTTTTTTTTTGCTCCTCCTCATTGGCCATGATCCTTCCATTCCCGCATTTGTTGTTTCTCCCTAGCTGTGACTTGTTGCCTGGCAATGGCGTTGTTGGGCCTATTCTTTAGGTGTGTTTGGCACTCCGGTCTAGGCTTAACCAGGATCACATTTGGCTAAAGTCCAAATAGAGATTTCAAGACTGGAATCCTGTGAATAAAAATGCTGAACTTCCTAGTGTGAGTCCAGACGACATGAGGATTCACAGTCCTATAGAGTTGTGAATGAGTGGAGCTTCTTGAGATGATGTGAATGGTATCTGACCTTGGAGATGGCACGATGTAGGGTGGCAGACCTGATTACAACCTGTAGATTTTTCTTTTCTCCCTGGTGCCTGAATTGTTTTGAATCAGATGCTGAACAGTTTCATAACATATTTTGTAAATCAGTGATCCAAACCTACTGCTTGTGCATCAAAGCCTTTAAATGCCTACCACTTGGACATCTTCTGTAGTCCTGTAGGCAGCTCACAGATCTCTGATTTAACAGAGAAGGGAAGGCAGCTTCAGTTTCTTTGGGAATGTTTTTATTTATCTCTGAACCCAATGCTCGTGTGAGGTTGGTAAATGGACCCAAACTTCCCCTTTCAAAAGCCAGGAGCAGCCCTGTTGAGGTTAAGGATTTCAGTCTGTGAACAGCTCATGTTCTACTTGAGCCTTCCATTAGAGCAAGCCTGCAGAATACAAAATCTTACCCCTCCTGATCCTGCTTCATGGTACACAAATCAGCTGTTCAGCAGCTGCAAGCATCCTGAAGTGTCTGGCAGTTTGTCATAAGAAACTCTAATCATGAGCATTCTAGGAAGCTGTGAAGGAGTCAAGGGCTGTAACACTCAATTTGATCTTATGAGAACTCTGTTTTCCAGCTAGATTTGGGCTGATGCTTTTTGGTGTTCTAGGACAAAACACTGAACACTGAAAAGTAACAGTGACTTTGTGGGAAATGTCGTGGACAGCCTGCAAGGGTCAGGATTCTTCTTCAGTCTGTTTATCAGGCCACAGTAAGGATTTTTGGAAGGGTGAAGGGAAGTAGTGACAACTGGAAAGGAAAAGAATTTTAGAGGCTGGGGAAAGGATACTTCAGTTTAATACTCTTAGTAGCTCCACTTGTCTGTCATATCTGTAGCATGGAGAGATTTTAACAACCATTTCACATCCTACAAGAGATGTTGCTTATTGGGGTTTGTAGCTCCCTGTTCTGCCTAAAGTGACTCTTTAAAGTTTAAAGATGAAATTGAAATTGGTTTTATTAAATAAAAAGGAAACATAACATTTTATTACTTTACTCTTGCTCTATTAAAGTCCCACACAGCCAGGAAATTCATTATAAACCAATTGGTAGACTTAACAAGTATATGAAATGCAGTGTAATTCGTAAAGTAAATATCAAATTCTCAT
Source organism: Hirundo rustica (assembly GCF_015227805.2). NCBI lineage: Eukaryota > Metazoa > Chordata > Aves > Passeriformes > Hirundinidae > Hirundo > Hirundo rustica. Next base: position 45,285,315 of record NC_053451.1, on the reverse strand, counting down.
GTCTTTCAGTTACATTCATCATAGGTGTTACATGTGCAAACAGACTTTTTTTTTTTTTTTAATTGGTTAGGAAGTTGCCAGTATTCTTTTAAATTACCTATTTTCTTCTAGAAAGATTTTTCAGCCATTGTGTAGTTTATGGTTTTATAGTGAAATCTGATTCCCTAAACTTAATGGAGACTTCACTGTTGCTGACTTGAAAGAAGCCATGATTACTTTTTTTTTTAAGAGATAAAAAACAAAATAACACACATAATTAGTCATTGTTTTTCTGAAACAAATGGAGCAACTTGTCTGTTGTTTGCTTAAGTCATCTTTTCAACTGTAATTATTTAGTGAGTTTCAATCAAAATTAATTAGTGCAGCCTGAATAGTTTTGAAACTCACAGAACATGACTGCAAAAGACCAAACCTTTTTCGTTGTGAAAGCTTGAAGCCAGAAGCACACCTATCATGCCATTCTTCAGTAAATAAAAGCCCTTGTGCTTGGAAGTGTAACTTGCAGTCACTGTAGGGGGACAAGAGTGTGGAGCATCAGTCCTGTGGGCTGGTAAACCACTGGAATCACCTGGGGCAGCTGGGTGGCGTTTGGGGTGTGGTGGTAAATGCAGCTGCTGTTGTGGACTGAGTGTTTCTAATGAATAGATGCAATTGAGTGTGTGATCAGTGGCATTCCAACAACCTGAATGGGCTGTACTGTACTTACTGTACTTCCTTCGAGCATAAACAGCCACTGACATTGTAATTTAGAGTGGGCTGCAGCAGTTTGAGATGAACTGTGGCACATTACACACTTGTCACTTTTGTGGAGGTTTTTTTATTTCCCTCCACCAAACTTTCCTTTGAGCAAAGGGTGCCTTTTCTGGGTGAAGATTTCTAGACATGGTTTGTTTGGGCAGCTATTTTTAAGAAAATATCATGTTTTAGGATTTTTTACAGGCTACATACTGCCAGTAACATGCTATCTGCTGTACAACTATGAATATGTGAAGCGGGGAAGTTCTTAGGCTTCATTTTCTCCAGAGGCTTTTTAAAATATCTGGAGTAACACATGTACCACCCATGCCAATATCAGGATATTTTGAAGGGGAAGATCTGCCCATTGGTTACTAATGGTAGTGTCTTTTAAGGAGATGGAATACTGTAATGTGTATAAGAATATCAAGTTGACTACCTTGTCATCAGTGTTAGACTGAATTAATGAGATTCAGTTTGTAAGAGTGGGGTGGGGGTTTTTGTTGCCTTTTTTTTTTTTTTTTTTAATTCCTCCTTGCATTGCAGGATTCTTTCAGTCTCTTTATGGCTTACCTTCTTTTTATTGGACTCATTTGGCAAAGATTCTACCCTGGTTTGGGAATGCTGATTGGTTTCAGGTTTTGAGAATGAGGAATAAAGTATTTCTCTCAATTTGAACAAATATTTGCAGTTCTTTAAGTGAGGGAAATTCTGTTCTGCCAAGTAGAGCTTGGGCAAAAAATCCTTTTTTTGCATTTAGTATGTAGAACTAGTATTGCTTGTCCGCCTGTGATCCATATGCCATCAAGCAGTGTGTTACTGAGCAGGACTTTTCACTATATTATTGGAGTGACGATGGGAGGCAGATACAGTGTAGAGTTTTGTTTTGAGAACAGACTTGCTGAAGCTTTGCTGTAGTAAAATATCTGTTCTGATGTATTTGTTAAGAGGACAAGTCTAAAAAGACAGCTTGCCTTCAAGGCAAAGAACAGAAAATTTTGTAATAGCAAATAAGAGAATTCATTCCATAACGTTGGCCTGTCCTGTAACAAAATCTTGTGTTTAGCTGAGTAAACTTTACCTGTGTTAGGAATTTTCCCTGCCCAGGATGAACATCTTAGTCATCTGGATGTTTTCAGTCCAGATTGTTTGGTTAATGAAAAGTGACTGAAGAATGAGCTGTTATAAGATTGCCTGGGTTGTTCTGTGGGACATACATTAAAGGTCAGGATCACAGAATATTCTGAATTGGAAGGAATCCACAAGGATCATCAGGTCCAACCCTTAAGTGAATAAACCATACAGGGATCTAACCTGTGCCCTTGGTGTTGTTAGCACCGTGCTCTGACCAGCTGAGCTAATGTGGTGCAAGTCATTACAAGCTGTGCTGCTTGTAGAAGTATTTTGGGTTCCAGGGAGGAAAAAGGGATCTTCAAATGGGGGCACTCACTGCTGAATGCAGGAGAAAGGTTTTATTTTAGCAGCTGAAGTAGATCTGATAATTCAGGCCAACAGTCTCTTGGGTGTTCCGTTTGCATCCATTATTTGAAGGTAAGTTGTTCATTCTGCCTTCTCTATACTAGATGTATTGAGGGCTTGTTTCATAACATTTTCCTACACTTTTTTGTCTTTCTAACCTCCCTTTTTGGTTTCAGTGTTTCTGAGATATTTCCAATATAATGCGGTGTTCTTCCATCAAAGCATGTAACGGAATGTGTTTTCCCACTAATATGCCTGAGGTTAGCAACTTAAGTCATTTCAGTTCTTACTTGCTTCAGAAAAAAAAAGTGAGTCATAGCTTTCCAGGGGCTGAAAGCAAGAGGTGGAGATTGCCCTTCAGCTGAGAGCTTCTGACACCTTTCTCTCCTAAGTCCTTTCTCTTGTCTCCAGTCTTCCTCTGTTTCTGTCACTTCTTGATGGTACTTAGATTCTCTGTGTCATGGCACAACTCCCACAGTGTAGTTGTGAAGGTGCTCTTGGTATTGTTCTGTGTGAGCCTGTCTTGGAATATGCTTGTCCTGCAGAAGGCAGAAAAGTATTTTCCCTTGAGTTTTTGTGGCGGTGGAAATATTTCTTAACAGTCGTAAATGATTGCACGTTCTCCTTTGCATGACAAGATTTGGCAGCTGGGCAGTAATATTGCACTGAACTAGAGTATTTTAAACTCTGCCCTTAATTCTTGTTAGTCTTTTTTCTTCTTTATCAAACTATAGAATAAATTACATTTTGGTAGTAGGATTGTGTTTGAAATGACAGGAATCAGATGCTAGACTTCAGCTGTAGATAAGTGTGAATCTTGCGTTATCTTACACTTTCCTGTTCCTCAGATAAACATTCTAGAAGCTTGGGAGTTAATATAAAAATATAAAATTGTATCTTGCTGTAACAGGGTACAGGATCAACTTGCACTGGATGCTTAAATTGTATTTGTTAAAAATGCCAGTGGAATTTTGAGCTATGGATTTTTTTTTTTTTTTAGTGGGAAAGGAAATGACTTCTTCACAGTCACTAAAAAATGTGCATAAGCGTTTGCTTCAGTGTCTGAATAAAAAGCCCTTGTGACCAAAAGTGAAGATTGCCATTATTATTCTAACAGGAAGCTGATATCACAATAGTAGTAGGGTGTAACTGTTCCTTTTGAATTTTTTATGTTGTTTTCAGCCTAAATCTCTGCTATTATTTCAACTTGTATCTGAGAGGAACCAATGTGATTTTATATTTATAGCGGGACTGAAAAATAGCCTCTCTGCATTGGGAGGGGGATATGGGGTGTTTTTTGCTTGCCTGTGGTGGTTCTTTTCTTTTCTTTCTTAAAGAAATTGAATGGCACTTTTAAACTTAGATTTCAGCAGAAGGACTTGATACAAGACTTTTGCATGCTACAGTCTTTAGGGGTAGGTCAAGGTGTACATTTAGAGCTCAATTCAGCCTAGGAATGTAGGAATGTTTTTCAGTAGTTACTAAACTAATTAAAAGCTTATGTTAAAGCTGCAAATTGACTCTCACTACAATGAAAATAAAAATTCATGTGATATGCAGGTATATGCCATACTTCTGTGGAGTGATTATTTTTAAATTTTCTTTTTCCTAAAGCATGGGCTAATATACATAGCATACAATTACATTCGTTTTTCCTCAGTTTTTTCTTGCTGTACCCCCATCTCGAGCAGACCACACCTTGTTGGTGCTCCCATGGGACCAGCATTCAAATTCTGCTCAGCAGCTGCTTGTGGTGGCAACTCCTATAGAATGCGTTGTCCACGTGTCCCTCTTCCATAAATCAGGCTCCAGTACTTGCACTCTTTGCCCCTTGGATGCTGCATGTCTCTGTGACTTGCAAATGCTTGTGTGCAGAGCTGTCTGAAGTAGATGAGAGATGTGAAAGAGCCCTTCAAATCTTTTCACTTGGTGGTGCCAGCTGCTGTTTTTCTCATGTAGTGGATATGTCCTTTAATTCTCCACCATTGCCTTGAATCACTTTTAAGAAACAGCTGGTTAGACCCAGGTTTTCCTTTCTTTGGCCTCAGAAAGAATTTTGACTGGATTACAAGCTGCCTGTGGCTGTAGCTACACTAGGATAGATGTTCCACAATCAAGTACTGCTGGAACAAATGCAGTTTGCACTAGTAAAATCAAGCAGGGACAGACATACGATCATTGTTTGCTTAAAGCTACAAATGTTTGTGATAACTTGGGCTTTAAACTTATGTAGATTATGTGTACAGCACCTGAAATGCGTCTAACTTCTTTCACTCTTGCTTATGTTCATAACCTAATTGTGAGTGTAGATTAGATCTGACATTTTTATGTTGCTTGGAGCTGAGGCTTAGAGTGGGAAATGCTGGCCCTTATTTCTAAGTTTTTATAATTCCCTAGCTTTTTGGAAAAAAATAAAATTAAATTTAACAATGCCTCTGATTACCAAATTAGAGGCTGAAGTTGCTGCAGCGTTGTGGTCTGTGGTCCTATCATAACAGTAGCAGTCTCATACTGCCCAGGCTTGAGAGGGATCCCAATTTCCCATCTCCAGAAGATGCTTTAATAAGAGCCTGATGAAAGTCAGCTAGTCAAACTCTTCCTGTCTGCCTGCTCTACACATCTGCACATCACCCCAGATATTGTTTCTGATAGAAATATTTTTGACTTTATGTTACTGGTCAGCTTCTGTTGAGGTGGTTCTGTCAGCTCAGATCTTCATGGAGTCTCCCAGCTATGGCTGCAGCACAGCAAAACTAGTTTGTTCCTGATGGTCTTGTCCTGCCGTCTGGGCAGTCACTGGCAGTTCACAAGAAACTTCTGGGTTACAAATTGACGGGCAGAAATTTGGTTTCATACAAGCTGTACATGTGTGCATGTTTGTGTTGGGATGACTGCGGTGTCTGCATGGTACCAGCTGTTTGTGAAGAACTTAATCCACAGGATTTGATACTGCATTGAAGATTTCTTTTTCAGTCTAAGGAAACAATATTCTGATGTTTGAGGCTATGTTCTGCTTCCCTGCAGCGCAAGAGATGGATTTTTCCTTATGAGAAACTTGTGCTCTTCATTTTGAGTGAATCCAAGTAATTAAAAATATTTCCCTAGGGAGGTGAAGGATGAAAAGAACGAGAGAGGATATGAAAATACTTTAAAAAATTTATTTCTAGGTCAGTTAATTTTCAGAAGGCTGAGGCTGAAGAACGCTGTGTACCCGTAACTTTGTGAATCAGGTAATGGCTGTGGCAAGGACGGTCTGTGAAAATAACTCTGTTCTGTGCTGCTGCTTTGTCTTTAATTGTTATCAGTGTATGTGTGCATGTGTGAAACTTACTGTGACACAGAGTCACTTATGCACTTAGAGAAATACATACACAGTGGGTATTGGGAAAATGGTGAGATTTAAATGTATAGTGCTTGAATGACCAAGCATTTTGCAACTATTTTCTATGCCCTTCATTGTCCTCCTTTTCTATATCCTTCATTACTCTAACTCAAGATTTGTAAAATGCTCATTTAATCCAAAGCAAAGATGCAGGGTCTTGCATCTCACATGCATAAAATGCTAGAAAGAAGACTACTGCTACTGGGTTGTAGTACAGTTAAGTTTCTGCCCTTTAAAGAGACTGACTTTAGAAGGAGAACTAGCAGTGTAAAATTGCTCCTGTAAAAGTCTTTATATGGCTATGATTTTATCCACTATTTGAATCTGTTGGTTGGGGGTTATTTCAAAACAAAATGTCAGCAGAGACTCAGAGATCACTGTTGCTGATTTGCAGCTTCGTTCCCTCCCTTCTGTTTTGTTTTGTTCTCCCGCTGTATCAGTTCTTATCTTCCAGACTATTCAAGTCTATACCTTCCTTTCTTTACCTGTTGTCTATTGCATTGCTTTTTCTGCTCCATTGGTTTGAATGACTAATATTCAATACCTCCTACAGGCCTTAGTTTATGCACTTCTGAACACCCTAAATAAGTTGATTTTTTTTAATACATATAATTGAAAACTACTGAGAAATAACTCTTTTTTAGCCTTTCTTATAAGAAACTTTGATGTGACATGTTGAAGAATTATAAATGCAACTGTAATGTGACTTTGCCAGCACACACTGTATGTTTTTGTTTTTGCATCTTTTCGTCCATTCAGCATCAGGGCTTCACAGGCTGTGCTTGTGCAGCCACCTGTCCTGCTCATGCTTTTCTTCCAGCATTGCCACAGTTGCTGTATTCCTTCCACCATCCTGCCAGATCTCAGCCTGATAAAGATGTATAGAATCCAATTCAATCAATGTAATTTGAACCTTTGAAATACTAATTTGTGTGGGGTATCCTTGTTTACAAAAAAAAAAAAAAAAATCTGGTTGTACCAATTAAAAATACAGAAGATAAATTCATTCCATATTGGGCTGGTTTTGTCCTGGCTCCAAATGAGTGCTCCAAATGATATGCATTATGCCTTGGTGGAGCCTGTTTTTTCTGGTTGTCCAGCACAGTTTGATTCTATTTCAGATGATCCCTGTATTTTAAATGATCACCTGATTGCCCATGTGATCTGTGCTGCCCAGACATGGTAGCAATGGTGGCAACCTGCTGGCTGTGTGCTGGAGCAGAGTGGAATTTTTCTTCCAGGTGCTTCAGCAGTTGCTATGCTGGAAACTCACTTCCATCTCCTTCCTGCGATCATTTCTTGCACGTTGGCCATCCCTCATGTTTAGAAAATCTTTTTATTATGTTCTTTAATGCAAGCACTGTGTCCATTGAGTGCTTTCTGGAAGGTGTTCTCTGACAAACCTGTTGAATGTGTGGTGCTGAGGTCCTGCAAATAGTGGAGAGAAGCTACTGTTGCAGTGTTCAGCCCTGCAAATTGAAGACCTAGAGCCTCAGGCTCTACAAGTGGGCAAAGTCATCAGTGTCAGCCAGGACACGTGGCAAGCCAGCTCCTCCATAGTACAAGAGGACCTCGCTGGGAAGTGCCAGCAAATTCGAAAGCAAACCACAAGAATTTTCATTTGCGTTGGTGTGCCTCCCCCCGCCCCTCATCTCTCCGTTTGCTGAGAAGTGAACCTTCAGGGTTCTTAACCACATGAAAGTAACTAGAAAAAGTATTTTTTCAGGATTACTTTGTTGCTGTAAAATCATTTGCAACAGATTTTTCCAGGAATTTCTCTGTGATTTGTTAGCCTTAGAAACTGGTGGATGTTGAGAACTTGCTGTTGCAGGCCCTGCTCCTCACTCAGGCACAAATGGGTTCTCAGATTTGCTGCCAGGGAGAGTCTGTTGGCCCCTGAGTCTGCAACACCACTGCTCAGGAGAGCGAGTCTGGGACACAGCTCTGCTTTGGAGGCAGGGCTGCCTTCTCCCAGATTCCTGGGAAGGTCAGAGTGTCGTGCTATGTTCAGCACCTCCAGGAGCACTATTTTGGGCAAATAGCGATGCTACATGCTTAGCAGGATTTCTTGGTTTTTTGCAAAGAACCGTTTCTGGCTTTGAGCAGGAGGGTTTGTGCTCCCAAGCTCACCACTGTGTAGTGGGGTGTGAACTCAGTCTTCGCTCCTCCCTACACAGGCCAAACAGCAATAGCTGTAGCATCAGCACAGCATCTACTTCTACCTGGGGCAGACCAGTTATCTTCGTTTCTGCCAGGCATATAGCTTCCTTTTCTTCCTCTCTCCCATTAACTTAGGGAAGCAGGACCACTGACAGAGCCCTGAGTCAAACTAGTGAAGCCCTCCTCGCACATGAACTACTGAGCCCATGAATTTGGGGAAACTCCTGCCACTAAACAGGGAGCTAGTTTGTTTTGCCACATTCACATAGTAGTTTTGTCATTTCCCAGTCTGAGAAGAGGCTCTTTTTTTTTCTTTTTGACTCACAGATCATAGCAGCTAATGGGTAGAGGAAATATTGCTGTTGAGGTTTAAACTGACAGGAGAGTGGTATCTGACAATGATGATGGCCAATGGGAAGCATAACAGGGATGAAGCTCCTGTTACAAGCAGGAACTGGGGGAGTGAGCAGAGAGGATGATATTTGGCATTTACCTGGGGGGCAAGGGAGTTGGGTCTCAAAGGTAGTAGTGCTGAGCTCAACCATTAATATCAAACTGGTTGTTTTAATTGGAGTATCTGGCTTGAGATCATGCTCAGGGAAAGCCCTTCTCTTCCACTCTGCAGGGTGGAAGAAGCAGCAGCCTGAGCCTGAACTGCTTCCTGCGCACCAGGGAGAGCAGTGTGGGGTTCCCACCAGAGTTCCCCCAGTGTGTGCTTGCTGGCTCTAGCTGGCATCACTGCAGAGGTGCTTTCCCCACCTTCTCAGTTTACTGAATTTAAGAGCTCCAGGTTACCTTGCATTCCTCCTTCCCACCCTGTTTTCAGTTTTTTGTTTGCTTGCTGTCTAAAGTCATGCTTAACCCCCCATTCTGCCCACGTGTTCTGCTCACAAGGCTTAATTGCTTTTTGTACTTTCAGGTAACACCCTCCCCTGTTCCAAACGCCTGGCTTCTGTGCTTGTTGCAGTGATTGTTCTTGTTTTTGAGAAAATAAAGGATTTGCTTTTCATGTAAAAATATCTTTATTATTTCCATATGCAAGGAGAAATCAGGGCAGGCATGTTTCCAGGTCAGCCTGGAGATGGGGTTGGATAGTGAAACTCACTGTTCCAAAAATGGGCTGGAGCCGGCAGCAGTTCATGATCTGCTGAGCAAAGCTAACTGCCTTGGAGGGAGGTGGGATCCCTTTTTTGGGTGCACATGCATCATGCTGGTATTCTTCTGCTCTGGAGAGGGGTCAAGCGTTGCCATAATTAGCATTTTACTCTGTTAAGTGCTTATGTTTGTTTTACAGTTTCCTCATAATCAGGTTCTTTCAACTCATAATTGTAGGCATGAGTTTTGCATAAAAGATTACAAAGGAAAGGTTCTTAAGGCATAGTTCTATACTGCAGGAGTATCTGAGTAGAAGACATTTGCAGTCTTGGGCAGTCTTGTATAGTCCCAAGATTGTGCTCAGTTGGCAACTGTACTTTGGATTTTGTTGTCTGTAGCCTTTTTGTGAATCTTACTGCCATGTGTTTCTGGATTTATATGAATGTGATGTGGATCTTTTTCATCTTTGCATTTTGCTAGGTCATATTTTTACTTCCTTCAGGCATATTTTAGAGATCTCTTTAAGGCTTTTAAAATTAGTCAGCTTGAATTTTTCCTTTAGCTTCACAAAAGTCACTACAGAAGTAAAAAAGGCACAGAAGGGGAATTACAGGCAGCATTAAAAATGTTCCTTCAGAACAGAAAAGCAGATTTAACATGAATTAAAAACTCAGCTCTGTTTGAGAGTTGCAAAAGCTCTTTTATTCACCAGAGAACTGTTAAAGCTAGTAATTTTTGGCATGGTATCCGTCAGGGAAGCGTGACAAAGTGCAGTGGAATGCACTGAGCTGCGATCCAGCTTGTAGTGTTATATGACTTTTAGTGCATGGAGCATTGCAGGAAATGCTGCGGGGGGATGGGAAGGCCTTTTAATTTCATCACCGAGTAACAGTGTCCTCCTTCCTCCGACCCCACCTGCAACAACATGTGGTCCACCTTGGTTGCTTGGGTCAGAAGACAAAAAGTGAACTTTCTGCCTCCAGAATCTGCTCAGAACTCATCTGTTGTCTGAGCACCGCTGTGCAGAATGCAGTGAGATGTGAAAGTTGTGTGAAAGAAGAGCAGTGTGTTTGGGATTTCAGATCGACTATGCATACAGAGTGGGATCACATCCCCAGCCCCACCATGCTAGAATATGAAGATTCGTGAGTTGAATTTCTGCCCTCGCTGGAATCAGCTGTAAAATTCCCAGTGATTTCATTGAGCCAGAGTTTTGCTGCCCATTTTCAGCAATAAAAGAGTCCTCCTGTTTCACCAGTGCACACACATGCTAAGTCCATTTACTTAGACTTAGGTTTTGGCACAGATTTTGACCTTAAATGGAAGTATGTTCCATTTTCTTTAATATTGGTAGCTTAGATTTCAGATTGCATGGGCAGCTGAATAACCAGTTATAATAACAAGCCAAGATATTCCTGTAACTTGTAGCATACCTGGTATTTTCCCTCTCTCTTCTCTAAATTATGATGACAGTGTTCACAGAATTTTCCAAGCATTTGTAATGACATTATAAAAAAAAAATGATCACACCTTTCCTAGCAGAACAAGATCTTTGGTTTATGACCTGCATGTTAGAGACTGATGAAACCTCTGTGTGATATGGATGGCATTTCCAGTGTAAATGGCTAACAAGTTTTACTATTCACTTTGGACTTCACATTTGCATTGCAGTGATAGTCAAATAAAAAGCCATCATTTCACCCTGACATTGAAATAAAGCAGTTTGGCGCGACATCATTGTAAAAAATTATTTCTCTACCCAGAAGAGACTACAATCTGGATTGATTTTTCCAGGGTAGAGATGTAAGAGGGCTACAGTGCAGAAAAGATGGAAGGATAATGATGTTCAGTGGTTTTATTGTTTGCATAGAGATCTCTCATTCTTACTGTCTGCTTATTTAACATTCTACAAGAAGAGAGCTTGAGGTTGTACTGAAAAAATGGCTAAATGTTCAGGGCAGGAGTAAATGAGTAATCAGCTGGTGGGATGTCCTAGTCCATGCACTTCAGGTTAGAAAGAATGCAGAGTAACTTGGTGGAGAAATTGCTTAGATGGAAGCATTGTAATACTCATTGAAAGCTCATTTGGCTTTTAGCACATAGATCCTATTTAAAATTTAGGCTGTCAGATTATTACAGTTTAGAGCACTTCTGCTCTGGTTTCCTGGCTCTAAACTTTTGCAGAGAAAGGCTGCAAGTTGAAAACTGACTATTAAAATTGATATACAAGAATCATTATAGTCACTCAAGTAATGGGCTACATATGGAATTACTAGGGCTATATTACTGTTTTCTTTTGCAAGGCAGTACTTTGGATAGTTCCAACAATCTCAGCTATTGCATGTTCTGAAACATAAATCCTGCACATTTCATTTGTGGAAAAACATGCCCGAATTCAGGTTTTCACACATAGTTTTGTACGTGTGTGTGGATATATATCTATGCACATACTTCTAAGCCTGCCTGTCATTGGCCTCTGGGTTAGTCTCTGAAGGTGATGGCAGACACTGGAGAGCATGATTAAAAGTAATTAGCCATAATGCCAACAATTTTAGATGCTGATGGATGCCTTGGAGAACAGAAGTAGACAGTTACAATGCCTGTTACAGGAAGCAGATGTCGGCCTTGGAAGCACTGCTTGAACACTGCTGTTCAGGAGTCACTGCATCTGTGATTCTGCATCTCAGAGCACTGTCCAGGGCAGTGTGCACGCAGCTGGAAGCCCAAGTAAGTGGAAGCGAGGAAAGACCATTTCTCTGGAGCTGTAGAAACTACTCCAAGATGACCTCTCAGTGTAGAATGAACCTGATCACCAAAATACAGGGAACTGTCTCCATGTATCATCACCATGGAGGCTTAGCTTTGTTTTGCGCTTGGCGTGCCTGAAGAACAGAAACACAGATCTTCCCATGAACCTGCAGTGCGGTATGATGCAGGGACATGTTTAACAGTACTTGGCAACAAGCTTGCAGCTTGGCAATCAGTAGGGGCACTGTCACCACCCAGTTCTCTTAGGACAAGTTTAGGAAGTTGAAATTTGATTGCCTAACCAGGCATGTGTCCTTACCTTTGGCAGCTTTGTTGAACTTTAATTCATGCAGGAATGAAGACATTCACCTGTGCACAGCTGCACATTGTTCAGTTTTAGTTTCTGGAACTCTGTCTTACAAATTCTCCCTCCCATGCCTTGTAGTGTTGTGCTTGTTACTACTGGTGTTACCACGTTAAAGCATGTTTTAATTCTGCTTCTGAAGCACTCAAGAAGAATATTGCTCAGTGTGGTTTTACTGTAGGCCTCAATTTTAAGAATATATTTCCTCGAGGAAGAAAAGTGATCACTTGTCCCTTTTTGTTTCTTAATATTTTGCACCCTTAAAAATCTTAGAAGAAACACTCCTGTCCTTAAATAGTATTTGTGCTACTGAGTGTGCCCTCAGTCTCTGCTCAGGGGAGATGCTCTGGCACCTTGATCATCTTCATAACCCTCTGCTGGACCCCATCCAGGAGCTCTGTGTCTTTGTCTGTGTACTGAGGGGCCCAGAGCTGGACACAGCGCTCCAGATGTGCCTCACCAGGGCCGAGCAGAGGAGCAGGATCTCCTCCTTTGACCTGCTGGCACTGCTCTTCCTAATGCATACCAGGATCCCTGTGGCCTTCTTGGCCACGAGGGCACTGCTGGCTCAAGGACAGCTTGTTGTCCACCTCAGGTCCTTCTCCACAGAGCTGCTTTCCAGCAGGTCACCCCCAGCCTGTGCTGGTGCTCAGGGTTATTGCTCCCCAGGTGCAGGACCCTTCATTTGCCTTTGTTGAATTTCAGAAGGGTCCTCTCTGCCCATCTCTCCAACCTGTCGAGGTCCTTCTGAAGGGCTGCACAGACCTCTGGGGTATTGGCCACTCCCCAGTTTGGTGTCATCAGTAAGCATTTACCAAAATGATACTGGTCAAGTACTGAAATTAATAGTAATAATGAAATGTGAAAAACAATTGGCAGTTCTCCTATCAAATAACATAGGTTGAAAGCATTGGAAAGTAAGAGTCTCCTAGAAGTTTGAGTAAAGGCTGGGGGGAGAGAGGTGAGGAATACTGATCCCCTGCCAGCGTTACTGGGAACTACTAAGCAAATGTGTCAACATTAAGTGACTTTTTCAAGAGAGTATATCTGTTTGAACGTTCTCAAACTCCCTCCTCAGACTTGAGTTGTGAAAGAAGAATGAGTAGAATCATGTTCTCCACTCTGGTTTCCTCCCTCTCCTTTGTTTCAGTTTAATCAGGTTCAGACTTCTCTAGAGTTCAAAACACTGTATTTTCATAAGAAATATAGTTGCTGTGGAATAGGTCCAATATACTGTAGAGTGTTAGCGGGTTTTTATTGGCTTGATACAGTGAGATTTCTTTTTTTTTACTTCTCCTGTGGTTTAAAATTACTCATCTAACATGTTGATTTATAGCCTGTCATGTAAGACTGTTTCCCCTTGGCTATATCTTTTAAAATGATCAACTGTATTTCTGAAAAATGTCCTAGTTTTGCCTTGAAATATTAGGTGATAACTGCACGAGTAAGGGAGGGATTAACTTGTTAAACTTAGTATGATACCAATATACAAAATACAGCAATTAAAATCTTAATGCAGCACAGAGGCAAAAAAAACCCTTATGGTCTGAGTGATCACAAGCACATTCCCTTCACCTGCAAAGTTTGTAGGCTGGTGTGAAGGAAGCAGAGGAGACTCCTGGGCTGGAGCTCCAGGAGAGCAGCTTTTGTTGCGGCTGCCAGAGCCACCCGACTTCCCTCTTGTTTCTCCCCAGTTCATTCTTGCAAGCTGGGCCAGCGCTGTGTTTGTGGAGCTGAGCAGTGACTGATCAGAGAAGTGATCCAGGATAAAAATATCTTTTGGGGGACGATGGGAGGGACGTGAGCACAGTTGAGGGGTGCAGGAGAGGGAAGGCACAGAAAGCAGCAGAGGAGTTGAGCGGCGGCAGCTGCCTTGGCTGTCAACCACCATCAGAGGAAATGCCGAGAGAAAGCTCAGCCTTGCACTCACATGCTCTCCTCCTTCCAGCTGTGCTCCAGAGAGGCCATCTGCTCGATGCTGTGTTATCTTACTCCTCCTCTAGCCGAGGTCTTACTGCCCCAGCTGACCTGCTGCTGGAGTTAACCCTAGTTGTCTTGGGGCAAAATGCTTCAACAGCTGAATCACAGGTCTGTGCTAACCCAACTGGCTCTGGTGGTGAGTGTGGTCAGGCAAGAGGAAAGCAGGGAGAAGTGACAGGCAGCCAGGGACACAACAGAAATAGTTTTCTGCCAACACACTTGCAGCTGGAACAGATATGTGAACAGTAAGTTAGGAATGCTAAAAGTATTGATGTGGTCGTTTTCTACATTGCTGCGCTGATTTCATTGATGGCTCCTGGCAGGTTTGTGAGATGATACTAATGTTAAGGGTGGCGTCGAGGAGAATCTTCCCAGAGGATTGATTTTCTTACAACAACCTAAAATACATCTCACAGCTTTTGCATGTAAATGGAGTGGAGTGAGAAAGATGCATCTTCAGGACTGTGTGTCTTGACTGTTAAAGTGTGCCACTTGGCTGGTAGCCATCAGAAGTAACATTGAGGTGAACTGAGTAAAGATACTCTTAAGGGGGAAAAAACAATTTTAAAAAGGACAGTTTCAGAGATAATATGAAAACCTGAAAGAAATAGTTTTATACTTTCATGTATACTTCTGAAAATAATTGCACAATAAAAGCAAAGCTGGGTGACTTAGTTGTTTCAGTTCCTTTGGGTTCTGTTCAACACTGTCTAATATTTATCCCCTACTCTCTGTGTTGAACTGGACTTGGATTCCTGCTCACAGTGTTCCTCTAAGACACTAATTAAAGCATATGTTACTAACTGGCTTCAATTTATTTTACGTTATTTATTTATTTGTTTACATATTTCTACACTTCTCTATTCTCATGGAGCACAGTAAAGGGGCAGTGGAGGGAGGTGTTATCACAGAGCAGAAGTAGTCCTGTCTTCATGGTTTTCATCAGTTTTGGGGACCTCAATGGGCATTTCTCCCTCCCCCTGGTAGCTCCTGATCTGAAGAAGATGCAGCTGCTCTCTTGGGGGAATTGTTTACCTCTCTGTGGAATCTTGTCCTGGTCAGCTATGTGCTAAGAATGTGAATAATTCTGCTGCGGCTGCTTTATGTGTAAAAAGCTGGACCTTAAGATATTTTATCCAGCTGAGGCTTTTTTTTTTTTTCTTTCTCTTTTTTCTTTTTTTGCCTCTAGCACTGGTAGATTTGAGCGTTTTATCTTGCAGTTGCAGAAAGCTGTGGTAACTTTGAGTCATATAAAGCCTTTTGTACAAAAAGATATTTTTGTAGCCTTGAAAATCATTAAATGGCAGTCAGTGCTATATAGCAGTTCTTACTTTTGGAGCTGTAGTTATATATATATTTGATAGAGTTAATGAAACTTAGTCAAGCTACATGGAAACTTCTGGAAAATGTCTAATGAGATCCCTAGTGCTGCAGTGTATATTGCATTACAAGATTGAGCACATTGATTTTAAAATGTTAAAAGCTGAACGAATGCCTTTATACTTTTTTAAATGAGAATTTATGGGGAAAAAAGAAAGACAGCATTACGATTAGTTCATCAAATTCAAAATGCCAATGAATTTTTTTTAAATAGTATTTTATGTAAAAGTTTTGCCTCTTTGTACTCTGAACATTAAATACGGCAAGTTGCCTTGCACAGCACTTGCATTCTGTGTGTGTGTAAGTGTGTCTCTACAGAAAAATATTAGAAATCTTATCTCAAGATAAAACCCAGATGTTTCTTCAGTCACATGAGGTGTGCTGTGTTGCACTGGGAGGCTGAGAGAGAAAGTATCCTATATTTATCTCACAGTAGAGCTGTATTTCTCAAATATATTCTTTATTTTAGGCTCTGCATTACTGCTTGAAGTCAGTTGGGGTCCCATTGTGGTACAAATCCTCAAAGGAGAGAACAGTTCACTGGTAATGCATTCCAGCCAGATATCCTGGAGGTTTTATAAGTTCTTTTAAAGTACTCCGCAAAGAAAAATTAGGGGAGCTGAACTCTTGTAAACTTCTAAAGGCCATATCAGGAATATGCTGGAACCTTATTTGAAAAATTGTTAGTACTTGACCTTAAATATGAATGGGCAGCTTAATTTTGCTGTCTTCACTTGAATTTTCCTTGCCTTGGAGGTTTTAAAACAACGCTTCAGAGTTCTAATGGCTTAAAACTGAGCAAACTGAAATGTTACAAGAAAAAGCAGGTAGAGAAATACCACTCTTTCAGTGTTATGCCACTACAGTGTTACGAAGTAAAAGAAAATTTGTAATGCCTTAAGTAGGTAGTTCAGTAAAAATGACAGAGGCACTGTTAACAGGAATAGGTGCAAAATTCAGTTTGTAGAGTTGATTATGGAGAAATGCAATAAACAATACTAAGGCATTGCAAATTTGCAGCATGCGGTAACTTTGTGGGTAACAGTCGTCTCAGGCAGCACAAAAAAACCTCTTCCAGTCTTTGACACAATTCTTTTCTCTGCTTTGGGGCTTTATTCCTGGACAGTAAACTTCTTAACTCATCTTTGTTGCATCTAAATACCCAGTTTACAAGTTCCTCGTGTCCAATTTGTCTAAGAAATAATTTGTAAAGTCTGTGAATATCTGTGAAAATCCTGTTTTCTACATTATATATATATATATATATATATATATATCTTTTTAGTAGAAGGAAGAGCAGTGGGAATCCCTCATCTTGGTGTCTGTGGCCACTGAAAAGAAATGCTTTGATACACGAATAATGTTATTGTAAATGTAATGCCAGCCAAATGCGTTTTTTGCTAATGCGTGAGCAATAAAATTAGCGAACACATCACTTGCTGCTAATGAAGAGGAATAAGCTCATCATGAAACCTTCATTGAGCTGCTATTCTATCCACCTTGGTTTACTTGCCCTGATAGAGTAAAAAACTGCTGTCTCAAAAAAACCCCAAACAAACAAAAAATCAGAAACAACAACAACAAAAAAAAACATGTGCTAGCAAGAAGGGGTCGTGCTATCATTCTCACAGCTGAGGATGTGAAAAGAAGGTCTAGAGGAGGGCATGGATAGCCTGCTGATCTTGCAGCAAACATGCATATTGCTAAGTGTGAATAGTAATACCACAAAATATCCCACATGAGAGAAAGAACATGAGAAACCCAGTTCCAAGACTAGACTTAAATGACAGCTGGCCTTTGCACAGCAAGGTGCTGCTTTTGCAGGAATTTGCCATCTTAGTGTATTTAGTGATTTAAGGTGCATTGTATCAGGACTAGGTGGGGTTTTGTTTTTCACCTTTGCTATGTTCTATGTGTGTTGAGAGTTTGTGCGACTCCAGTGGAATCAATAAACTCCTGAAGGCAGCTCTCTATGATGCTTTTTTTCACAGGAACTTGTATAGGTTCTTTGCTGGGTGCTGCAGTGTTGTTAAGATCTACAAATTAATACTTATATTGGTATTGATATCACCACTGTTGGCCAAATTTGTGTGTTTCATTAGGCTGAGTCAGACAAGGGCAAAAGTGGAGGAATTAGTCTGGCTGAAGTCTACCCATTCTCTTGGGTGGGAGAACTTTCTGATTGCATTGGTGACATGCACAGCCCCTTTGCTGCTCTGCTAATTACTTCACTGTGCTTTTTGAAGAAGTGATAATAAAACATTTCCTGTTCTTGTCTTTTCAAGCTGAATTCTGTTTTTAAATTGAGTTTCTGGACTCGTTGTTGCTTTCTGGATGTAAGTCATTCCAATCCAGAGGAAAGTTTGGAACCAGATGGCGGCTGGGTTTTTTGAACCAAAAATTTGAAGATTCTTGCCCTGTGCATAACCTCCTCCTAGTTATAAAGGCTGTAACACCTGATATTGTCTGCTCTTAGCTTTTGGCAAACTTTGCTGCTTAGTGCTGCTGCTGAAAGGGTTGTTTGCTTCCCTTTACATCAACTCCACTGCTTTACTGTTAGGATGAAGAAAGTAGGAAACAGGGAGATGGGAGGTGTGGCATTCAATATTTTAATAACGTGAATTAAAATCCAGAGGCTTAGTAAAATACTCTACACTGGCTTGGACTTCTGTGCCATGTAGAAATGATTTGCTTTAGAGTACCAGATAGGTAAATCCTGTTCTTTGAATTATAGTATAGTTGAGTAAGCCTCAGAGTTTGCCCAGTGTTGGGCTTAGTATGAAAAGGGGATGATGTGTGTGACCACACCTGTAGTTATTAAAAAACATGAGCAGAAACTTGGAAGAGGGTTCCAGTGAACATTACAGGAAGATGATAGTGGTCCTTGGTTTGAGACAACTCATGAGCTTACACTTGAATTTGTTTACTAATTGCCCTCTGTTTCCTTTTCCTCAAAAGCTGTTGTAGGATGTTACCTTACCTTTGCAGTACTAAAGATGTGGATGAATAGTGCTGTGCCTTGCATTGTGAGATCAGGAGAAGCTCTTAAGCCACATTGGTTAATGCAAGACATGTGGCTGAAGCACTGTGTGACAGAATACAGGTCACTATGGTGGCTGCCAGACAGAAGTCAGCTGGAGCCAGGCTGAAACTGCTACAGACTATGTCCAGAGGCTGGGAAGTTCCCTGTTTCTGTAACCAAAGTGAGAGGATTTCAGGGAAGTAAAACAGGATCTTTGCAAAGGAGTTATGTACACAGTTGCACATGTGTGCATGTGCATTCAGTCACACATGAAGTGAGCAAAGCTCTCCCGTGCTGCTCCATAATGTAAACCTGCCAGTGCAGTAATTTGTAAATGCTGCTTACAACATGATTTGCCTCACTGTAACGTTTCTGAATTAGCATATAATGTTGCTCCTGCTCCAGTGCTAAGGAAAGATTAGGAGAGATTTGTCCAACTTTCTGTCTGTGGATGGACCCGACATGGGTCATTTGGTTAGACTTGAACTCTAAATAGTTTAAATAGCTCTCCAATGAGCATACTTAAAGAGTAATGAGGAACAGTTAGGGCTGTATATATAATTGTTTGTTCTGTTTTAAATTAGAAATCCTTTTCAAAATAGGATTCTTCTCTTGTGTCTGGGTAGGGCTCAGCACAGTGCAGAATGCTTTGGGGTGTCATCACAGTAGAAAGGATTTTGGTGCAGTTAGGAGATAATTCAAGCACTGTAAATGTACAAGTGCATTCCCCCCCCCATTGTATCATTAATGTGAACCTGACCCCTGTGAATTTGGGGTGAATATAGGACTACCTATATTGGAATGTAGGTAGTCCTTGAGCACTACGTGTGCTCAAAATGGAATGCTGTGTGCTTGCTCCTTACAACTCTCTGGTGATGTGGGATCTAAAGTAATGTGTTTTCCAGAAGGGGAATTTTCTTTACAAGGGGAACTACTACTATTGCTTTTTACTGTTGGCCAAGTATTATTGCTAAACCAGGAGTGTGTGCTCTTTGAAAAGCTGGGGGAGCAAGCAGATGCCTTCAGAAAGGGTCATTGAAGCCTTTGAGGTAGGCAGCAAATCACCACGGATCTTGGATGTTTACAGTATCACTCCCTCTGCCAAATATCTGGGGAAATGAGGCTTGTGCCATCACCTTTTCAGACACAGATGTGCGTTTTGCAAGGCTGGTATGGACAGGGAGAACAGGTTATTTGTCACTGCTCCTCAGGTCTATCTATTAAGTTGCCACCATGATAAAGCTCTCTGCACCCTGCTTCCCTTCCTCTCAAGCCTGTATCCTGGAAGAGAGCAGCTCAGGTCTGTTTTTCCTTCCCAGACTACTCAAAAGAAAGGAAGAAAAGAAAAGTGGTATTTGTGGTGGCTCTTAATTATTTTCACTTAGTTTATTATTGTTCTTAATGTTGTGGTCTGTCTTTCCTTGCCTGTTTGTTCTTTCATGGCACTTGAGCTTGGTGCTGAGTGCAGCTTTGTTTCCTGGAGCAGGACCTCTTCCAGCTTCCATCAGCATTCCCCTTTCCAAAAGACCCCCCTGCTTCGGTCTCCCCCTTTCCAAATCCTTTCCAGAGTGCCCAGTATGCTTCCAGAAATGGTACAATAAATGGATATGTAAATATAATTAAATTACTTGTTTTATCTGACTGGTGACACAAATGAGAGTCTTCTTAATTTTTATATATTGCTTTTAGGGGGCTCACTTGAAATGATATTAATTTAAAGGAAATAATCTCCACAGATGTGCACACATGTTGTAATACCTATATGTGTGTCAGTACATACACACTCTCTGGGACATCAGCAGGAGTTGTCTGATGAAATTTTCTAACTGTATTTGAAAATGGGCATTGCACTACGCGTGTATTTTCTCTTTAAACAGATTGCATCTCTTGAATAGTTCATCAGAGCTTCTTGAAGTGTTTACGTATGCTCTCTTTGTCTGGAGATGCTTTGTTATAAATACTTCCTTCATTTTATAGGCATTTGTTTGGAAATATGTTGAGCAGCCGTACTTGGTATATTTCCAAATGTCTTAATTTTGGGACTTTGATTGGCTTATAGCCTGAAGTTCATATCTCTCCTTTTCAGGGGAAAAGCCATATTTGAACAACTCTTGGAACAGAAGGACTGTAGTGGAAAATGGGAGGTGCTCCCCATAAAGCACCCGTGACCAAACACAGTGTGTCTTGCAATGATCTGTGGTGGGGGAATGGACTATACAGGCTTAGTTAAAAGAACAAATACCAGGGGGAAAAAAAAAAAAAATAGTTCTATGCTGCTAGCTAGTATAAGTTGCATAGTGTTACAAAGTATTTTGATGTAACTGGTAGCTTTTGTGTTATCTGACAAGAAGTTATGTCATATTTCCAGTTGCTGTTCTCAACTCCTTTTTTAATCTCTCTTACCCTTTAGAAGTTGGTGAAGGTGTTATGGTAGCTGTTCTTTATAAGTACCCTTATAAATGCTGCTAAATCTATATAGCACTTTTTTCTTCTCTTGGAAGAGCTTACACAGCTTTGATTAATCATCAACTTAGGGAGAAGCAGCTGGGAAAAAAAACAGTAGAAAAGTCTTTTCTGTGATGCTTGTGAAGGAACTTTGTATTCACTCTAGGCCTTGTAAAATATAAAAACTAAAGTGATGGACTTCAAATATTGTTAGCACTTGTCTGATTCATTTGTTTGATTTTTAACAATCCAGAGTTGTTTTAAATCCCAAAAGATATTAGAAACACTTTTCTTCACCGAAAGATGGGTTTTATATGTGAAAAAAGGAACCAGATGATCTAGTTACTCTTGGTTTATTTTGTCTCATTCCTTCCATAGCAGTAGGAAATATAGCTATGGAAGGAATATAGTTAGACACTGGGAAGAATTTATTCACAGAAAGGGTGATTAAGCTTTGGAGTGGACTGCCCAGGGTGGTGGTGGAGTCACCATCCTAGATGTGGGTCTAGTTGGCGTGGTGATGTTCAGTTAAAAGCTGGATTCGATGATCTTGGCAATCTTTTGCAACTTTAGTGATTCTGTGATTCTGTGGAGTGTGCCATATTCTCTGGCTCTGAGGATTAAGGTAATTTATTTCAGAGTTGGCTTGTGGTGGTCATGATACAAGGTTTTCTGTGTTGGGACTCAGTAGAATTGATACTTTAACCCTCCAACATCTTTTTGCCTAGTGCTCCGACTTGCATATTTTGGTCTGGATTTAATTACCTTACTTATTATTAATAAGTTATCATACTGCCATAAACACAGCAATAACAGGACCTCAGTTGTAGCGAATGCTGTACAAAGAGAGTAATAAATATATCCATGTTTTGTAGGTGACTGGCTAAATAAAGACTAAAAGTGTTGAAAAACAAACAGAATGAGCAGTCGCATAGCAATGACTGTCACATTAGATTTATTTTTATTGGTTTTTCTTCTGATAGGGCATTTACCAGAGCACTGCATCATTTAAAAAATCCTCCCTCTGTTTTTTGCACATACTCCCATTGTTAGTTGTGCAGTTATCCCTTGAAAATGTATATAAAAACTGTCTGGGTAAAATTGTTCCTTACCTGCAATTCCCCATTCCTAATTTACAGTCATGTATTTTTTTTTCATATGTTGATGTGATTTAATTTAGTGAGTCTTACATTCTGTCATGTGTCTATATTCTTCTTCTGTCTGCCCAGTTTTACGTACCACAGTGTGTCTCCTCTGCGTACTTTAACCCCTGGAAGCCTGGTATGAGGAGGGAAAAAAGAGGAAGGAAGCATTCTGACAGGGTGAAGTGGGAATGCACAGTCAGTGCAAAGCAGAGCTGGAGCATCCAGCCAAAAGAATGGATGACTTTCAGAGCTGGAGTGGTAGCAGGATGGAAATAAATTCAGGAGCACAAAAGGTAGAAATGCTGTAAGCAAGGACTAAAAGCCAGGATTAAAGCCCCAATTGACTTTACCAATTGACTTCCACCCCTGTTGGCACATCAGCAAGAATGGCATGTGCAGCTCTCACCAAAATCATGTCCCAATCTGATCTTTCTTGATACGGAGGTGGGCTACTACAGTAATAAAGGGAGCAAAAATCCCACTTAACAAAAGAAAGCAAGTTCAGCCATGGAGGCCAAGATGGGAGAATCTCTTAGGATGAAGAGGGCTTGTGTGTAGGTAACAGCAGAACTGCTGTGAAAAGACAAAATTAAATCAGAGGCAATAAATTGGCACTGCATCATTTAGGCTGAGAGGGAGGTTTATTACTGCCTAAGCAGGATAGCTTTGGAGGAGCTTGAAACAGGAGCAGTGGGGGCAGAAAACCCTTACCTAATCATGAGGTAGATGTCCATTAGTTTCTGAATGGGTCACATGGTTTCAGAATGCGCTAAATAATGCTGCAGCACTCAGTAGGTTTCTGCCTCTGCTAATTTCCTCCTGCTTTTTTGATGCACTAAAACTGAAAAGCACTGATGATACTCAGGATAATATCTTGATTACGTAGCTAGAATATTTTAATCAAGGTTATGGTAGGCATGGGAATTTTTATGCGAAATTCAGTCCCTGATGTTAGCAACCTGAAAACAGGCAAAACAAAGGTAGAGTGCAAAATTGGATGAAATGTCCAACTAGAGAATAATTACAGAGAGAGAATATTGCAAAATAGGTTTCTCTGTTTTGTAGGGCTGCAGCAGTTCTGATAGAGTACATTGTACACATTGTTTCCTGAACCGCTTGAGTTTTGCATGCTTAAAATCATGAATGAAAAATTCTGCAATGGGGGGCTATCACAGAAAGGCTTGTAATCAATGCCGGATCATGTCTTTTGGCATGAGCTTTATTTTTTTCCCTTTTGCAGGGAACCTGTATCTGTTTCCTGCATCTGTCACCCATCCTTCTTAGTGAATGGAAAGCAAGTAATTAATTTTTGTTGTTGTTAGCAATTAGTTACCCTTGCCAAATTTTGGAGGACCTATTGTTTCCTTCAGACACAATGTTCTTGGGAAAAAATCTTACTTATTGTAACCTCTTGTGCAATCTTCACTTGGATGATAAATACATCTTGGCAACGAGGAGCATTCTGAATGAAAAATGTTGCTGGACAACCCTGTAGTACAGCAAGAACGCAAACCTCTGCCAATGCTGGTGGAGTGCAGCCAGGCAGGAGGGTAAAATGGGGAAAGCCTTTCACACTGCCTGCAGAGCACAGAGTGAGATGAAGTCTTTATATGCACACATCCAAATATCTGTTTACCATCAAACAAGGATTTCTCCTGTTGAGCATCTGAGCTCAAAGGTGGCCCTCCTTATAGCAAAATCTTGAAATCTGTTGGAAAGCCGCCATCTACCAGTACAAGACTGGGCACTGTAACAGAGAGCATGTGGACCACGCAGCAGTCGGGTTTAGGTAGTCCACTGCAGGAATTAGCTGGGAAACTCCACCCTCCCCATTTTTCTATTTGAGTCCACAAATTTGGGATCCTGCAGTTTCCTCAGTCTGTTTTGTGGTTCATCGCCTGACTCTGGTTTTCCATTAGATCTGTCCAGAACCATAGCTGACCACTGAAACCTCATTTTAATATTGCAGCTGTTCCATTAATTACAGCGTCTGTAGAGTTAATTGTAAATGCACACTTTTCCCCCTGTAGTTCTTCACCTTTACTTTTTCTGGTTGATTTTTTCGTCAATACTTACTGATGTCTGGAAGCAAAAAGGTGCATAAAAGCCCTGTGCTGAGAGATGTTTGAATCCTCCAAAGGGAATACAGAGAACGAGTTGGGGCTGGGAGCGCTCTGTTCTCTTGCGGTTTCTGTGCACACTGCCAGTGGCTGGTGTTTCTCCGTGGGCCTGGCAGCTGCTGTGGGGCAGCAGAGCACAGCCAGCAGCCAAGTTTCTCAACCCATACTGCGGCTGACAGCGCTTGGCCTCGTGAAAAGGAAACAATCTGAAGCAGAGGGCCTGATGCAGTGTACCTTGCAGTTAATGGAAATCTTTGTTGACCTCAGTGGGAGCTGGATTTGATCCTGTGCCTGCTTGAGTGTTTTGGCATTGGCTACAGCTCCAAGTGGCCTTTTTTCCCCTGGCTCATTTCTGGTTCCTTTTTTCCCCTTCTCTTTCTAAAGTGTACTTACCTTTGAGTGGTGTAAAATCAAGGCAGCTCCATCTGTGTCACTGTAGCTGGGCACTTTTAGCCTCGCCCAGTGTCTGTCCTTATTTCCTCAGCCTTTCTACTGTCTGTCTATGGATTTGCAAGATTTTGGCATTGATTTCCCTCCTTTTTGAGCCATTCTGCTGCTCCTCACAAACACCCTCCATCTCACTTGAGCCTCTGCTCTCCGAGTGTAATTGTTTAATCCATCTTCTGCCCTTCTTCCTTAGCTTCAGAACAGTCCTTGTATTGATTTCTGACAAACGCAGCCTGGCCCCAGCTCCCCAGGGAGCCAACTTCCCCTTCAGCAGGCTCCTGGAGGCCAGCCCTTTGCTGCCTCATGCCAGCCATGCTCCCTCGCTCCCACAGGCAGAGCTCATCCCTGTGTTGCCCATAGGAAGGAGAAGGCCACCGTGCCTCAAGAGCCAGGAGCCAGCAGCCACCTCGGGCAGAGCACACTCTGTGATTCTCAGCCACACGTCAGCATGTCTTCTGTCCCTAAGAAAAACCCGCTGGAAGTAATGGAACTCTTTTCGGGTGACTGCCAGAGAGAAGAGAGCTGTGGGCATGGACAGTGGCAGTGGGAATAATGATGCAGAGGGGGACAAAGGCCAGCTGCAACACTGCTGGAGCTTCTTGTTGCCCTCCACTCTCCTTGAGTATCACATGCCCCCAGAAGGAATTGTCTCTAAGAGTGGAGAATTGTGATTATTTGTGATCTGCCTCTGAGAAAAACCTTTTTCCTTTCGCGTGTGGATTTTTGTAATTTTTTTTTTCCTTTTGGTCCATTTGCTTGGAGATGATGTGAGGGTTTTGTGCATTAGTATCAGAAACTGGGGATGTTGGTATCTCAGGAGTTACAGGGTTAAGGGCCTGAGCTCTGGGATGCTGTACAGGAGAATAACAAGTGTTCTTTTGAACCACAAAAAAACTTAACTTCATTTTTTCCAGCAGAAATGTAAATGCTGAGCAAACAGGGTGTGTAATGAGGAAACCCTTTGGAAGGTGGGAGCTGACCTAATGAAAGATGAGAAGTGGGGAGCTGGAGCACAGGGCTGCGTTGCACTGGATGCTTACAGGGGTGACATTGCCACTGACACAAATGCTGTCACCAAGCTCTTGCTAGCCTCTTAGGTTATCCAGCTGGGCACAGTGGAATGTGTTGTGTCTGTTCCCTCTGAAGGAACATTATTCCCACTGAAGTTTAAATATGAATCCCCTGAACTGTGCTGAAGGTATAGAACATGCAGCTTCAGGAAGGCCAGTGTCGTTTTCACTCTGCTTTTCAGACACAGGCAATAGCAAACGAGGAGAAGGTTACAGGATGCTTTCACAGATGATATCACTATGCTGGTGATAAAAATTTCTCCTATTTTAGCCCCTTTGAATTGTATACAGCCAGCACAGATCAGAGAGGAAGAAATGGACCATGTGGACTGTTTTATTAATCATTAATACAATTGCTACCCAGCATCCAAACCAGCCCGAATATGCTTACAGAGAATATTTAATTTAGGAAATGAAGACTTATGACCTAAGGCTAGATCCAGATGCTGTAAATGGGACAGAGTATGTTAGCAGCTCTGTGGAACAGGGCTGTAAAGCCCAGAGTCCCTGGATGATGAGAATGGTGAGCACTAGGATGTGAATTCGCTAATACTTTAGAAACATATCCACAAGAAGAAAAAAAGAAAGAGGAAGAAACATTGTGGGAAATTCTTTCCTTCATGCATAATATTTTTCCGTTGATTTAAAACTGCTCTTAGTAATGTGTTGATGCCAGTGAAGTATTTCAGCTATAGGAAATGTAAAACCATCTACTGCCTTTCTATGAATTATGAGTCATAAATTGTACGAAAAATATTCAGCTTGCTATAGCTATTCCACGAGCAGAACCTCTGACTAATGAAGAAACTGGGGGAGTAGGACGGGTCTGAGCTAAGCAAAACAAGATGCCAAGTGCCAGCATGTGGCTCTGTGCTAAGTGTGAATTGGTGTCATCTGAGATGGGCCTCCCTCGCTAAGTAAACCATTAGCGGGTGTCTGACGTGCGCTTGCCGTGCAGTGCAGCAAAGCTGCCCTTTGCTCCGCCTGGAGCTCCCGACTGCCAGCCAGCGTCCAGAGCTGACCCACGGGAGAACCGTGCACCAGTGCCAACCCAGCTGCCACAGCTGCAAGCAGGCAGCCAGGCCAAGGAGGCACAACATCCTTCTGATTCAGAGCTCGGTGGGCAGGTTGTGATGACAGAATTCCCCTAAAAATAGCGGTAAAGTGGCAAGAGAATAGGATACTGACATTTGCGGGCAAATCCTTGGTGGTGGCATTAATTTCATTCCGCTTCAGCTATCTAGGAGCTGGGAGTTCAATTCAAGTTCGTTTTCTAGTCATGTGTAACTAAGGTTTATCTCCTCATATCTATTTTATGAATTACCTTTTGGAGGTGCTTATAGAAAGGTCCTCAGCAACTACTTTTGAGTAGGTATCCAACTTTTTGTTGGGTGAAGTTCTGTGAGTTAAATTCAACATTAAAGCTCTGTGTTTTGGTTTCTCCATCATTTCAGAAAAGACCACGCAGCCTCATGAGGAATTTTGTGAATTTTGCTTTGCAACCATGCGGTGCTAGTCATTGAAAGGTGTTTTATTAAAAACACCTGAGCTATAAGTAAAACTATAAACAAACTTCAAGGAGCTGTAGAGTAGGGGTTGCAAACCATGGTTGTGTCTGGAGTTTAGCTGGATCATTGATATTTGGCCCAGTTTTAGTTTTCAGGCTGTGTGTCTGGCACCGATGTTAATTTCTCAGTGATGGACACGTGCCCAATAACATACAGCTAAAAAGACTGACAATATAGCTTTCAGTTTGGGATGCCCAGTCATTTTCCAAACAAACAGTGGATGTATTGGATAGTGGATGTATTCAGCTGTACTGAAGACAGTATTTTCTTCCCTACTGACTCTAGTGAGCAGAAATCAACCCCTGTCTAATTAGTTTCTTTGTGGTATTTGTGAAAGGATAAAGTTTTCACTGTATTCAGATATGACTAAGAGACATGCTCTCAAATACTAACAGCTAAATTTTTTTCTCATTCCATCCAGTGTAAAACTATGCTGCCTTTTCTATACCTGATTCAAAAATTGTTTTAAGGGCTCTTGAAGTACAGATTTTAATTCAAGGCTTCTTTTATTGTCAGATTCTGGGTAGGTTATATGTTTTATTTTCTTAAAATTTTTGAGTTGTGTAAGGCATGCAAATACTTTCAAAATACGAGTCCATTTGGCTTCAGGCAGCTGTGATCTGGTGTTTAAAATGTTCCTGTTAATGTAAGAACACTGACTGCTTTCCAGCTTGCAGTCCAGTGCTTGGGTTTTTTCACAACATGATTCAATTCTTGTTTGCTTCGTACAGGAGATGGCTGTCCGAGCACTGAAGCAGACAGGGAGCAGAAGTATTGAGGCAGCCCTGGAGTACATCAGTAAGATGAGCTACTTGGATCCTAGAAATGAACAGATAGTACGTGTAATTAAGCAAACCTCACCAGGTGAGCATGATTTTTTTTTTCTTTATTTGTGTTCTTCTTTCTTGCAAAAAGCTAGTTTTTAAAGTAGGGTCATCACTGGGGAGAAGTGTTGGACAGCAGTGTTCCGTAGCAGTCTCGTGGGAGACAGTGAAGTGAACCTGGCCTTGCAAGGCCAGATGGGCTGGAACATCAATACAGCTCACCTGCTTCCAAAGAATTGTCTCTGTACACATTCATAGTCCACCTTCTTAAACAGAAATCTGTTGTTCAAATCCAAATATTCCCACACTGGACTGGAACAGACTTACTGGTATACACATCTAGGAGGTGGACATCATATCTCTCTTGACATCAAGATCATTTGCACAGCTGAATTGTGTGTCCCAAAGGACAGTTATTGCTGCTACTTTGTTTTGTGGCCTGTGATACGGGAAAGCAAAGTCAGCTTGCCCCCAAGGCTCAGCATGAATCCTGCTGGCAGAGATGACAAACGGGTCTTATGGTTGCCTGCCACTTCCAGGCCAGGGTAGCCACTTCTTAGGATGCTTGGGATTGCCACAGCCTCATCAGTGCATCCCGCTTAGTCCCAGGAGATGAGCTGTCAGGGGTGTCTTTGTAAGAAGAGCCTCAGTAATGCTGGCCTTGTGTTATCACAGGAGAAAGAGCTGCCAATTGCAGATTTCACTCTAAAGATCTCTGGTTATTTGTCCAACCTGATTCCATTTCAAAACACTGCATTCTTTATGAAGGCGTCATTCAGTGTGGTGCACACCCTCAGAGTGCAGAGAGTGTGTGTAGACCTGTCTTAATACCGTGCATGTCCCTGTGTGTCTGTAGGCAGCAGGGCTTGTGTGTCAAGGTGAGGAGTCAGTAGCTGGGCTCAGGTGTGCTGCATGTGGCCCAGCTGGGACATGCTGTACTGCAGAAAGCTTGTAATCCACTGTTCAAGCCTGTTAGTTCAGTATGACTATTCTTACAGGCTTTGTGAAGTCGGGATTTTAAAAGGAAATGATTTAGGCATAAATGAGCCAAGTCCTGTGATTTGTGAGAGCTAAAGAACCAGAAGGGGAATAAAAACATAACAACAGCACAGAGCCTCCCCTTGTCTTTTTAGCATAGCCAGTGCTCTATACACCTGCAATTTGTCCTCAGATCAAAGAACTGATGAAAAGTGCTGTTAGCACTTCTACTGTAGGAATGCTGCTATCTTGTCTCTGCACATTCTTCAAGCTAAGATTAATATGTTGACACCCTGAAAGATTTTCCTTCCCAGCAGATGGAAAATGAGTAATATGAGGGGGTACTCTGTGTCCACCGCATTGGAAAGAATACAGGACAAACTGTATGATGACTTTGTTTAAATGATGAAGGAAAGGGGGATTTTTGAGAATGATGGAAGAGAGAGATGTAAACAGAAAACCAGTGTGAGCAGGTGGCTCACTGTGCAGAAGGTGGACTATGTGATGGCCTAGTAGTTTATAGCAATGTTGACTTTAAGTTGTGTAGAAAGTCCTTCCAGGAGCCTTTTTCTTCCCATTGTTGTACTTGACACTCTGCTGTGTAGCTTCGTCCTGTCTGAGAGCAGTGTCTGCTAATACTGGTCCAGCTTTAAGAAACAGGCTGTAGAGCAGTCTGATGTGTTCATAGTTAGGGAATTTGTGCTTCTATTTTCATGATTTGATAGGATGATTCCTGGCATGAGCATTATTGTGAACCAGTAGCTCGTTATCAGTGGGAATACTTGGCACCTATGACTTTAAATGTTCAAAGTGCTTCATTTAAATTTTGAAAGGTGTTTTTTAGCACAGACTCCCTGAGCAATGTGCATGTGTGTGTACGTATGTATAGATGCATGAGAAATACAAAGTAATTGATTCACCTGAATTGTTTCCTAACATTCTCCTGTGTTCTTTTTATAAAGGAAAGGGTATTGTGCCAAATAATGTAACCCGCAGGCCAAGCTTTGAAGGATCAAATGAATCTTTCCCGTCCTACCATCAGATGAGTAATGCAGCCTATGAAGGGACAGGCTTTGGAGCAGAAGGTGCAAATATGCTTACTGAGGTTCCAAGGCCGTACATGGACTATTTAATCTCTACTTCTCAGTCTTCAGCTATGACTGTTCCTGTACAGCGACCCTCTGGAGTAGGCACTCACAGCACATCAACGAGCCATCAGCAGAAAGCATACCCTGCAAATATGGAGTCCTCTGTGATTAATTATCCGGTGGCTAATCACAGCAGTCAGGCCTTGCAGTTGCAGGCGTCCCATGGCTACAGCAGGCAGCACATGATGGTGCAGGGGGAACCTCTGGGATATGGTGTTCAGCGGAGTCCATCCTTCCAAAACAAGATGCAGCAGGAGGGGGGCTATGCCAATCTCCCAAATAAAGGGGCAGTTGTTCAGAACAATACTGGTCATGCATTTCAGCAGGCACCAGCAAGCCTGTATATCTCACATTCTCATCACAAACAGACAAGTCCTTCTTCTCATCAAATGCATGTGATATCCAGAGGTCCAGCCTTTGCTAATGATTTTTCAGACAGTCCGCCGCAAAACCTATTAACTCCGTCTAGAAATAGCCTAAACATGGACCTCTATGACATGAATAATCCTCAAGTTCAGCAGTGGCAGGCAGCAACACCATCACGCAGAGATTCTTTACAAAACCCAGGAATAGAAACATCTCCACGGCAACATGTATCCTTCAGACCCGATGCCACTGTGCCGAGCAGAACAAACTCCTTCAACAACCACCAGCAACAGCCACAAGTGACAGTGTCTATGAGACAGGTTCCTCCAGGAAAACCCGATCCTTCCATTACGTCTCCAAACACGATCACGGCAGTCACATCTGCTCATATCCTCCAGCCAGTGAAGAGCATGCGAGTGATGAGACCAGAGCCTCAGACTGCGGTGGGACCTTCCCATCCTGGGTGGTTGCCTGCACAGGCACCGGCTGTGGATGGCTTGGAGATCATGGAGCAGCACGTGCCACCGCCCGGAGCAGCTAATGCCTATCAGCTAGATGTGGATTACGGTAACCAGGAGCTGCGGTGTCCACCCCCACCCTATCCCAAGCATTTGTTACTCCCTGGCACCTCGGAGCAGTTTGATATCAACTGCTTGTGCATGGGCGTGGAGCAGACTCTGCGTGTGGTCCCCAGTTCAACAAGCAACAAGGCTGAGGAGAGCAGTGAGCGAAATGATAAAAGCAGCAAGAACACTAAAGCTGAAAAGCCAAGCAAAGATAAAAAGCAGATTCAGACGTCTCCGGTGCCTGTGCGAAAAAATGGCAAAGATGAGGAAAAGCGAGAATCCCGAATAAAGAGCTACTCACCTTTTGCCTTCAAGTTCTACATGGAGCAACACGTAGAGAACGTCATAAAGACCTACCAGCAGAAAATTAACAGAAGGTTACAACTGGAACAAGAAATGGCAAAAGTAATTCTTGTTTTGTTATATTAGCATCTAATAGGGTCAAAATGATTATTACTATTTTTAATTTGTAAAAAAAAATTGCAAAGGCAGAATCCACTGAAGTATCAGACACCTCCCTATACCAGACTGTATCCACTTAGAAGTGGGGATGCAGGTCTGGGAGGCTGTTTGAAAAGCCCGAGATGTGAAATGGTATTTCTTTATACCAGAAAAGTAAAATGAAGCAACCCCCCCCATATTATAGGTAAGAACTTAGAAGGCAGGCTTGAGGCTGAGATAGTTCTGGCAATACTTGGCAGCTCTTACAAAACTCTTTGCTCTAGTTCTTCCTTGCTGTTGCATGTTTGCTCTCATTGACTAAAGCCATGGTTCAGCTTGGCAGTCACTATGCCATATTTTCAGATGACTGTGTAATATGTGACTGAAAGTTGTCTGTTGAACACATGGAAGTAATAATGCTGTGCAAGTAACCATACTGGACCATCTTGAACTGATTTGGGGACCGTTGCCAGAACTTGTTCTAGAGGCAGGTCTCAGGGAGATGAATTTTGGGTGATAGAACTTCTTTCATGCCTAGCTGTAGCTCTTGAACCTAAGCTGACTCTCTGATAGTGGTGCTTAAAACAAAGCTGGCCAAGCTCTGATGGTTGGTCTGGCAGTTGTGTTTTTAATTTTTACTTGTGGAAGAGGGTTTTTTTCCTTCCTAAGCATGACTGGAATATGACTAGTCTACTTCTGCACAGAAGGATAAGCTCTAGGGAAAGCTGTTATTAACACATAATGGGTAATAATTAACTACCCAATCCTCTCTTAGCACAGTCAGTTTCCAGAGTCAATTGAATCGACACTCACATTGCAGCAGAAGACTCAGGAGCTTGTTTGTTGTGGTTACAAATAAAAGAATATTCTTGGAAAATCTCTTGAAATGTTAGCGTTTTACTGGCAGTTAATAGTTTGTCTTCACTGCAAGAACAGGTTGTATTGTGTTGCTTGAGTTTAGTGAATATTTTCCTGAGACTGAGATAGGGAATGATCTCTAGAGAGGTATAACAGCATCTAGTTGTGCTAGTTCTCTTCTGACTCTTCAGCTTTCCCTCATTCAGAGATAATTCAGGTATAAACAAAAACAAAGCCTTCCCGTAGAAACATTTTCACTGACTGAAAATACACATGCAGGAGATTTTTGGCTGTCTTAATATTGCATTATTCTAGAATTAGCAAGAACAGAGCACACTCATTATTTTACCCTAAAAAAAAAAAAAAAATCCTTTATTATGGATTGATGTCGTTATTTTTCATTTCAGAAGCAGTATTCCTTGTTTTGATTTGTCTGTTTCCTTCAGTCTGAAACTTCATCCTACCTGTTCTGTGAACTTCCCCTATCCTTTATTCATGCAGATTTAATTTTTTTAACATGAGGATCTCATTGCATAGTCTGGCTGCCCACATTCATCTTTAGATACCTAGACTACAGATGTGAAATGAAATCAGCCTAAGCAGCAGCCCTGTGGGTGTATGCTTAGGCTGATTTAATTTTACATCTGTGGGTGTCTAGCCTGCTAATCAGGAGGCTGCTTCAGCCCTCTCCACCCTCCCAATGGCCCCTTCTCACCAGGCACTGATCTTTTTCTCAAAAGTAGTTCAGTTGATTCCAATTAATTCAGGATTTTGGAACTGGGGTGTGCAGAAAGAAAAGAGCATGATGCTGGAAGAGTGCTGTCAGAGGAGCCTGGGGATCGGCCTAAGGGTTTCTGCTGGTGGAGGCCACCAGTGGCTCTCAGCAGAGGGCCAGACCCTGAAGTTGGCAGAGTTGGCTCTCTGCAGGCTCTGTCTTGAAAGGTGGGGAAAATCTGGTTGGATCCTGCTGCTTCTCTCTTTATCAGGAGGTTTCTCCCCACAGCCCTGTGAAATGTTACTTGCAGTTACTGGGAGGCTCTCTGGGGACAGGAGGTGGACAAGCCAGCTGTTCTAGAGCTTGGGTGCAGAGGGAAACTACTGCATTTAGGAGGGAAATAGCACCAGGGTTTGGGCTGCAGTGGCTAAGGAGAGACCAGACCTGAGGACTTTATGTACATAATTTGGGAGGGGAAAAAGAAGTTTATAGAACAGATGCTCAGGAGATCTAAAAATCTTGAGAGTGGAGGCTGTATATGGCAGAGGAATAAAAACAATTTCTAAAGGTTCCAAGGCGCTTGGGAATGTGTAGGTCAAAACCAGCTTTTTAATTACAACACAAAACCAAACAAACAGCGCCCAAGGCAGGAACTGTTAATGTGAGTTGCACTGGGGAGCTGTTCATGAGCAAAGCGAACTGCTGCACGTGGGTTTAAGTTTCAGTTTAAATTAAGATGGGCTTAAGTGCACATACATAAAGTGGAGTGCAGTGGTAAAGTGCGCATTTGAAAGGTGTAAACCAAATCCCATGGTGAGGTTATGTTATATTCCCCTCTGACAATATTGCCCCATGCTTACTTGTTCAGCCAAAAGAGACAGGCATATTGCAAATTCAGGCAACAAGTTTGGGCACAGTGAGTTTGCCCTTTTCTCAGAAATACCTCAAGTGACAGACAAGAGAGTATATCCCTCATGAATACGTATTTTCTGGTTCTTGGTTAATTTTTCTGAGAAATGTGTTTTGGGAATGCTCATTTATTTTTCTCTTGCTATGAATATAACAGTACTAGCTCTTGTGGTTTGCTTTCCTTTGTAAAGGCAGGCCTCTGTGAAGCAGAACAGGAACAAATGAGGAAAATTCTCTACCAGAAGGAGTCCAACTACAACAGACTTAAAAGGGCCAAAATGGATAAATCTATGTTTGTGAAAATCAAGACTCTGGGTATTGGTGCCTTTGGAGAAGTATGCCTGGCCTGCAAAGTGGACACCCATGCCCTGTATGCCATGAAGACTCTGCGAAAGAAAGATGTGCTGAACCGGAATCAGGTGGCTCACGTCAAAGCAGAGAGGGACATACTTGCTGAGGCAGACAATGAGTGGGTGGTTAAACTCTATTATTCCTTCCAAGATAAAGACAATTTGTACTTTGTGATGGACTACATCCCTGGTGGGGATATGATGAGCCTGCTGATTCGGATGGAGGTCTTCCCAGAGCGTCTGGCTAGATTTTATATTGCAGAGCTCACGTTGGCCATAGAAAGTGTGCACAAAATGGGATTTATTCATCGAGACATCAAGCCTGACAACATTCTGATAGACCTCGATGGGCATATCAAACTGACTGACTTTGGACTGTGTACTGGATTCAGGTGGACTCACAATTCAAAATACTATCAGAAAGGTAATATTTTTACCCTTTTTCTAGGATGGTATTGTGTTATTTGTTTTGAAACAAGGACCTACTTCTTGGCAGAAACACCAGATCAGGAAACTGGACAAAGAGTCAACTGCAATATAATGTCTGTCTCTCTCTGACTCACTCAATTAGCTTGTTTCCAATCCTTTTGCGTCCAGTACTGTTCAAGACCCTGTCAGTAATGTGTCCACTGCAGCAGCAGCAGTTTATACTTGTTTTCAGTTTATACTTGTTTGGAGGGTCTCTTTTGGTGAAGAAATAATTTAATCACAGATTTGGGGTAGGCCATGTGCCTCCTGCATGTGCTATTGAGTACTGGTGTCTGTTGGCAAAAAGGTCATAAACAATTGCTGTAGTTAACTTAAGTATATTCCATAGTTCTCTGTCCTCCATATGGAACTATACTTCCTTGTATAGTGAGACAGAGACATTTTGTATGGAAAACCAGTTGTGAATGGGAGGGCATAAAAAAATACCTTGGGTTTAAAATTTAAACGCTGTTCTTCACTGAGAGCAGGAGATGGCTCTGGGTAAATACATCTCTCTGTGTGTGTCAAGTTTTATGACCATGAATGTGAACTTTCTCTCCCATTTGAAAGGGAGCCATATCAGACAAGACAGCATGGAGCCCAGTGATCTTTGGGATGATGTGTCCAACTGTCGATGTGGAGATAGGCTGAAGACATTGGAACAAAGAGCTAAGAAGCAGCACCAGAGGTGTCTGGCCCATTCATTGGTTGGAACCCCAAATTACATTGCTCCTGAAGTCCTGCTTCGTAAAGGTAGGTAAACCTCTATTTTTCTCCTGTTTCACTTTTTTTTTCCCCTTGAATAAGCTTGCTGAAGGCCACAAACACTTAGCTCAGATTAAGGAGAACTCCTCATGCTCCAGTGTTTAGCATCACTTTACTGACACTGGAGGTGGCCATACTTTGTGTGTGTAATGTCCACACTCTGAGGCCTTTGAGTGAGGCTGCTAATAAATGTGTTGGATAATTTTAACAGTAATATTTTTCAAGTATAAAGCATATTATCTGTGCTCATGGAGTACAACTCCAACCCCTATCAAGTTTACACAGACCAGTGGGTAGCCAGCTGATAGTTCTGGATCACAGATTCAGATAGGCCACTTAAGTATGGACGATGTAAACTTGTGGAAATATGTCCTCCACATTCCCAGCTGGAACCAGTGGAATCCAACAGAAAGTTTTCCAAAATTTACTCTAGATACCCTGCATTCAAAAGCTTAGCTTGAGGAATTTGAACAGTACTTGATGACTATCCCTGCAGAGCTGACGTGGTCGCTGTAGTAAGGAGATCAGGTGTTCAGAGTTATTGGCAAGCCTAATCTTCTCTAACAGAGATTTCACATTGCATCATACATCATCTGATGACACAAATTCCATTGAAATCAGTGTTTAAATTTTTTTTTTTTTCAGATCTTAAACATACACCTTATTGTTCTTGTCACAGTAATTAAGTGATTGAAGTTGTTTCTTTGCTTGAAACTTGCTCAGAAAGTTGTCTGTGGCTTTCTTCTGTCTGTAGAGCCAGGCTGTGTCTTTCAGCAGCTTTTTGAAGTTGTGGACTCACCTCCACTGAAACTAGAGTGGACATCAGTTGCTAAACATTTTTGTTATTCTTTGAGGTCCAGTTTGTGCTGCATAGCTATGGGACTGGGCACAAAAAAATCCTTCTTACTAATGACAGTTTCATGACTCAGTTTTGTTGAGAATTTATTCAGAAAGGTTCAAGGACAACAGGATTACATCTTTACTAACAGCAGGAGAATTTAGGTCAGCAAGCAGAAGTCACAAACCTTTTGTCTGGCAGAAATTTGTTCTGTATGTTTTAATACTTAATTACAAGTAGCTCTTTAACACATTCTCCTTGGTTACTGGAGGTCAACCCTTTGACTTTCCTTTCAGGATACACTCAGCTCTGTGACTGGTGGAGTGTTGGTGTGATTCTCTTTGAGATGTTAGTGGGACAGCCTCCTTTCCTGGCTCCGACACCCACAGAAACCCAGCTGAAGGTAAGCTGAAGCAAAGTTCTGGTCTGTGGTAGCAAAATTTTAACCCTTCCCTTCTCTATGTACAGATCTATTCCTCTTTCTTTTGCTAGAGAAAGGCGTAATGGTTAAACAAGCATGATTTTAAATAGTTCTGTGCAGGCACAAATCCTTTGCCAGTAAATGAAGACAGTGAATATCAGACTAGAACTGACTTGCCCAGCTGCAGAGATAGATGTTACGTTTATCAGTCTTCTCAGAAGAGTTGTGATTCCTCAAGCACAAGTTCATCCATTTAAATTCCTTAGGGTGCCTATTAGTACCTGATATGCCAGTGACAATTGTAGTTGGCAATATAAGTGTTGCAAAGTTGAGCAGGATAGTTCTCTATTAGAAAGGATCCATCTCTTGACCACTTTTCCTAGTTTACATTTTGGAGACAAAGAGAAGTAATTCCTTGAAGTCATTCCACAAAATCACGTGAGCATGGTCTCAAATCTGACTATGGGAGCATTCATGAAGGAATTTGCCTTTTTAAAAAATGGAATTGTTCATTTTGTCTGCTAGCCAGCAATGTTTTTCTGGTTCATTAGAGTAATTACTAACAGGTAATGCAATCTAGTAATTGGGTTCTTGAAACTGTGAACCATGCAGGCTGTGAGGTGACTCGTTACATGTGCACTCCTGTACAGGTCATGTTGGCCATTGGAAGGATTCTGTTTCCAGATCAGAAGTTCCTTAATACCTTTGTTACCTGCAGGTGATAAATTGGGAGAACACACTGCACATTCCCTCACAGATCAAGCTGAGCCCTGAGGCAACTGATCTGATCACAAAGCTCTGCTGTGCTGCTGAGGACAGGCTTGGAAGAAATGGAGCAGATGATATTAAAGCCCATTCTTTCTTTCACTCTATGGACTTCTCTACCGATATCCGTAGGCAGCCAGCTCCCTATGTTCCAAAGATCAGCCATCCAATGGACACTTCAAATTTTGATCCAGTTGAAGAAGAAAGTCCTTGGAATGATGCTAGTGGTGACAGCACCAGGACCTGGGATCCGCTAGCCTCTTCCAACAGCAAACACACAGAACATGCTTTTTATGAGTTTACTTTCCGAAGATTCTTTGATGACAACGGATATCCGTTCAGGTATCCCAAACCTTCTGGAATGGAAGTTTGCCAATCTGAGAAGTCTGATGTGGAAAACAAAGGTGTGGTGGATCAGACTGGAGCTTGTCAGCCTGTATATGTGTAAATTATTGTATAGAGTACTCCAGATAAGACTAATCTCAAATCCAATAGGGCCTTTAACTGATCCTTTAGGAGCTGATCCTGCAGCATTTGTTCAGGTGTACCTTCAGCTGAGGCTGGAGACACCCTGGGGAGTAAAAGAAACTTGCAGGGCCAGGTCTTAAAGATGGCACTCTTGAAAGTTCAGGTCAGTTCTACTGTAAATAACTTTGTTGATAATTACACTTGAAATCCTGGTCTTCACCAAAATCTGAAAGGCCAGCAGTCTTTCATTTCTAGGCCTATTTTTATTTGAGGTCAGCACCCCCCTTACTCAGATTAACACTTACAGACTTCTGCAACTGTCAGCGTTATTTTTTAAATGAATAAAGAGCACTTATATTTTGTTTATAGCAGGGTTTTTTTCCTACTAAGTTATAGGGATTAACTTTGACAAATCATGCTGCTGTTCTTCTTTTATACATTTTTATTTTATCCATAGCACTTACTTCACATTTAGGAAGATGCATAAAGCTGAAGAACATGTGATGAAAGGTCTCTGTGCAATAATGTAAGAAAGAAAAAAAAAAAAGAAAAATGAAAAAAAGAAAACTGCTCTCTAATTTTCTAAATTTACTGATGCCATTGTATTCACACCGTGATTTTTGTTTATTATATATATTTTCCACATTTCAAAATTGTGACATAACCTTAAAGCTGCTTTATTTCCTTCTGCTTATTGGAGTGTAATAGGAAGTGTGAGCAAGTGGCAACTTGGGTGTGATTTCATTGTCTAGCGTGTGAAGAATGTTGCATGAGCAGTGTTTTTCTATTTGAAATGGCCTTTTCTTGCCATTCACAGGCAGGTCCTGTGGATTCATTTTTCTAAAGGTCTAAAATTAGACCATTTTAAACCGCGTGTTGATAATGTATTGTGTGGATGGTTTCCTCTTATGATTGTATCCAATATTAATTTTTTAAAACAGATTGCAAAGGTTATACCTGAGTAGTGATGTTGTGGTCTGGTATAATAGATGGTATTAGCAAGCACATGTCACAGGCACACACGTTTTCCCCACCAAGGATTAGCAGCCAGAGCATTACAACGGAGCAGATATGTGGGGAGAGCCTGGATGGGGCTGGCTCAGGCAGGGAGCAGCCCAGTGGCCCTGGCTCTGGCAGGGAGCAGCACAGAAGCCGTGGCTCCAGCTGGCAGAGGCAGCACAGCATCCAGACCGGAGCGTCTCCCAGCACGGGGCTCCCGTAACGCATCGAGGCCGCGGGTGCAGCGAGGCTGAGGCTGGGTGCCTGCAGCTCCACGGATGCCTGTGGAACCTGGAGGTATGTGGCTTTCCAGACGTTAGACCCCACATTTAACAGGC
Organism: Hirundo rustica; assembly: GCF_015227805.2. Lineage (NCBI taxonomy): Eukaryota > Metazoa > Chordata > Aves > Passeriformes > Hirundinidae > Hirundo > Hirundo rustica. Next base: position 45,245,958 of record NC_053451.1, on the reverse strand, counting down.
TGTGTATCCATTTAGGACCCTGGTATTTTAGACACTGACATTGGAAAATGTTGGCATTGTTGGCAGGTCATTCTGTCCCGTTGTCTAGAGGTTAAAATGTTGCTGTGATGGAGCACAATAGGCCTTCATTTCTGTCAAATTATAGGCATACTTTGAAATATCAGTTCTTAACTATGTTAAAATACACGTTTTTCTTGTACGTATAAGTGAGAATTATTCAAGATGTTATCAGAATACTAAAGATAATTAAGCCATACTTATTTGCATATATATTATATATAACTAAATAAAGTAAACACACACAAAAATCCGTAATTCAGATTAGTGTAACAGTCCTATTTAAAGTGATTGACCTAATAACATTTGAGGAAAACGCTCCTTTGATGTGTTTTTGCTTTATTTTTAAATCTGGAGCTTCATTATTTTTTCCATGTATTATTCCACATATTATTCCTTAATGTTTTAGCATATCCTATCCTATCCATTGTTTAGATATCTAAGCAACAACATATGAATTCATCAGCCTAAACTAAACAAAAATGATCGTGTATTTGTTTACATTTGTATGAAAGGAATGTTCTGAGGTATGCAGTGCTTGTGTTGTGACAGTTCATGTAAGATTCAGTATTACTGCTTTTTTATATAGTAATGCCATTTTTTTGTTATTTACATCTATCTGACATTCTTTCATGTGGTAGGTTCTTTCTCAGGAACTCAATTTAACTGTTATTTATTGATATATCATTGCCTTTGAAAGCTTCTACTGGCAGAATTTATTAAAAATCTGAATCAAAATCTACAAAGTGTTATGTGTTATTCAATGCTCCTTTAAGGCAGAAGTTTTAGTGGGTTTCGTTTTGTAATGTTATTGATGGGGTTGAGCTACAAACGTAAGATCCAAATCTCATCTCTCCTGCAGCATTTGATGTGGAATCTCCGGCCGGGTATCTTCAGGCAATTTCTACTGTCCTCACGGCCCTTAGGAATAAGGAGCAGGATTCTGGGTAGAACTTGGCTTGAAGTGACCAGGTCAGCGGATGGAACAGATCTGGAATGGAGTAGATAAAACTGAACACAGTCACTTTCTCTGTGCAGCAGTGGTGCAGCCAGGACAGCCACAACCCTGGCTTGCCCCCTCTGGCTCTTGCCTCTGATTCATTTCTGAAATGTAAATAATTCACCTGCACATACAGAATCTCTGCAACTAAGCAAAACAAGAGAAACCAGCCCAGAAGGAAACAGGTGCTTCCACCATTACTGATTTACAATCTGTGCTGCAGGGAACAGAAGCCAACTCCCCTTTCACCTAAAGAAGAGCTGATTTGAAAAACGGATCTTTCAAGTTTATCAGGCACTGTCTGTAGAAGCCTCTTGTCCTTTGCAGACATTTCAGAGGTAAACAGAAACTTGGGAGTAAATTTTATGAAATTTGGACAAGTAAACCTTGTGCCTCATCCTGAGTTTGGCTCTAATTCTTGTTTCTGCTGAACTTCTTGCAAAACTAAATATCTTCTTTCCAGAGGTTATAAAAACTCAGGGTTGGTATTAAAATACCTCTTCCTCAAAAACAAAACAAAGCAAACAAACAAAAAACCAGATAACTTTATAAAAAACCAGAGGGCTGCCAGGAGCAGAAAGGAGCCTTTGCAAACCTTTCATAGCTGCACTCTTCAGCGGGGCCAGATTTGCTGAGCAGCAGCATTTCTTGAGAAGCAAATTATTCCTAGTTGGATGTAAAAGAACTGGCAGTGGAAGTTATAACCAGGTGCCTAGCTTGAGCAGCATGAAAGCTAAATGAGGGAAAGAAGCATTTGACTTTTAAATGGAAATGGAAGAATGAGGCCATGCAGGAAGCAGGCGATAGCCTGGAACTGGATGGAAAATTGGTCTCACGAGCACAAGAAAATTCTTTTCCCTGTAATTTTTGAGGTATGAAATAACTGCCTTAGAAGTTTTCCTAGAGAAACTGCAACAAGAAGAGGAATTTAGAACATAAAATTTGGTACTATCCCAAAATGCAGAAACATTGGCAGAAAATGGCAACTGTTACTAAATTTATTATTGGAATTAAAAAAAATAAATCTTTCCCACAGGAAATAATCTTAGGAATAGATAATATAGAAATAGCAACCATTAAAACACACACACACACTTCCCCCCCCAAAAAAAGTGTAAAAATGTTTTTTCTGGCAGACAAATCTGCTGCAGCAAAGAACACGGAAACTGTGCCTACTTCGTGTTTCTGTTCTGAGCAGTGAATTAACAGGGGGCAGCTTTTAGTAAAAATGAGTTCCATCTTACCAAAACTAACTGAAGATCTGGTCCATAAAGCTGGGGTCACCTTCTGCAAATGCAAACAGTGGCTTCAGGCCTTGCAGAAGAAACTGGAGCCTGGTGACATGGACAACAGAAATTTGAACGGGCTGACAGAACTTGCAGCTCTCATGCTTTTGAAAGTGCGTTTACTTCAGGGCTGTGAGATTGAAAATACCTGTGACAGCATCTGTTATTTCTAAATGTGTGCAGAAAATGGAGCTTTATTGAAGCAGGCCTTGGGTGATCTTAAGTGTTTCTCAAACTTCAGTGGGGCTCAAGCAATAGAGTTAAGGCACACCCCATCTCATCCCCATGACCCAAGAAAGCCCCGGGTACTCAGCTGTTGTAAGAAATGGGGAAATTGAATGTTCAAGTGGGCTGAGGGAGATAGCTGATCCTGTCAGGCTGTGAGTGCCAGCCAGAAAAAAGACTTTAAAGATGGTTCAGCCTTGCTGCACCGTGCAGTGGTTACCCCACGGGGCTGCATGTGTTGGGGACAACATTCTTGGCACCTCCTCTTGGTCTCGCCTTTGTTGCGAGCACAGCAGCCTTCCGAGGGAGTCCTGCAGGACGGGAGGGAGCCTGCACGTATCCTCACAGTGAGCCAGGCCTGCAGCTTTGGGTGCTGCTGTGCAGGGAAAGGAGGCTGCATTGCTGCCCCACTCCCACACCGCCTCCATCCCTGGGCTGCTTTAGGGCAAAGCGGAGCAACAGCTCGCCCTGGTATGCCCAGTCAAGTGCCACAAAGGAGCTCATTGTGTGCCACAAAGTGTAGCCACAGATGGAAAGCTTTCCCCCTAAACTCCTGGCTGTTCCTATGAAGGCCACATCAACTGTCCCAGAAATATGCTTGTCGTAAGTTATAGTGCTTTTTTTTCCTCCTGCTTTTATGCTGTTGGGCAGCTATGGGTGAGGTTTTTTCCTTTCTTTTTTCAGGCAACAGTTGGCTGCACAATTCTGCTCCTTTCCAGAGGGAGCTCTGATAGCTTTCTGTGTGGCCAGAGGGGAAACTGAGCTAGAAGAGAGAAGGATCTGCAGGTCACTCAGTAACGTGGCAAAGTTAACCCACTAAAGTGGGTTATCTTTAGTAATGCAAAGTCTGAAAATGAAATCACTGCTCCTGAGGGTGGCCTCTCCTCAGCCTCTCGTGGTGGCCTCGTGCTCTGATGCATTACTGTGTCTTCTTGACAGCTGCTTTCCATAGCGTTGGTCATTCTTGGCCTCAATAGCAGCAGTAAGCTCAGCTCACCAACTGCCTGTGGCTTTTACTGGTCTGCTGCCAATTTCAAAGTTAATTTCACTAAAAAGAGACCTGATCGTGCTCAATAGTACAGCCAGCAAAAAGGAAAGGAGGGAACACACATTTACCTTTTACGTGTCTAACTTTGCTACTGGGACCTTGGCACAAGGACAAAAGTGTGCATTGGCACATTCTTATGAAAGGCTCAGTTGTCCAATACTTCACAGATATGTTCTCCAAATATTTATATGTTTGAGTTTGCCTCAACAGTGGAGGATGGGTAAGAAGTTTTTTGATTTGGTTTTCTAGGCATGAAATCTAACAGGTAAGAAAGGTCAAAATTCAGCTTCAAAAGCACCTGTGTAGAGTGTGGTTTACCCTGATGTTATGACAGAGCTCCAACAAAAGGAAGGGTTCCTTTATAGGAGGAACTCACTTAGGTGGAAACCAGGAAGACTGCAGATACCCAAGCTGACCAGGGACTGGCAGGAAGAGCAGTGGGTATCAAGGCTGGCTGTACAGCTGGATCTGCTTTGGCTGGGGCCAGGTATGAACAGACAATAGAAGCATGGAAATGCCACAGTTGGCAGAGACTTCTGGAGATCTGCAGTTCAACCCCTGACTCACCATGGGCTGCAGCCCCTAATGGGACTGGCCAGCCAGACTGTCCAGGAAATGCCTCCAGAGATGACACATCTTCCCCCAGCACAAGGGTCTGAGGCGGAGTGGAACAGAAGATGGCTGTCACCAACCAGATCTGCTGGTCTCCAGGCCCTCGGGAGCCCGGCTGTGGGGGTTTTGTGGTTGTTCTTGGCATTGTGGCCCTGCACAGAAGCCTCATATGACCACTGAGTGTTGTACCATAGCTGTAGGAATGCACGGTCAGACAGTGCCCAGCCAAAAGATCCGGAAAGAAAGCATGGCTAAAGGGCTGCATGAAGGATTCTGAAGCTGTTGAGGTGTTGGGGCACAGATCACCCTGGCTGTTCCCCAGCCTTTGCCCACCACTGTGCGGAGCCGTGCATGGCCAGAACACAACTGTGACCTAAAAGGAGCCCATTTCAGAAAATGTGCACCCACACAGCCATAGATGAATGAGGTGACTGCTGCAGATCAGGCACCTTTTCAGAGACAGAAGTGCCAGATAACTGTCAGAACACTGAGAGGAATGATAAAAATCTGCTGCAAATCTGGTGGGACACCCATGGTTTGTCACCAAGGGGAGTAATAATGCCTTTTCTATATCCATCTTAATGTGTGCCTTGTCACTGCTATGCAGGGGGACTGTAACGCTGACACACGTCAGCGCTCTGCCCCCCAAATGCTTAATTCTGGGAGAATTATCTAAATAAAAGTATCTCCCAGAAGAAAGTTATCCTTCCATTCCCAGGGACTGGCTGGGGACAGGCTGTTTCCCTCAGGGAACTCTGTGTTGCTGAAGACCAAATCCCTGGGCAGGAGGAGGCAAATTCAAATCCACAGTGGGTTTTCTTCTCCCAAAGAGAATACTTCACATAGGAAAATATTGGTTTGACAAAATGGAAATAGTTTGGGAGAACTTACCAGTGCATTCACAATCATATATCTAAAACATGATAAAAATATTTTGTTTCCAAAGAAATCAACCCAAAAAAATGTAATAAAAAAGGCAGAGGGCTTATATTTTATATTTAACACGCTATATTCAGAACTGCAAACATTAAAAGGAGCTGCTGTGACTATGTCATTTTAAAGTTTCCAGAACAGATTTTGGAAATACAATTTCGTGGAAATTTCCAACTGTGCATTCCAATTTAGGCCTGAAGGATTGTTTTAACATTCAATTTCCCGCATAGCAGGACCTGCCAACTTAAACTAGCTCTAAAAATAACAAAAAGAGGTCAAAGAAATCCAGCTAATATCTGAAATTAAAATGGACTTAATTGACAGCCTCATCCCTCATTACATAGCTCTGATGTTATCAGTCTTCTTGCCCTCTTCTGAAGTTTAATCCATGTTCCAGCCAGGGCTAGGAATGGGAATCACAGCAGAAGGGGCTCTAAGGATGCGATGGTCCGAGCCAGTGCCTGCGGTGCTGTTGGTGGAGGGTGTCACAGGCTGGGGACGGACCAGGAGCACACGGAGCAGCACCCTCAGCCTCAGCAGGGGCTGGCCAAGCTGCTGGGCCTGCTCCACACAGCTCATTCCCGCGGCCGAGCCGATCGCTGCCCAGCGTCGCTTTGTGAAGTGCCGGAGCGCGACAAGCAAAGGTTATTTACCCCGGCTTGTGGCTGAGGCACTGGCGCTGCTGCGCACACTGTTTGCTTTTGTTTGTTGAAATTCTGTGGTTTGCTGATTTGCAAGAATTGTTTTCTACTATGGTTAAGTCAGGGGAAAAGTGGTGGCTGGAACTGGTGTCCCAGGTGGCCGCACGTTCGCAGCAATGCAGGAATGTCTTGCTATTGCTGTTTTCAAAACGAACTGTAGCCCAGATGTGCTTGGCAGCTTTCCCAGTGGAAGGTAAAGAGTAGTGTAGATGGCAAGGTGTAATGATGTGGAAGCATTTCAGAGCTGGCAGGTTTAAGGCCTTTAACCCGGGGCCAGAGCAGATGAGCAGGAGCAAGCGTAGTGCAAGGGCAGGAATTGTCACACCTGCTGTGGCAGAAGTGGAGCAATGAGCAGTCACCAGTCCTAAAGCCACGTGGCACCCAAGCATTTGTGCCCATACTAGTGGCAGTAGTGGACTAATGTCCCATCCCCTAGGGATGTTTTTCTGTCCCCACTAGTTGGGACAGCCTGACACAGGGCCAGTGAGTAGCTAAGCAGTGCAGATTGTCATGGCCCAGGAGATTGTCGTCTTGCTGCTACAGAATTACGCATCTGGGACATGGAGCCACCTAGGGTGCTAGCCAAGCCTATGTCTCTACTGTCACAGCTGAGCATGGAACATCAGGTCCCTCACAGGTACCAGGCTAAGAGTGGCATGTGATGCCCACTGAAAAAAAATATATTCTGGGGTGCCTCCATATTTCATGTCCCCATAAACTGGTGCTGTTTGATAGAGGGGCCTCCTGGTGTTCTTTGAATTCAAATTCCATGTGGCAATCAAGACCAACCCCTGCCTTATGTAGCTCCCTAGCCAAAGCCAATTCCATATTCCTAGGAGCCTTGTACTTGGTCTTGGTAGTTAATACAATCATGACCTTGAAGCCTGTAACTCAAAGTCACAGCAAAATGGAGAACCTCGAGCAGGTTGGAGGTGACTGGAGGCAGCCTGCTGAGCAGCTGTGACAGCAGCACCTCTCTCTGCAGCGCTTTACTCTTGTGTTTGGTTTCTATTAAATTCAGCCCACTTCAAGATCTCCTTCAGAGGGTGAGAAACCTGGTAGCAAGCTGCAAAAATTCTAATTGCTCAGTGTGGCAATAGCTTGGAGGGTTTTATAACAGCTGATATAATACGTGGTTTTCCCAAAGCAGAGTAAATTGCTTCCAGCACATTCCTGCTTTGATTCCTGTAAGACACCTTGAGATGACCTTATGCTGCCTGCTCTGAGTTCAGCACAGGAGGTTGAACCTGCAGGATCCCTTCCAGCCTCTGGGGTTCTGCGCCAAGGATGGCAAGGAGCTTCTGGAGGCTCCCCTGGCCAGAAGGTGGAAGCCTCAGCAGCAGCAGAAAAAAACAACAACCTATTAATGAGATGGAAAGCAGTTTATCTGGAAGAAAAACTATTTTCTAGCAGCTGAGTAGCAGTGGGGAAAAGCTTTACCATAAAGCATTTCTGTGAGTAGCAAGAAGAAGAAAACAGTGCTGTTCAGTGAGCTTAGGAGTCACTTTGTTGTAAGGACAAGTCATGGTGTGGCACAGACAGCAGCTGGACAACCCCAGCAACAGCAGCTGGAACTCAGGGGGCAGGGAGGAAACTTTCCAAAACAGACTGCAGATCTCTGGTTCTGTCTGCTCTTTTCTGATACATTGAAATTCACTTTGCAGCTCAATGACTGACTTAAATTAAATGATTAACATCCTCACTTTTACAGAAAGCATCCTCATCCCTTTATTATGAATTTAAATGTTACTTTGCATTTTCTGAGTGTCAACATGCATAATCAGGCTTGACTTCCTTTTGAGAAATATCAATAAAATAACAGCTTCTACTGTCAGGCTCTGGCACAATTCCCAGTCATTGAGCTACTTGAAACAACATTTGTCATTTCTGAAAATAACACGAACTGCGCTGTAGAAGTTTAACTGCTGCCCTCTTTTGGGTAGGATAATTATTGCTTATGTCTGTCGGGATGCTCTACCACCAACAGGCACGGAATTAACTCTGCGTCAGGAGCACAGCGGTGGAATGGTTCTGTACTCAGCATAATATCCTCGAATACCCCAAATTCCACATGCTGTTTGTACTTTACAATCAACAGTGGCTTGCCTTTGAAGGATTTATGCCATCAGTGGTAGTTTATTTTTCCCTCTGTTCTTCTACAGTTCCTGTGGGTACTGAACAACTCTGTGCTGCAGGACACTGTGGATCACAAACTCAGATTTCAGGCTGAGTTTTAAATGAGTTTTAATTGCTTGTGGAATACCAAGGAGAATAGTGTGGATTATCCAGTCTCTGTGGCCTGATTTTCAGATGGTTTTCTCTGGTGCTGGGAAGCCCAGAGTTAATGTGTACTTATATTAACATGAACATATTGTGGTTCTATTAAGATTCCTTCCCCTAGTGTCTGTATTTATTTTTAAAATGAGTAACAGCAGTTAAGTGGTCACAAGGGGGATAACCAGAATCTCTCAGAGAAGATACTGGTAAATGTCCCAAGACAAAAGCAGTAGAAATGTAGAGGCAGGAAAGGATCTTTAAAGCTCAGGAAAAAGACATTAAAGGACACCTGTGCCTTTTCAAATCAGCTTCTAGTTTATTTTTAAATCCTGGGATATGAGTCAAAGGTGAAACATTTCCCTTTAAGTCTGCACAGGCAGCTACAGCTGATCAGTGAGAAGCAAGAGGTGACCAGTATGGAATCAGTGGAGATTTTGGTGGGGGAAATGCCTGGGTAGCAACTTTCCTTCCTCCACCACTCTTCCTTTCAGTGGACGAAGAGTGAAATAAGGGAGATGCAGGTTCAGAAAACGTGTTGTTCTGTGGTCCCTCCAGCCTGCCGTTGCCTTTGGCTTCACTTGTAGTACCTAAGCAGAGGGGTGCAAAGGATTGTCACTAGGATTACCTTCCCTCTCCCTAGCAGACTCTTGAGCAGTGGCTTGAAAGATGAATGTATCACATGTCAAATGTATGAAAGAAGCTGAAACACAATTCCTAAAAGGTGTGATTTTTTAGGTGTTTTAAAAGCATTTTTAAAACACTTTTGAAAGCATTTGATTCCTTAGTTCCCTCTCCTCCATTTAGGCAGCTGTGGCAACTCTCTGGTTGCTGCACATCGTAAACTGTCCCCCCCCATCCTAAGTCTAAATCCCATGGAGTCTCTGAATTCATGGTGCAAAGATGCTCAAACACCAAACTTTGCTCCATTCCTTACAGGTTGCTGAGGATCCTTCTTCAAGCTGTGCCAGGTTGGCACGAAAGAAGATCCTCGCTATAGACAAAGGAGTGCTTACCTGACCAGGACAGAATATTTTGTTAAACATGTTCTGGTATCTCTAAGGAAAAGAGTGGCTAATTGTGTCTCACTGGGGACTGGAGTGTGGTGTAGGGTGAAGTTCCTGCTTCAGAATGTGATTTTTCAGGTTTTTTTATTCCATGTCTGAAGGTAAATGCCACTGTATAACTTCTATGATTTTATATGAGTTTTCTGCAAGAGATTTTTTTGGCAAGTGCATATATTCATCTGTTAAAGGAGTGCCTAGTGAAATCAAGAGAGCTTCCACTATATGAGAGCCAGTGCTCTGATGAAATGCACTGTCACAAGAGACTTAAGAGAAACTTTTAGCTCCAGGAGATCTGAGGTCCAAGATCCTGAGCCCCTCTCCTACCTCCAGCCACGAGGCCACTGACTATGCTCAAGCCAAAGCAGCCTCTGATTTGTTCACAGATGAGAAAGCTGGGACCTGGGTGTCTCTTGCCCACAAACAGATGCAGAGCTCTGGTCGGAGGTGCCAAATAGTTGACACAGGTGGGTTTTTTCTCTAGACTAAAATTGGTTGTCTCTGGTGGTTCTTTCAACAAAAGGTTGCATTTATTATAAGCTTCTAATTAGATATCCAGCTCACCCTAAGAATTATTTATGGGACCTGGCTGTGTACTTTGAGGTGACACCACGAGTTCAGGCACTGATGTCGCTTTTATTGATATACTCTTGGTGATTTTTAAGGCTGAGGTCTGGATGTCTTCAGCATCTGCTAACGAGAGCTGAGAGCATCCCGTGAACTCACTAGATTAAGTGCTAACCTTAATAACTGCTGATCTAAATGTTCCCACACCAGCAGCCAAGGACAGGAAAAATGTTCTGGAAATTTAATTTAATCTCTCAGCATGAGTGTCCTGCATGGGGCTCATCCCTGCTGCTGGACTGTCTTCTCACAGAATGCTTCAGTCACCAACTTTGAGGGACCTGCTGATTCCGTGTTGAAATCTGTGTTGAAATGCGATCCCTTTAGGAGTTTTTTAGGTGTTATTTGGCTTTACTACATTTTATAACTACAACCAAGTTCACTGTGCAAAAATTTATGTTCATGGTGTCTACACCCTCATGAACTGGGCAGAGAGGAGGACTCATTGTTTAGTATCTGTGGAGCCCAACACACATCCCACAGGCCTGCTACATTGGAAAACCATTTTGTGGAGTAAAATGCAGTGATGATAATAATAATGCTATGGGAGATGGAAGCAAAAGCTGTGGTTGGTAAAGGCCATCTCGTGGTAAGGCACTTGTGTTGTCATTTTAAAACAGTCCATCAGGAGATGCCCTTCCGTTGAAAGAAATAACTTGAGCCACCCCCAACTTTTCTGCATTACTGATTGTATTTTAGGGACCCAAATGTGAAGATGACATTTTCCAGTAGGCACATACTGGGCAAGGGCATGACAACATTCTGGCCTCAGTCACAGGGTGAGTCAGGCTGCAAAGAAAAATGGATTTTTTTTTCTTTTTGATGTAGATTTTAGAAACTTCTCTCATTTTAAATTTAATTCCCTGGCAGTTTTAAAAATTGTGTCCAAGAATGCTTTTTAAAATAAATGCCATAGTTATGAGAACTCCACAGATATGCTAAAACAAGACTAACAAATTTGCTAGACACAGGCTGCCACAATCAGGTCATCATCTTCACACTGGAGCAGAGCACAGCAGGCTGCTGTTCAGCAAGTCATGGAAGTGAACAGGGTGCTGCCAGATCTCAATAGCTTTGGAAAATGTAATGGAGGTGCTCCATTGCTGCGTATTTTGGCCAAAGTGCAGACATGTGCACATATTCAGTGTTCTCTGAAGGAAAGCCAAGATAGCTGTCACCTCACAAGGTTATACAAAGTTACACCGTGTTGTAGCCAACAACAAACTGATGGTCTTTTGAAATTTTCCAAATATGAAACCAAATAAGAAGAGTTCTTATTTCACTTTAATATCTTGCTTTATACTTACAGAGCCTTGAATTTGAACTACATGATGTATATTGTATATACTTGTATACTGTTCTCACTGCAGGTTTAATATCAATGTCTAACAAGGGGCACTTACCTATCGGATTTTTAATACTCAGTTTTCAAAAAAGCATTTATTCATAGAGTTGGCTATAAGGTCAACTCTGCTTCAAATACCAAGTGACAGCAAAATATCTGAAAAGTTGTTCCAGTATAGATATATTAAAAAAAAAAAAAAAAAGAAAAGAAAAAGAAAAAAAAAAAAAAGAAAAAAAGCATTGCACAGAAAGGTCATCTCTTCATGCCAGAGAAATTGGATGAATCCCTATGTTACTCTGGGGACTACTATTGCTTGATGGGCCAGACCTACCCTGCTCTTTTCCAGTCTGGATCTCAGTTTAGGGGTCATTGTCCCCATCCAACAACCTTTCCATCTGTGGTTATATAAAGAACAGATTGATGATGGGGAGAACCTCAACTGCATCAGGTGAGGAGGAGTGTGCAGAGGACCACTGCTCAAGTCGGACAGAAGAGACTATTTTTCTTTTGCCTTTAGTTGTGCTAGGCCAGCTGTTCTGCCTCCATTGCAAATATACAACACCCCTGGAATAAGTGCAACAGTGTCTTACTTGGAAAGAAGATATGAGGAAAGGAGGAATGGGATCCAAACGTAGGCAGCTGATGTTCTCTTACGCAGCCTCGGGTAGTCCATGGAGAAGTTTACTAGCAGTGTCTGGATACAGTCCTGACTTCAACAGGTCATGGAGGCCGAACGTGCTGTTTCCAGGAGATTCCTTCAGTTGAGGGTGATATTGACCACCTGGGAAGCTACATGGCTGCTCCCAGCACAGAAGGGAGCATTTTGCCAAAATTGCTTCACGAAATAGAGAGGAGGTGGGTGCCTCTGGGACTTCCCTCCAAACAGTGTCATGGCATTTCTTAAGAAGCTGCCTCCAGCAGTGACAGATGTTGAAGGGGTCTCTCGGGTGTTCCTCAAACCTCTCCTGCTTGCTCTTGCCATTTCACATCATGACGCAGTGCAGCTGCCATCTGTCCAAACACCCCCTGTGACAGCGGTGGCCAGTCCTCTTTCATGAGCACCATCTTCACCAAAATATTTACAACAGAGAAACCAGGTTCACCACTTCTAAATAAAGGTGGATGCAGTTGCAAGAGTGGCTGAAAAGAAATGAAATTGCTTGTTCCCAAGCAAAAGTTAATGCAGATGCCATGATTATTCCATGATTTCAACAACTCTGAGAAAATATGACTGATACATACAGCTATGTTGGAGTTGGTACATCAGCCTCCAGCGCATTTCCTGACAATTTAGTAATGACCATTTCCTGGCTAATAAACACAGTCCCGTAGTTTATTTGCCTTAATCACCTTGGCCTTCCGCTTCAGAGTTCATCCAGTCCAAAACAATGCTCTTGCTTTTTTTCTTTCTTTGTTTGTTTTATTTTTCAGACACATCCTGATGTCGTAACTACAGCTAGCAAAGGAACAGAACAGGGGACATTACATTGTTCGAACTGTTGTAATGTCTCTTTGTTGGGTACCGCAGACCTGCTATTGCCTGTTGTGTTTCTTCTCACTTTCCAACATACGAGCACTAATGCCTATCTTACTTAGATTATTCTGGAGGGGTTAATTCTAAATGCAGTTGCTGACAGTTATACTGATGTAGCCAATAAAACAAATTCTGTACTAACAGCTTTAAAGATGGAGAGATTCAAAACAGCAGCCATAGAAATAGTAAACACAATTTTAACCTGACTCCTGTCATACTTCCTGGCCCAACATCCCAACAGAAACTTCCTTCGGCATTTTTTTCAATGCAAAAGTCCTTTGAATGCCCAACATAAACTAACCAAATCTAGCTCAGCATGAAACCTTTTTACACATGTGGCATTTCTCCCTCCTTTATCTGTATCAAAAGTTCATTTGGATGACAACATTTTTTCTAAGGCAAGTTAGAGCCCAATTTTTAGTCAGTATTTCTGCACACAAAATGTCACATCCAAGCCTTAGAATTGTCTTGTTTCACTGCATTTAACTGTAACACCCTGAAAACTTGACCCCTCTGGCTCATTTAATAATTAGAGCCTGAGGAAAACCTTCCTCTGAGTAAATCAATACTACTCTCCTCAAGGCTAACAGAACTGTTTATCTCCATTGCTCTAGTCATTTAGGCAAGACTGTTTACTCAGATGCTCACTTTCAAGTGACACATTATATAAAATTACTGAGAAATGTGCTGGCAGACACTCCAGATAAGAACAATGTGAAGCAGGTGATTTGCAGGGGGAGAACTTTTGCTTAAGAAGATGAATAATGCAACAAATGATCTTGTCTTCTCCCATTAAACTCCTAATTGGGAATATTTTGCTTATGGCACATTATCAGTACATTATCAATTTGCTTTTGAAATTTTAAGTTTTAAGGTAAACTGTCACAGCATGAAGAAATCATGTGTAGATACTGGTTATAAATTAGGATTGCTACCTTCCATTCACCAAAGCAGGACCCTTACCCACTGTTTTTGATTGTAGAGGACAGTTATTCTCAATATTTAAATATGATATTGGTTGTTCGTTCACTAAGTTTTGTTGGGGGTTTTTTAGCTTAAGCTGGCCTTAAACTTGATTTTTTTTCATACAGTATATTAATAATGAAGCAGGCTACCAATGACCCCAAATCCCCAAGCCAAACCAAATTCAGTCCCTGAGGTGTAAGAGTGATTCTGTCAAACCCATGGTATTTATGAAGCAAATTTTTTAAAATATGTAAGATATAAAAAGTGTCTCTGTTATAAGATTGTTATTGTTCTTTCCTCATTGGGTATTGTTTCAGGGGGCAGACTAGGCTACTAATAAGGCTGCTGGGCTCCCAAAGATGTAATGATGGGCTTCAGGAACTGCTCTATCTAAATACATACGTGCTCTCTCTTTCCATTGACTTTTCAGCCCCATGTCATTCTCTTCCTGGGACAGAAATTTTTGTGACCATGAAACCTTCCAGATTAGGGAGTGAATCTTGCTGAGAAGTAAACATGGCGGGATGACTTTTGTTTAGTTGTTTTGTTTTTTGGGTTTTTTTGGTTAAGAAAGCTGCGTGGCAAGGATCAGTGTGCAGCCTCACAAATGCTTGTGCCAGAGCAGTGCTGGAGGCGATGGAGATGAGGCAATGGCAGGATCCAAATGTTGCCTGTTGGATTTGCTGCTGCCCGCTGCCCCTGCCATGTCCCCTCATTGTTCTGGCATAACTGAGCCACTCACTGGTCAGTACACTGAGAGCAGAGAGCTTAGGCCAAAAAACAACCCAGTGAAACACTGGCTGCTAATTTTAGCTGGATTGATTTTCTGAACCACTTCAGAGCACAGTGACACAGACAGTCATGCCAGCGCAGCCGAGGAGCACAAGGAAGTGCAGAGAATGGAATGATAGTGGCAGGGTGGGCAGGGTGGGGACTGTCATAAGTGCTACTCTTGCTGCAAAATGCCAGTGTAATCCTATTGAAAGTAGGTCAGTCACTGCAGGAAAATCCATTAGTACACAAGTCATCAGTCTCCACATTTCTGTTTTTCTTTTGGAACAGATCACACATTGATTTCAGGGCATCAGCTTTCACCTCTAATACTTCTCTGTATGCAATGGGAATTACACTCAGAACAGGTCTCAAGGTTTTGCACCTATGAGACCAGGAACTCATCAAGAAAAAAAGATTATTTCATCAATTCAACATTATGTTTTCCTTAATTCACAAAAATATTTGCAAGCAATGGAAATCTTAACAGGCCTAGTTTAGGAAGCTATGTTCCCAGGAAATTTCATCTGTTTACTACAAATATGCCTTTGACAGGTCAAGGCTCTTTATCTGTGAGGTATAATATTTTATATCATAATGTAATATTTCAATTACTTTATGGCTAACCAGATTATTATGTATTTGCTTTTCTGGCCAACGCAAATGTAATTACAAAATAAAACTGCTGTGTGGTTAAATAAATCAAAACCTTTATCTGAAGAAACAGATGCAACTTTACCTGAATTCATCTGCATAATCATGTGAATGTAACTTCACTGACAACATTACACATGCACAACTGATAATGAAATCATTGTTGGAATCCTTTTTACTACTCATTCCTTTAATACTCTGCTAACTGGGAAAGAAGACAGGAAAATCGTGACATGAGAAAGCTCTGATGACTTCAAGGTGTTGAAGCACATTCTGACAGTGCATTGGCTCATAAAATCTTCATACTGCTCAAAGTACTCGTCTTCAACCCCAGCCATTATGTGAATCCATCTCCTAAATCAGCTGCAGTGCTAAAGGGTTAAAGGGCTGGCCATGGTGTTCTTGCTTTGTAAAATAACCCCATGCTGAAATGCATAGGTCACTAAGGCTTTTATGTGTATCTGACAAATTTGTTGAATTGATACTTAAAAAGAGGACACAAAAATGCATAGAAAATTGTGCAATGCTATGCTAATGTTTAACTAATATGCTTGCTGTACAAGACAAGAGAGTCATTAGATCTGTATGAAGTCTGATCCAGAATGGGAAAGCCTACATAGCTATTCATTTGTTTTACAGAAACAAAAAACTACGGAGTCAAACCATTATTTTATTCCAGATTAAATTTTCTGGAGTTCAAATGCAGTTGCTCCATAGTTGCACAGAAATTATTAGTTAAACTAAAGACGCTTAAGTTAATTAGAATAGAAATTATCAAAGAGAGAACTAGAATGGATTCTACTGGAAGGAAAATGGGATGAGAGGATTATCTAGGGGAGCATCTAGAGCCATGAAGATCAATCCATTGACAACTTTCCTCACATGTTCCTGTCAGTGGCAGCTTACAGCTGCCGTGCAGTAGATCCAGTGTCTCAGCAGTGCAGTCAGGGAACCCGAGCTGGGCAGTTCAAAACTGAGTGCACATAAGTGGCAAGCAAGCAGCAACAGTCACCTGGGCTTCTCTGGCCACTTCCAGGCAAAAACTCTTAACCAAGGTGAGATATCGATGGGAAAAACTGTGATCTTGCTAAACCCCTCCTTGAAAACAAGGGACAAATCGAGAGACTTATCCATCAACCACATATAACACTGCATCTGGGGAACAAAGGGAAACTTAACTAGGAAAAGCAGCTTTAAATAATGATCTCCTAGTTTCCCCATGCTCATACTAGAAACGGAGTGGTAGTAAAAGGATTTGCTGACCATGTTCTTCAGCTAAGGTTACAGGGTTGGCCACCAGGGTACCCATTTGCTACCATCTCAAACCTCAAAACAGAGAAGACAAAGCAAGGTCAGGAATCTCAGGTGCTGAAAGGGGGACTGGCTCGGCATGTCTAGAACTCCTGCTAGGAAGGGCTGGCTAAATAAGGAACAGGTGGGCACATACATGGCATGAGGATATAATCTAAAATTTTTATACAGCTGCCTGAGACCTCCAGGTCCACCTGCAAGATGGAGAATTCCTGTTCCTTATTTATGATAAGGATTAGGCAATTCTTTATAGTTGTCTAAATTAATTGCCCTATGCAGAGTTGATTCTAGTACTAAGAAAATCCATGGTGAAGTCCCTGAGGGGCTGCTGCTGAAGAACAGAGATGGTATTTCTGCCATACAGACTGCATTGCAAAGGGACGTGCTGAGGACTGGAGAGCCTATAAATAGATGCAATTTTAATACTTTTATAAATGGCTTGAGAACGAAAAGTAGAGCACCCTAATGAAATCTGCAAATAGTATTCAGGCACATTCAGTAAGAGAATATTAACAGCACTGTAAAAGGAAAAACTAAATGGTGATACATGGGATAATAAAAATGCCATGAAGTTTTTTACTGTATGACTTCTGGGGTTAGCCCTCCAAAATTCCTGACATATGTGTATTCCTATGGGTGTATGTGCATCAGCTAATTGCAGGACGCCTAAGCCGCTAAAATGGTACAAATGTGAAACTAATGGAGACAATTTTACCACCTTGATCTATGCATTTCCACCAGCTACAGGAAAAGCAATGCCCTTGTAAAATATCATCTGGAGTATCACCATTCTGGTGGTCATATTTTGAGAAAGATCAATACATGTCAGAATTGAGGAAGCATTAATTATGGACAGGAACTTATTTATGGGAAAAATCTCTTCTAATTCTATATGGACTCACAAAATTAATAATAAGGGCAACATAATATTCTGAATATACCTAGGATAAACATGAGGAAGCAAGTAAGAAAATCTAATTGGGATAAAGAATAATGTCTATCCATGTGCCAGCAAATATAGTGAAAGTAAATAAGCTGGAAGTCAGAAGGATTTACAACTCTCCAAGCCAAACTCTGGAACAGCTGTTCAACAAGAGATGTGAGGACAAGAAAATTAACTCACCTTAGACACTATCACCTTGTGCAAGGCTGCACGTGAATCTGTAAAGTGAGTAGCTTAAATTTAGAACTGTTATTCACTTCTGATTTATCACTATCTGATTTATCAGAGTTACATGATTATTTTAGGCAGTAAGCTTCACCTTACAGGTGATAGACAACTTTTTTTTTTTTTTTTCCCCTGTTTGACTTTGTTAAGCTGTCATAGTTTTGGTCATAACAACTATACACATGGACACTAATCTACTACTAATTCTGATAAGGCTACCAAATATTTGGACTATCTGGTATAATTGGACCTGCTAAAGGATCTTTCTAATGTCGCAACACACCATGAAAATTAACACTAGTTTTTTCAATAAAACAGTCGAATTGTGGGGCTAACAAAAAGGGTTTATTTTTAAGAGTGCAGTGCTGTGATGTATTGCAGGAGGCAGCAGCGATGTGCAAAATCCAGGCAGGACTTTCAGTGGTTTAAAACCAGAGTACCAGTAGTTAATCCTCACAGCAAAGTTGGCAGGTAAGAGTGATGGCCACAGCTCATACTAGTCACCCAGGATCTCCTTCTAAGGTACACTGCCATGTTCTATCCCTACAACTCAAGGGAAGAAAGAAATTCTTTGAAAATCCAAGTTTATTCTGGAACTGCCAAAGCTGAAAAATCTCCTCATTCTTAGGATGAGCTTTTCAGGGAGCTGGTGCAAACCACAGACCCAAACTGCAGCAGTAAAATGGTTCCATGCAATGATCACTCTGTCCACAGACCCTCAGCTACTGGAGAATCTGCTGGTAGGTATTTCTACTCCTTGCTTCTTCTGTATATGGGACAAAAATAAAGAGAAACTAAATGAGTCCTGTTGCATATTTCTGCTGCAACTTCAGAAGTTAGCCACCTTCAGATAGCCTATGTACAGCTAATTACTGGACCTTGCTTTCTCTATTGCAACTGATTTCCTTACGTGGCACACACTTATGGTGATTGTACAGAGGATTGGTCAGCTGAGCAGTTAGCTTGCTTTCCATGGACTGCCTTCAAAATAGGAAACGGCTAGATGATTAACCAACTTGTGAGTACTTCATGGTATTTCTGCATCCAGGAGGAAAATTTTTGAGCAAAAGTTTGTGTCATATGTCCTTAAGGGAAAACCTCCAAAGTACTATGGCAGCATTTCCAAACACAAGTGAAACAAGCTTGTGGGTGTGTGTTTATGTTAAGCTATAAAGGCTTCATTGGCACCTTCTGTGAACTACCACAGGTATCAGCTGTCATCTTCTCCTGACCCCAATGTTTTGTACCTCTACAACACACAGGGAGAGTCACACATCCAAATTGGGCCCATGAAGCTCTTAGTACTAGGTCTTACCTAAGGATCTTACTGATGATTTCCACTTAAGTCCTTGCTTTTTATGCAGGATCAGTGGCAATTGGGCTGTGATGTGTAAGTTACTGAAAGGAAGGAAAGGTCATCTGCTAAGCAGATGACTTTAGGAATAAGCTAATTACTGCACTACAACAAAGCCCTTTTCGGGCATCTTTAGAGCAGGGTCAAAATAGAACCATTTCAGAGGAGAGACTAATCAAAAATGATTCAATCTTAAGTGAATGACACTTACATGAAACAAATGTCTAGAGACAGTAGCCTAAAATACACTGGTGTTGCATCGATCCCTTTTGGGTTGGTAAGTCTGCCTTGACAACAGCCTTGAGATGAAAGAGGCAGTAAGCTGGCTGTCTGAGCTGGCATTTGAGTCCTTCAACATAGATACCTGCTGCATGAAGATTTTCAAGTGTTTGTTACAGACAAGTTGAAACAGGCTAGCTTAAGTTATCACCCTACCCTCTAGTACACTAGGAAAATATTCCCAAATACTCCAGAAGTCCATGGCAGAGGCAGCAAGGAGGCTGTGTGGAGGAAAGCATACATATTTTCTGAATACTTAGTGTAAGCTATCACTGATAAACTTCCAAGTGTGAATCATAAGCAACATATTCTGATCAACCAGTCATAAATCCTAAAGATAACTCGGAAGGTCAAAATAGCTAAACTTAGTGACTGTTGAGCTCCCCCTTTCTCAGCACACTGCAGTGCTAACCCTGGCAGGGTGGTTGCCAGACAAGTGGAGTCAGGAAGAAACAGAATGTAAGCAGATACAACCCCAAATACAGAGGGTTTCCTGTGAAACAATTAATGCACTCACTTGCTTTAAACAATGCTTAAGCTCTTACTGTTACAGCTTCAAATACAGGAATGGGTATCACAAGATGCCAAAAGTCTGTATCTAGTAGAACTGGTCACCTAGCCTACATTTTTTAACTCTACTGACATTTTGCCATCCAGTATCAACCTATTCCAATGCAAGGCCTTGCTTGCGAAAATCCAGTTTAAGTGCAAGGTGTGTGCCTCCGTTCTTGGGCAGAATATTAGTTTAGCAAATATTGAGTGTGACTCGGTCATTTGTGCATCTAACATTCTCCTGAATTCCCCTTCTGCAAGCTGCTGCTGTGGCAGCTCAACTGATACTTGGTGTATACTGTGGCTGCCCCTGGTCACTGTGACTGTTCACTGACAGTATCACAAGTTCTGCACACACACAGCTACACTGCATACAATTTCTCCATAACTTTATCCTTAGTCCCTGTATCTTTTCCTGTGAAATACGGTTAATAATTAGTTTGAATCTTGCTTCCAGTAAGACCCAGTCTTGCAATGTGGAGGTTGCTCACATAAATACCTAATATTTTGCCTCTTCCCAGTTAAATTCATCTACAACACATTGCATTCCTTGTCAAATTTCATTGTTAACAAAACTGAGAACTTGAAATTAATTACTTGAATGACTAATCCAGATTTGCAGCACTGCTTACTGTTGTTTCGTAAGAAATAAACTGAGAGCAAGTGACCAACAGCATTGGGCAGTGCTATCAAACTAACTTACAGTAATTTTGGTAGAAGCTTTTCCTCCAGAGGGGAATAGTGACTTACTGTGTCCAGGTAACTTGACGAGGCCATTTGTATGGAAATCTAGCCACGTTGTCTGAAGGAATTAATCTAAATTGTTTTGAAGTGTCTGGTGGGAGATCTTCTGTGTCACTGGAGATGAGCATCACAGACAAGTGGAATAGCAAGTACTGGAACCAGTACTCTGAACAGACTTCTCCTAGGTGCTGATGAAAAGACAGAGATAGATCAGGAACAATTGCAGGAATTCGTTGCAGAATTTACTTGCAATTTATTTACAGAATTTATTGCAGGAATTGTTGCAGAAATCCATGCAGTCAAGGTAGGTGTTAGGAAAAATGAGCCTGGGAAAGGGAGCAAACTGGTTGTTCCAGCCAGAGAAATGAGGTCTACTGAGAAAAAATGTTCAGGCTATGTAGGAAGAGATCTCTTGAACAAAGCTGGAAATCAACCTTAGGAACATCTTCATAGATCAAGCACAGAAAATAAGTCAAGATGTGTCTTGATAGGAGAGGATAGTTTCTAAAGCTTCTACGTAACCAGTGATGAAAGATTATTTCCCTACCAAGCTTGCCTCTTGCATGTTTGCAATTGTCACTGAGCTTTTGTACTTGTAATCTACTTCCCTACTGACTGTGATTTCCTTACCTCATCTGGCTCACTGCTCAGTCACTTCTGCGTCCTTACACTAGACTTTGTCAGATGCTCCTGACTAGAGCAGATCTTTACTAGTTTTATTGTATGTGTGCATAGGACTGATTAACACATTCAAAACAAACCCAAAATGACTGGTTCGAACAGCCAATTGTTGTTTCATTTTCCTTAACTTGTTAATCTTTAGCCTAAACTGGCAGTAGTTGGCTGTTTTCGGCTGTGGGAGAAAACAAGGTAGAGAAGGACTGCTGAAGCAGGAAGCCCAGGCTCCATACCATCAACACTCTTCCTGGCAATGAGTCCTAAATTTTGAACTATTTTAAGAGGATTAGCACCACATAAGAGGAAAGCATGAAGGAACAATGTGATACATCTTTTTTAGCCAACAGCAGAAATAGTTTCAGCATTCATTCTGACAAGATAAATGAACAATCAGCTTTTCTAAGCCTAGCCAAGAGAACAGTGAGATTGTACTATAGCTGAGAGAAAATGTGACTGCTTGAACATGTAATTTTTACTGAAGATTACTCCACTCAGTCCACCCACTCAAAATAAGGACAAGATATACCTGATGATGATATGGCAAAATGCATGATTTTGTCTGCACAAATCATACCACTTGTGAAAGAGGAGTGGATTTAAGGATCATGCTAAAGTGTGCCCAAATAGACAACTTCAATAGGTACAGATTGATCAAACTGCTAAGCCTGTTCGGGGAACTGGCAGATGGATCCTGTCATACCTTACCAAAAATGGAATGACCACTGAAGTCTGACTGAAGTAGGAATCTGGAGGTCCTGGTGGACTGTGACATGGACAGCTTGAGCAGTGCCACTCCATGAGCATGAATAAGCTGAGGTTGACCACAGGATGGGCAGGGCAGTGCCCTCACCAATCAGGGTGCAGTTCCATAGGACTTGGGTAGGGCTGGAGTGGTGACAGGTCTTCTTGAGAGTCCAAGACAAGGCAAGATAATCAGTCATGTCCAGAGTCCAGACAGAAAGTGAAGCCAGAATCAGTAGAAGACAGAGTCAGAGTAAAGATCCATGCAGGAGAAAGGGTTGGAGACAAGGCTATATATTACACAGGACCATTGAGGCAGGACAACTGATGAGCCACAATGAGAGGAGACTGGATTTGGCACAGGAAAACCTACAGCACTGCACGTGCTAAAGTCCCAGGTGAGCGTGTCAGGGCAGTTAAGGCCCAGCCATGCACTTTACTTGGCCTGACAGGAACCAAGTTAAACATAAGTGAGCAGAACACCACAACAGTGAGCAAGGCTACCTTTATAGAGACATATTAGGTTGTTTTTACAGGCATGCAGCCAGTAGATCAAAAGAAGTACCAGTCCCCTTTACTCAGCACTTGTTACATCACGTCTGGAAAACCACATTGAACTCTGGGGCCTGCACTATGAGAAAGAATTTGACAAATTGCAGTGAGCACAGCTGAGAGCAGTCAAGTTGGTGTGGGGGTGGGAGCACATGCCCTGTGAGGAATGGCTGAGGGAACTGCATTCAGTCAGAAGGCTTGAAAGGGAACTCAAGAGTTTTCTGCCAGTACCTGGGATTATCAATGCAGCAACACTCTCTACTGAGGTGCACAGCCAGCAGAATGAGAAGTAACAGACACATGTGGACATTCTGATTTAAGGGGAAAAAAGAAGTCACCAATCAAGCACTGACATTGTTGCCCAGAGAGCTGTGCACTCTCAGTTCTTGGAGGTTTTCAAGACCCTGCTGAACAAAGCCTTAATCAACTTGATCAGAAGGCTGAAGAAACAGATGGTGTGTGTAGAGACCGCTTGAGTCCTCCCAACCTGAAAAATACTATTCTATTTCTATTGTTTTCTTGGCTATTCAAGGGTGCTGCTAAACACGCAAATCCACAAGAGAATGCAGGACCTTTGAGCATGCTGAAAAAGTTGTTGAAGAATCTCATTTTGAATAAAATTTACAAGTACAGAAATACTCAATTGAAGTAGTCCTTTACTGAACAAGGAATTCTTTAAAATAGGGACTTTTTCATACTTTTCAGGGATTTTCTTACATTTTACCTCTTTGTACACAAACTTCTAAGTCTTTAGCTCTTGTGTCTGTTCTTTAGAGTGAGACTCATTGTACATTGCGCTGTTTGCCCAATAAACACACTCCGGGACTTAAGTGTGTTGTCACACTCACTACCTTCAAACTGCTCCATCTCCGACTGTTGTTCAGTTTTCTGTATATTGAGCCTTGCTTTCAGTGCTGCCCTGCTGATCTCCCCACATTCTTCAACTTTGAAGTTGAATTTTACTCTGAAATGCGTGTTCTAGTTCTACATCCTAGGTAAATCCCAAAAGCAACAATTTACATGGTTCTATCGCTACTTTTAAACTTGTCTAGTAATAACCACTGCCATGCCCTCTTCAACACTGAAAGGTGTAATTTCTTTGGAGAAAAGTACTTGCATTTTTCTTTGGAATAGGAAAGATGGATTTCTTGCTGTCACTAGTTTCCTTGATTCCTTCTTCCACCTTTGGCAATTACATTGTATCATCTGCACCTAAACGTTGTCCATTGGCACTCAGATTATGTGAACGGTCTATGAGCATTCAACACTGCTATCAGCCGGCTCAGTTAGCTGATAAATCCCAAACCTTGCATAAATTCAGCACTTGAGGTCAGCTAACGCCTGCCCAAGGCTGAGAGAACTATGGCTGGAAACACCTGACTCTGTTAAGAGCAGAGAGGCCCAGTGGGTTGAGGGGAACACAACAGGTGACAGTGCTCAGCGCTCTGCATTGTGAGGGAAGGGCTCTGAAGGGGATCTGGCCTGGACCGATGCACTGAACACACCTTGACAATTGCAGATCTTCCATTTTGGCTTCATCTGAAAGTATCAAAGCTCTAAGTCTGCTCCAGTGTGCAAACCGAAGTGGAAACCATCTGATTTGTTTACAATGCTAACTCTTTAACCAAAATGAAATGCAAGTGAAGGTATAATCCGAGAGTCCATTTGCTCTCATACGTGCATAGCAGAGTTCACTTCAGCAGATCTTTCAGCGTTGACACTGTCTTGTGACTCACAACCAATAACATGAAAGGAGCTCCAGGGGGATTTATGTGGGGGAAAGTGCATTTTAGCACAGTTTTAAACATTGTTGGACTGGGTTTTTTTTGTTGTGTTTGTTTCGGCTTTTTATTATTTTTATTTTGGTTTTGGGTTTTTTTGTCTGCTGTAAACCAGTTCATTTGTAAAGACGCTGACCACTCTCTCCCCTCGCCAGCACTTTCTAAGCGATATTTTAGACTGCCTGCAGCCGCGCTGGCACCTGAGCTCATTGGGAAGCACAAGGAAGTGCACGTAAGTCTCCAGGGAGGGTGCCAAGGGAATGGTGCCAGGCTCTTTTCAGTGGTGCCCAGCGACAGCACGAGGAGCAATGGCCACACGTGAACACAACGGGTTCCACCTCAACACGAGGAAGAACTTCTTTCCGTGGAGGGTGGCAGAGAACTGGAGCAGGCTGCTCAGGGTGGCTGTATAGCCTTCCTCTCTGGAGACATTCCAAAACAACCCGGATGCCTTCCTGTGCAGCCTGCTCTAGGTGACCGCGGCTTGGCAAGGGGTTGGACCGCATGAGCTCCGGAGGCCCCTTGCACCCCTAACAACCCGCGGGCCGGGCAAGTGAGGTGACCGGGGGCCGGCGGGGAGCGGCGGCGGCCCCGCCTCGCGGCTCGGGGGTCCCGCGGCGTGCTGCAGGCCGGGCAGGCCCGCCCCGGAGGCGGCCGGGCCGGGCGGGCGCTGAGGGGCCGGGCCGGGCCGGGCCGGGCCCTGAGGGGCCGGGCCGGGAGGGCGGAGGGAGGGAGGCGCGCGGGGCGGGCGCTGTCCGCGCGCGGGGCGGGCGCTGTCCACGCCCGGCGCTCGCGGAGCTGCGGCGGCGCCGCCGCTTCGCTTCCGCGGCGGGGCCGGGCCGGGCCGGGATTGGCCGCGCGGCCGCCTCGCCCCAGAATGCAGCGCATGGCGCGTCATTGAAGAGAGACCATGATGGCGGCGGCGGCCGCGGCGGCGGGGGGCGCCCCCGAGGTGATCGCCCAACTGGAGAACGCGGCCAAAGTGCTCATGGTGAGGCGGGCGGCGGCACCGCCGCGCCCGGAGCGCCGCCTCGCCCCCGAAGGGGCCCCCGCGCGGGACCCCTCTCCCCTCCCCGCCTCCGTTGCCGCTGCCCTCGCCCCTCGGGTGCGGGGCTCTGGGCGCAGCCCGGCGGGGCGCGCCGTCTCCGCCGCCCCGTCCCGCTCCCTTTTCGGCCGGGCTCCCTCCCTCCCTTCCCGTCCCTCCGCCGCCGCGCCGGCTCGTCCCTGTGGCCCCGCAGCCGGGGCCGGCCACGCCGCGCCGCTCCTCCATGTGCCGCCCGCTCCCCGTCGCCCCGGGCAGGCTCTGCCGGCTGCCCGCCCCCCGCGCTGCCCTCCCCGGCTGCGGAGTGTCCGTGCCCGAGCCCCCGGACCGCCACCGCCCAGACCCTCGCCGAAGTTGCCAGTAGGCAACTCTCTCTCCCTCCCTCTCTCCCGGGGCCGGAGCCCCGGGCACCTCCCGTGGCGGTGGAGGAACGGCGGGGGGTCGCGCCCGTCCCCAGCCCAGCGGGGGCGGTGAGGCACCCTGGGCAGCGTGGAGCTGCCTCGGGAGTGGCGCGATCCCGTTCCAGAGTTTTCCTGTAAGCGGAGGGGCACCGAGGAGCCAGAGGCTCACGGTGCTGCCGCCTTGAAGCAAAGCCGTCCGTGGTGCTTCGCACTTGATCTGTTTAATTATCAATTAACTGTCCCTGATGATTCTGTGTTACCTTGTTTTCATAATTGTGTGGAAAAGAAAGCCCATATGGCAAAGATCAGAAATACGATGCAGCTGGGTACCGGTAGTGACCGTTAGTGTTCAAACATCCTGGGTTTGCATCCTTGTAAAAGACTTGTTTGAATGAAAAGCTCTGTGTTGTCTGGTATCGTTTACAGGTCTTTATTGCAGATCTTCAGTACACATCTAGCTTCCCCACAGAATTTATCTTACCAGAAAGTGATTCTGGCAGAAATAAAGTTAGTAAGGTGTTGCTATTAATGGGATTTCAAAAGAACGAAAGAAATAGTAGCAAAGTTTTTCTGGTATCAATGATTAATCAATGGCCAGAGCCTGAATGATTGTTTTAATGACTCGCTGAAGTAGTCTGACTGTAAAGTGAGAGGTGATCAGCTTTACTTGTGGGTGTCCCATCAAAATATGCATGTTACTCAAGTCAAAGCCTGAAAAACGCTGACTGTGTTTCCAAGCAGGACAGTAAAGGTAAATAGCTTGGCAGCAAGTACTAGTCCTTTTAGAAAAAGGAGTCGTTTGCACAAAGCTGCGCAAGAGTTGCACAAAGTATGGCACCAGTGATGAGTTTCAGGCTTTAAGCTGCTTTTGATTTGTGAATGCTTTACAAAACATGTCTGTGTAGATTGCTAGATGTTCTGGTAAGGTCTGTGTAGCTGTGTTTTAAAAGTAACACAAATGCAGTAATTACTAGGAGAGTTTGACTGTGTAAGGAAAATCAGCAGTGAGCGTTACTGTGTAACAGAACACGTGAGTGGAACAAAGCTGGTGTGTAAGTAGTTTTCAGCATCAAACCAGTAGCATGTGCATTGGCCTCTCCAAAGTCTTGCACCTGTGCTTGAAGACTAAATGTAAGTTGTGTGGGCATTGTTTCCCTAGCATAGCCCTGCTAGCACAGAGAGGGAAAAGCAACTTACTGTGGAGTTGAATTAAATAAAAACCTTCACACAATGAAAAGGCGCAGGCCTCTTGTGGTAGTGTTTGTTCTTCTGTTGAAGAATAGTTACTGAACTTGCTAGTGAAAATACATCTTGGATCTGCAAGCACATGGATGCTAAGATCCTTGCTGAATTTCTACCCTCCTCCCTACAGCCTCTGACAGCATGAAACCTGACTTGTGGTATTTAGCTTTTGCTTATTTTATTTTTTTTCCCCACAGCTGATTTTGGAACTTTCATAAACACTAAACTGAGAAGAACTAGTTAGATGGCTCTTACCAAGGAAGATGCATGGAACAGAGATATTTACTAAAGCTATCCCTGAGGGTGAGGACCCAGAATCAGGCTTTAGGCACAGTTGGCTGTGGAAAGGCTGTGAGAACTTTTTAGGGTTATTGCCCTGTGTTACTTCTCAGAAATCCTCGAGTCTTTGGAGGGATGCAGGAGAGGAGTACAGCTCAGCAGGTGCTTCACAAAGGTGGATGTGAGACCCCAGAGACTGAAAGAGTTATGAGCTCTGCTCTGTTCTGTCTCACTAGCAACTGTGCAAAAAGAGGGACCTGATTGTGTTTTGGGACTGCACCTGGACAGTGATGGTCTGAATTTCATTTAGCCAGAGGGCTGCACTGTTTGGTTAAGGGTCTGCTTGGGGATGAGGGCAGGAAGTTATCTCTGTGTGGCAGATGGGAGGGGAGAACTGATCAGGCAAACTGCTGGAATCACTTAGAAAGGTATTTATGTAAAAATCTGAGGACTTGTGGGGTGAAGGGTGATGAACCTGGTGCTAGTGTTGAGGTCACGAGTCAAGGTCGGCACCTTGCAGTGGAGCCATACCTGAGGCAATGGGAAGGGGCAGAGCTCTGAATGGTCTGACAGTAGATGGCAGAAGGTTTTAGCTGGGCAGGGAGCTGTGCAGGGATTCAGCAAGGTTTTTTTGTGACAGTCTGTTGCAGCTGAAACAGTGTCAATCCTTGCAAAATAAAGATGGCTAGGGATTCATCAGAGGTGTTTCAGCATTTCAAAACACAGAGCCGGGAGTGGTCATGGTTTACTTGATACTTGTCTTGATTTCAAATTGAATTACTGAGCCTTGAGGAGAATAATGGTGTGCTATTAAAAATGTGTTTAATTAACTTTCCTTGAGGATAAGCATGGATTACTGTGAGCTCTCTAAATCTTTGATAAGTATTTTCATAATTTTTTTTCATTGCTCTGGGTTAGTTGAGTTTGCCGTTGGAAAATCACTTTTTAGATATCAGATAAAGTATGCCCAAGTCCTGATTTCCTAAATTGCTGATCTTTATGGACCTTACACACCATGGTGTGCCATGTTTGAAAAACTGGAAACATTCAATCTTTTCTCTCACCAGCCTCTTCTAAAGCTGCATGGAAATGCTTTTCCTTTGGTACCAGTAATGCCTTTCAACAAGTTCTAGGTAGCTCACATTCAAAAGGCTTAATATGAGAAAGGATTGGAATTTGATATAAATCAACAAATTGTTATAAAAGATGAAATTTATGTTGTCATTAGCTGCCAAATATGACTTTGAAGGCTGGTGCTGTGAAAATTTTCTTTAACGTGTGTAAAAATATTTGCAGTATAAAAATTGGCTACGTAATTCCTTTCTAGTAAAGCCACATGGTGTTTACCTGAAGTAAGATCCCCATTAGTGCTTTGCTGTGAAGTTTCTCGGTGCCACAGGCTCATATCCACATTTGGCCTGTGTGACTTTGGCTTGGTAAAGACCGTACACCAACATCTGTATGAACTGAATTAATTTACTGCTCCTCCATTTCCTACTGGCATGGTATCCCCTGACCATGTATCTCCTATCTATTATGTTCTGTTTACCTCAGGTGGAAATTATTGCCAAATATAATTAGTACTAGTTAAGCACTGTTTTAATAGCTGTCTGCATGGATTAGAGAAAACATTGGTTGTATTATTAAGGAAAGAAATGTAATTTTCATCTCAAAAGTGAGAGGATGAAGTAGGAAGCATGCCTAACACCGTCTAATTAGTGCTGAGAGTTTATTAAAGCAGGTTGAAATTTTCTAGCATATGATATTCTGTGACACCTAAATGTAAATTCACAGGTTATTGCTTTTTCACCTCACCTCCCTCCAAAAAGAGGTGCTCCATTCTTACCTGCAGCTCTACTTTCTCCCTTGTGACCCTCTGCAGAAGATATTAATATTGCTGAGATGACACAGGAATTAAACAAGGGAATGGATTTCTGTCAGGTTAGCAAGATGTATTGGCTATCTGTGCAGCCATTTAGGTTGCAGAGCTAGCACAGGGGCACTGAAATTAGATTGTTGGACACGTACAGAGCTGGTCTGCCCCTGCTAGTGCTGTGCTGTCAGGTCGGCTCAAGTGTATAATATACCTTCACTGTACAATTTACTTGTTAACTCAGACTCTCCTGATATTGGAAATGCCAGACTTCACTTAGAGCTGCACACTGAAAAGAGAAAAGGTTACCATTTTCAGAAGGGAACATTCCAGCTGGAGAGGAGACAAAAAAAAACCCAAAACAACCCACAGTAAGTGTGATTGGTGAAGGCAGTGGAGCAGACTGTGTAGAGAGGCTATGGGTTCTGCCATCATTGGAGATATTTAATACTTGACTGAACAGGTCCCTGAACAACCTGATCTAACTTTGAAACAAGTTCTTTTTTGGGCAGGGGATTGAGCAAAGTAGGTTCAGAGGTCCATGTTAGGCTATTCAATGTGGCATAGCTCTTAGAAAGTTCAAAGAACATTTGAGCAAAGGCTTTTGCAGAATTCCATTCTTTAAAAGTTTGTAAGTGTTCTGTTTTGACTGTGCTCTCTTTCAAGGGGTGGGTGTTGTATGTGTGGAGTGGGTGATGTGGATTCTCACATCACCACCTTCTCAACGTACCACTTAGTTTGTGATGTATCCTGCTATTCTGAGGGCAACTCCAGGCTAAAATTGGGGAGTCTGACAGTAGTCCTACAAACTTCACTTTCAGATGTTCAAATAAGCTTACAGAATAAGAGCATAAGGGAGCACATTAGTAAGACCAGATTGTTTTTACCATCAACCATGACAGTTTGTATGGTTGGCTCTTTTTGACCTACCTTTCTTGGAGATCAAGCCTGGAAGTGTATGAAATTGTCAGGAAATAAACCCCCTTGCCTTCTAGCTAGTCCTCCGAGATTAGAGGGGCTGGGTGCAGATAGGCTTAATGTCTCATTTATAACCAGTCAGGCATTAAAGTCTGGTCACTTTGAATAAGAACTTTCATGGCTGTGGAATCATGAATAATCTGTTTCATCGAAGCAGCAGATTATAGGTTCTTGTTAGATTGCTGATAACTGCACTAGACCTACAAAATATAAGTGCATAGCTCTGTGTACAAGTGTTCCCAGGTAAGTTCCAATACAGCCAGAGATGCAAATCTTACCCACAGTGTTGTCCCTGCTTTGGGGAGAGGAGAGGAGCAAGCCCATTGACTTTTCTGTAGAGTGGAGTTGTATTCTTGTCCTTCCACAGTGGAGGATTTCAAATATCAATTTTATACTTCTTGGACAAATGGATGAATGACTGTAGTTAAAAATCATTGGCTGCCTGTTGCTGCCATCATAGATGCAGGTTGGGAGAACATCAGTTTTCTCATTTTCATATTGGTCTGTGTGGTTTTTAATATATAAACAAGGGGTTAATGAGGTTTACCTCATTTGAGGTAAGCCTTTGGTTACCTTCATCAAACCAAGCTGCCTATCTTGTGGCTAAAAAAGCACAGTCCTGTGGTACCTCAGTGTGCTCCTCCCCACGGCTGAGGCAGCGGCGGTGGCCATCGGGCCTTCGCCAGGTCCTTACTCCCATCATCGTCTCCTGAGAGGAGCAGATCCACAGCAGGGCTGCTTGTGCACAGTGAGGGACAGCGAGGAACAGATCCACAGCAGGGCTGCTTGTGCACAGTGAGGGACAGCGAGGAGCAGATCCACAGCAGGGCTGCTTGTGCACAGTGAGGGACAGCGAGGAGCAGATCCACAGCAGGGCTGCTTGTGCACAGTGAGGGACAGCGAGGAGCAGATCCACAGCAGGGCTGCTTGTGCACAGTGAGGGGACAGCGAGGAGCAGATCCACACCAGGGCTGCTTGTGCACAGTGAGGGGACAGCGAGGAGCAGATCCACAGCAGGGCTGCTTGTGCACAGTGAGGGACAGCGAGGAGCAGATCCACAGCAGGGCTACTTGTGCACAGTGAGGGACAGCGAGGAGCAGATCCACACCAGGGCTGCTTGTGCACAGTGAGGGGACAGCGAGGAACAGATCCACACCAGGGCTGCTTGTGCACAGTGAGGGACAGCGAGGCTGAGGGCTGGCACAGAGGTGGGTGCTCTGCTGCGCATCGCTGAGACAACGTCGGGCCGTGGGGCCTCTGCTTCAGCCCAGGCAATATTCTGTACTTGCTCAAGCCCAGGTGCAGGAGGAGCAAGTGGCCTAGCTTGTGGTTTTGCTCAATCAGCCTCATCAATCGTCCACTGTCTCACATCTTGACATAACCAGGCAGTCTGTTCTCCACAAAGGCCGTGGCAATCCTTATTCCACAAGGAAGTTCGGTTCCTTGTTGCAGCATGTCTTCATTGCGAGGCAGTTTTTCAGACTGTGAAGCATGGCTCATGGTAAGGGTGAAAGGGAGAGATGGACTAGCTCTGCTTTTGTTATGGCAGGTTGCCTGTTGGAAGAAATCAGACAAATGAATCATTCCGATGCTGAGAAGGTTCGTTAAAGTTCTCCAAGTTGTCACCCATAAAACAAGCAGGATGTGTGCTATATTGTGGCTAGAATAGACAAAACTTCTGCTCAGATGGTTTTTTTTCTAGTGCTCACTTCTAGCTGCTGATTTAGAGAGGTCTGAAAAGTAAGGATGATCCACTAGTGGACACTTCGTTATTTGAATTAGCAGTTTCAAAAGCTTGAGGTGTTATCAGTGTTTTTCTCCCGCAAATGTGTCCAGTTGTTTTTGGAATGCTTTTTTTTCCTTCCTTTTTTTTTAATATATATTATTTAGTCTTTATATATATATGTGCACACACATATTGCATGCTTGTCTGAATGTAATGAGGTTTACAAGTGTTTTTGGAAAAAAAAAATAGTTTTTTGAGTGACGGCTGCTGTTTGATAATTTAATTCATTCTTAAATTATGAGAAATAACTATAAAGTGTTTTGATTTTTCTTCTACAGTATCCTTTGTGATTTTTATAATTCTCTATCATATTGCATCCTCCAGTCATCTCTTAGCTAAACTGAAGGGTCTTGCCTTTTTTTCATATGGGATGTTCCCCCATACATCAAATCATCCCTCTGTAATTTTTTAGATTTGATAGTCTTTTTTACATGAACTGACCAGAATTCTGTGATGAAAGAACTTGAGGATTTTAGACGGTTGTAGATTTTTTTATTCTTCTATATTCCTTTCCTAATAATACTTAACATTGTACTTTTCTTTATTGCTTCAGAGCAGCAAGGTGATGTGTTCAGAGAACCATACCTGAGCTGACCAGATTATTTTTTGGAGCAGTACTGAGTAACTTAGGAGTCCATTGTATATATGTATAATTTTTTCTTTTGCTTAAGAGCTGGTATGGTTGGTGCATTTCACAGGCACACATTTCAGATTACCGCACACTGCACATGCAGTGTGCACCATGCTAGTGGAACTCTTACCTAGGAGCTGAGAGCAAATGTGAAAGGAGCTTATCTGTACTAGAGTGAAGAGTTGAGATAAGAGAAGTGAGAACTGATAGAGATTCTGATATTGTTGAAAAGTAAACATCGTGCTTGATGAAATTAAAATCTAGTGAAATGGGATTATGCATGCTTAGGGTTTATTTCTCCTGACTGTTTCACAGGGGGAATATTTGTCTTTTTGAATCAATATGTTTTGCAT
Organism: Hirundo rustica; assembly: GCF_015227805.2. NCBI lineage: Eukaryota > Metazoa > Chordata > Aves > Passeriformes > Hirundinidae > Hirundo > Hirundo rustica. Next base: position 45,213,119 of record NC_053451.1, on the reverse strand, counting down.
CCATTTGACGTGTCACCTTTGCACCATTGCATTGGCATATTTCTATATTTTGTTCTGAGTAATCAGTGTAAATTCTGTATGCTTGTTTCTACACTCATCTGCTGGAGAGCTTCATTAGTCCGTAACTCCATCTGGATTATTCTTCTTCAGGTACTGCCTACTGCTGTTTTCCCTTTAACTTGCTTCCTAAGAGTCTTATGGTTGTTATGCTAATCTGTGTTCATTAGTTAATTAACAGCTTTCCCTATGGAGAGGTGGAAGAAATCTTCTTGATTATTAAGTTGAGCTGATCCTGTCACAAGCAGATAAGTAAAATATTCCTTTTCATCGTTTTCTGACAGTGTTTTGCTTCTAAAAAATCTGTCTGAATTAGGTGTACATAAGATCTCTGCAATTTTGATGCGTAGTGGGGTGTATGAGTGGCATAAACCCACTCATGTGCTGGGAGATGTGGTGTACAAGGGAGGATGTCAGATATCAGCTGTAGGAGACGTTGGTCCTTTGGACTTCGAAGTCCAAAACATCTTGTTGAAGGGAGTAGTTGTTAAGGTAGGGATTTTAGGGAATGAAGGAAAACTGACAGGAGGATAAGCTTTAAATAGTCCCTCTTCTTCCTCTTTCCTGTCTCCCTAAAAGGAAAACCCCAAACCTTCCTACTTCAGAGACGTACCAATGAGTGGCTGCTGTACAGTGCTGTCTTTGGCTCTGCCAAAACATAGTGGTTTGCATAGTGAGTGGTTGCATAGTGAACTAGATTGGATAGTGAATTCAGGAAGAAAAGAGTCTTTTAATTAAAGTCATTTTCACTGTGTGAAATTCTCTAATTTTACTGTGTAGAATTAGAGAATTTTAATACCTTGACTGAGATGAGAGAGATTGCCTATGCTTCTGGAAGAAATTTGGTAAAATTATGTTGTCAAACTACTCAGGAAGTAGCATATACAATTCTCTTTCTTTACAAATCAACGATTTTTTTTCTTTTTTTTTTTAGTAGAAAATACATTAAAAGTTATTTAAATTAGTGTAGGAGCAAGTGAATAATAGTTTTTGCTTTTGTTACGTTGTAAGTCAGATAAGTTGGTTTAGTGGTGCCTACTAAATTCAAAATTTACGAAACTACAAAAGTGAATATAAAGAAGGGCTAAAGGTATATTATAATTTGTGCTGAAATTGAATTTCACTCTGTTGTCATTTAGGCCAGCTGTGTTATGTGCAGCTGTGCAGAATGCTAGAGGCACAGCTGTGGTAGTGTTGAAAATACGCCTTATGCCAGGGTCTCTTGAAGGCTTTGTATAATTAATCTGTGGCTATGAAGTCAATGAAGTGCAGAAAGGTGTTTTGCCATGGAATTTTACAGTTTGTGATGGCATTCCCTGGAATTTCAAAAGCTTTGGCTAAGGTGAAGAACATCTGCAGTCCCAGGCTTGTAAGTGTGACATAGGATGTATTTTCACAGGAGCATATACCAGCCTAACACAGAGTGGCAGAGAAAAAGCATTACTTGTCTTTTTGCTGGATTGATTATCTGCTAGGTTAGTGAGCTGGGCTGGCTGTCAGAAGGACTTGCCAGTTGCCAAAGCTAGCACAGGATAATAATGTGTGTCTAGGAGTGGAGAGGAATTAACGTGGCTGGAAGGAATGGAAGATCTCCGAGCGCCACAGCCTTGGAGTTCTGGAGAGGCAGCCCCTCCTCCTTACTGTCAACTTAGACTAGGATCCTGTCATAATGATGGAAAGTAATAATACCAGCATCCTTCACAAACGTGTTTTGAAATCTGTTCATTTGAAGGACTGCAGAAAAGATATGTGGTATTGCATTGGAGTGAGTGGTATGTTCCTCAACTTTGTATTTCAAGCTTTTAGGAAATGGGTAATTTGATAGTTTCTAAGACACGAGAAATGATTGAGCCGTGTTCTATCACTTCTTCAGACTGCTTTGGAAGGACCTTGAATTTGACTCTTTCACATCACAGGTCAGTATCCTGGCTGCATAGGTTTTTGCTCCAACAGTGCGTGAAGGAGGGCAGGGGCAGTTTGCAGAATTCAAAACATGTGATGTGGCATCGTTAACACGGAGTGTGAAAATTCAGTAGCTGTAGCGTACTCCAGAGGCTGGTGCATTGACCTGTGCCACAGAGCATCTGTGGCTCTGGGACTTAAGCATTGGTTTGCACAAAGATCAGTAGTGCAATTGGATGACAGCTGACACTGAGTTATACCTTCCTGTCTTACTGTGAAGCAATGTTCCAACTATCATTAATGATTGCATTAGTGGTGACGTGCAAGCAGTATCAGAACTAATAAGCAGCAGAAACAATTGTACGAGCACAAACCACTGGCTCCTTGAGTTACAGCAGAACTGCCACCTGTGTTTTGTGGCGGCACAAGGGAAGTCATATCTCTATGCTCTGCCTGCCTGGGGACAGGTGGAAGATATCCAAGCTGGTTAAGTGGCCTCTCTGGCCTGTATTTACATGTGTCACTTCTCTGCCTTGGGCAAGCGACAAAGGTTCTTCTTTTGATTATTTAGTTTGGTTCTGCAAAGAGGTGGTCTTCAAGGTTTTGTTATGAACTTCCCCAAAACTGATCTGCCATAGCTTTGTCTTGTATTGGTGGTCCTGGCATTCACGTGGTCCCTTAAGTCAGTTGCTCGCTCATCCTGCCGTGACTTGACACAGTTGCTGTTGGTGCTGGCAGACCCTGCCTGCCTGCTCTGGGTTTCACCTTACAGCTCCGTTGGTTTCCTCTTATGTCACACCCGTCATCTAAAAGCCACATTTTACACATTTGTCACTGGTAGATTTCATGAGGATGTCTCCACAGCATCTCTGTGTGTATGTGTATAGAGGAACTGCAGATCCCCAAGTGCGAGCCTGTATTTGTGTCGCACAGGACTGCAGCCCTGGTGGGGGAGAAGAAATGTGTTCCCCCTGTGCAGCTAGCTGCTGATTTGGTACTAGGTACCTTAAAGCTGAATTGTGTGTTGTTGAAGCCGTAGCTGATGAGCCTTACATTAACCTTCACTGATCTTAAGTACAAAGAGAGCTCTGCATTTTTTCTGCATCATCATTTTGTTTTAGTTTTTGTTTTGCTTTTCATCAATGTCTTAACTGTTCACATTTAGTTTAGCTTTTTCATGTCTTGGGCCACCCGCTTCTATTGTTTATTTTGCTAATAATGTTGCTGCTATTTGACTTCTCTTTCAGCCATATTCTTGGTAGCTTCCCAGATGTCTATGTCATGCATTGTTATTGAGGAAATGTGCAAATAAGTTTACAAAACAGGCACACTCTTCTCTGGTGACGAGAGTAGGAATAGTGCTTTCCTCACCTGTCAACAACAGCCACCAAAGCCCAAGCACAAAAACAAATGTGCTGCTTCCTGAGAGAATTAGGGAGAGTAAGCTGCAAACCCTTTATTTTGTGAGGTTGTTTTAAGTGGGATTAGGAACAGATGTTGGATAGCTTCAGAATAATGAATTGTTTAGTGGGGAATATATAAATATTAAATTCTAATATCAAGAGAAATGACAGTATTGTTTCTGGAGCTAGTGTCCTGTTCATTTTACAGTAATATTTTTCAGTGGAGCCTGAATATGTGGAGCCCTGTGACTGTTCAGAACTTGAGACTTGGCTAATTTGTGCAGATTTCTTAGAGTGAACTCATGCGCTCACTTTAAAGGAAGTCCTAAAAAATTCATCTTCTAAATGGAATCCCAAAACGTTTCTGTATGGAATTAAAAAAATCCCCAACTTTGTCATGAAAACTCATGTTTAAAAGAAGTTTTCTCAAAAGATGTGTCATGTGTCTGCTCTCCTGTATATCAGAGGATGAAGACAGACGTAACTTCAGTATCGTGGTTCAGGCTGTATTAGCAAGAGCGGAACAAAGTGGTGAAATAAGGTAAAAGCAGAAGACATCTCACTGTCTCAAGTTATGTACAGTTCTAGATGGATTTTTGCTCTTTCCCAATATGGGCAAACTGGGGAAGCACCTTTTTCAAGGTGTGTTCAATGAAAGTTCATAATTTTTCCTGGGTTTGAGTGAAAGATGTTATTCTCTTCACAAAATCAATTTCAATTTCACAATTTCTCTTGGCTTTCTTTCACCTAATAAAGGTTATGAACTTCTTCCTCTGGCCTCTGTCCTACTCCTCTCTTTTGCTAAATCTTTCTTGTCTGTACCTTGTATCTGTCTGTATCTTATCTATTTTCTTACATGATTCAGATATTGTATTTCGTGTGTGTTTGACTTGTGTCTGTAAGTTTTCATGAATGCCCTAACAGTCAAGAGCTGTTAATAAAGGTAGGTCTTTTAGGCCATGCCATTTTGAAAGTACAGTAAACCAGAGGAGTTTTACACATGAAATTTAGATAAACTTTAAAAAGTTCCTTATCTTGCTTTTAATCAACTCTTCCTAAATAACTATGATAGCACAAAATGGTTTTGACATTTTAACAAGATTGATTGTGGAGGAAGTGCTAAACTCTGAATTTTGGCAGGAGAACTGGCTGCCCTGTGTGCCTGCCTTCCTTCATTAGCTTGGTGGGAGGAATTACCTTGTTGATAAGAGTCAAAGCTTAAAAGGCTCAGAAGTCAAAAATTATCACTATCTCAGTTTAAATATTTCATGTAGTGATGGCTTTTGACTTGTGTTTTGGGATCTGAGGTGCATGGCGGTTACCCCTGTGGTGTCTCACTCCACTGCACATGCTTACTGTAGAAAGCTACATGCAAGTAAAAGTAATGCCACCCTTACAGCAATGGGTGGTTATAGCTGTTCTTTCAGCAAGTATAATCTGAAATTGGACAATAGGAAAAAACAGGTAGTATAAGACCTATATGAAACTTTATTTTGCAGGAGGAGGGCAGATGCTGACTTTATTTGATGTATAGTCAGTGTGATAAATGGGTCGTATATTATGTACATCTCAAGTTACAAACTTTGGAAAATTAGTATTGCCATTACCAGCATTATTATTATGTCCTGTCTAGTAGAAGAGGGATCACAATGATTCTTTCTTTACTTTAAACTTTGTATTGAAATTCACCGTCACTATCCTGGCACATTTTTTTAAGTGGCGTCTGTGCTGTCTTATAGGCACAGAAATGAGCAATACAGAAGTGAGCTACTTGAATCTTATAACGGAGTTGCAATCAAGATTTCAGAGGCTGTGGGTAGGCTAGGATACTATCTCTTGGTGGAGAGCCAGGACCTGTCATGGGGATAGTCAACCCTGCAATGAGGTTGTGAGGCTCCTTTCCACCTATTACTCATGAATCTTCTATGCCTCCTTGTGGGGAAAGAGAGAAGCAGCAGGAGTTCGTGGGAGCTGAGGGAGAAGTTTGATTCATTTCCACCAACTCTTCTCTTTCTTGCTTCAGGATAAGGAGGCCAAGCTCACTCCAGCTCTAGGGGATGGTCAGAGGATGGTGTTGCCAAGTTGGCTGTCAGAATTTAAGGCCAGCCACCACCAGCCCTGTGACACCTGAGGAGTAGCTAGAATGCATGGGGGGTTATTCTTCTGCTAAATCTCCCATCTCTTCATAGGAAGATTTTGCCTTTACACAATGAGAAGAAACAGGAGAGCAGGACTTGAAGCTAGTGTGAGTGCAGTTGTTATAGAGCCACTTTGACTTTTTGTATCCTTTAGTAACATATTTTTAGGGTTCCTGTACTACTACAGTAGTGATATGCCATTTTTACTGAAGTCTAAGTGGATTGATTTTATTTAACATTAAGTGCTTTGAAAAGGTTTGGATTTGGAACAATGAGGTTTTCTGTAACTGTTTTGTGTAGTTATGGTGTTTTTCTTATCTTTGTCCTTCTCTTACATAGTTACACCTTCTGTCTTGATTGAACTTTTCTCTGGCATGCATGGATTGACTCTTGTTTCTTTGTTGGATCTTATAGACTTCAAGGGACCATGTGAATTTTCCCATTGCTATCAGTCAGATGTTTTAGAAAAGTTATCTTGCCAAACAGAACTGCAGGTCAGACCTCATTTGTGCTTTGAAATGTTAGAACAGTGTTAGAACCGTAGCCTCGTGTCAGCATTCATCTTCTCACTGTCCACAGCCAGACTGCTGTTGGCTAAATATCCATTATGGGATATTTCTCAGATTTAGCTGTGTGGTGTGCATAATTGAAGGGTAATTTCAGTGGAGAGCCTGTAATGGTCTATATTTGTGGATCAGATTGTTAGCAGAGAAGTAAAAGCTCAATAGTGTTTGTTGCTTGCCTTGGAGAAAAGTCTTATCTCCAAAAATGTTTTGTTATTGATGGTAATGATTTACTTTGGCTCATTAGTCAATTAATGTATCTATATATAGTATCTTATACAAGAACATTACTAAACTGAGAATAACTCTTATTACAAACCACAATTTGTCTCCTGTTTTACTTGCAAAAGACTTAATAACATATTTCAGCTTCAAAATACAAAGCAAAAGTTGATAAGAAAAAGATAGTCTTTTTTCCCCTATTGTTAAGTTTCTGCATGAAAGCAAGATGTAAGTGTGTAGGAGGCAATTCCTCCAACAGTCACACATTTGTTCCAGATATATACTGCAAAATGCTGGGCACCCTGGGGTTTAAGTAATTCAAGTCATAATTACTTTTGGAGAAGATGATTTTTTTTAAAATCAAAGGAGGTTTTTGTTCAGAAAATCTTAAATCTCCACCATGTTGTCTCTAGTGCAGGTCTGGTTGGAAGTTATTTATTGCATCTTTCTTACCAATCTTTACAAATAATCTTGAGTATCTTTTAAATTGGAGGATGAGTTACTGCTGTAATTTAAATGATTGCTCAAAAAGTAAGTGTAAAGGAAGTCATTGGACCGTAGTTGGAGATGTCTTTTGTGCTAGCTAAGTTTTCTGTAGTAACTATTACTCAAAGCTAGGCAGTCATGTCATGACAGATCTGACTGGGACAGCAGAAGCTGCTGTTGATACCAGTTGTCTAAATTCCTTCTGGCCTTGTGCCCAAGGCTGGAGTGTCTGATCTGCCTGTAAAGCAGTTGCAGAGCTGAGCATCTTCATCTAGTCTGAATTGTTAGCTTGTGGCATCTGCTTCATGAGAGGACAAGACATCCTTGCATCATTAGGTATCAGTGTCTGCTAGAGAAGCAGGGTGAATATGTAAGAACGAAAGTGTGGCTATTATCCAGTTCTCTGTGCCTGACCACTATATTTAATCTCTTAGCTACTGTAATAAGATAAGTGACAGTTTTTGAGTGTGCTGTGATGTGCTGTAGGGAGAAAGCTTATTTGAAGCACTTGAAAAGTGTTACTGCTAAAACTGGAATGGAAAGTTGTTATGGCTTGACTCCACAGAAGTCAGGTAATTCAGTCTTGGGGCATGCTGCATGATATTACTTTGGTAGAGTTAAACTTGGAAATCTCCCTAATCTGAGAGTCTGATTCTGTATAAATTGTTTATACAGGAGAACTGTTTTGGGGAGTAATTCTTTCAAGGTATTTGTGTTATTTGAGATATAGAAATCTGTTTTTAGTGGATTTTGATCATCTTAGTAGAGGAACACTAATTTAAAATTGAATGACTTTTGGTTATTTAGTTATGTTGCAGCTGTAACAATTGCTTCCGTGGGCGGAGTAATATATTTAGCTGTCCTAAATGCAGTATGTGCACTAGTTAAAAATTATTGCTTGCCCTTGTGTTATTTTCTCTCCGTTTTTCTCTTTCTCCTTCTATTTTTGCCTGTACTCCTCAGCTGTGTTATCACCATCACATGGTGTTCCCCTGCATGTGCTTCTCAAGTTCACTCATGATCTGTCTCCTTTGCATATGCCTCACGATTGCTTGGCTTCCCTGCCTGCTGGAACATGTTGGCAAACCATCTGGGCTTCCTTTATTCCCTGCTTCTCTGAGCGTGTCTTGCCTGATGGTGGCTGTCAGCGAAGTCCAGACACAGCAGTGCCGCTGCCATCTGTGGTGGCTCTTGCTTTTCCATGTATGTTGGTAGAGATCTGTTTCCTGAGCTCTTCCCCGTTGGGTTTCCAGGCTCTCCACAGCACAGAGTCTAGACACCATTCTGAGGAGCAAGAATGTCTTGGGTTTTCATAAACCAGGAGCGGCCCACAGAACAGAGTTGGGGAACAGTTCTATTGTACCTTTTGACTGCAAGGAAGGCATAATTCCTCTGCATACTGGGAAGTTCGGTTTGGAGAGTTTGTGGTGAATTTTATGAAGTCACACTTCGGTAGAAGTATCGGATTTTTGTTTCTGCCCTTGTCAAGTTTGTAATGTACTTCACTTGCAGACATAAAGATTGCCTTTGGCAAGAAGGGCTCCTACTTGGCTTTAGTGCTAGCAGGTACAAGCAATTTGATCCTTTTTTCTTTTTTTTTTTTTTAAACCAAGAAAATTCTCTTAGTAGGCATGTTTGCCTCTCCATAATCCTGCTAGTGTTTAGGCTGTGCTGTTCATAGGGGACCTTTTTGTAGGTGGGAATACTGTGGGTGTCAGCTTAAAACACTCCAGTGTATTCTCTCTGTGTTCTCCCAGGCAGTGAAGCCTGGAGGAGTGCGTGACTGTTCTTTGTGACGTGCTAATTTGCAGATTTCCCCCAGCGTAATTGTAGGAAGATGCTGACTTTCGTTGTATTCAGTGCTGTCTTGCCATAGCAAAAGTGAAAAATCAAAATTTATCTTAGCAAGTTCTTTCCTGCAAGGAATGAATGCTGCTCACCCCATCCTTAGTTAGGTTTATATTTGATCATGGCCAGGATTTTTCTTAGCAAAATTATGATGCAGAAGTACCAATGCAAGATGGTTAGCTAAATATTAAGATAAAAAGCTACTCCATTATTGATTTTAACAATAATGTTGTCACTTGAATGTAGAAGTTGTTAGTTTTAAGATACTATCAGTGTCTTAAGTAAGTAATAAGTACTAGTCTCTGGAATCCACATTGATATTAGAAGAAACTACTGAACAATCAACAAGGTGTTGAAGGTATTGAAGAGGTTGAGATTCATAGTCAGAAGCCAATTCAGTCTTTTTATTGGCCTTATAAGAAGATAGAAATTTTTTACAGTGAGTGTGGTGAAGCGTTGGCACAGGTTGCCCAGAGAAGTTGTGGATGCCCCATCCCTGGAAATGTCCAAGGCCAAATTGGATGGGGCTCTGAGCACCTTGGTTGGGTGGAAGGTGAAAGTGTCTCTGGCTGTGGTATGATTCTGCAATTCTGTTCTGTGATCTAAAACCATTAGGAAAATAATGTAACTTCTAACATATGATCAAAAAAAGTTGTTATTTTGTGTATCTGTAATAATTGACATGAAACTGCCTGAACAAAATCACTCGGGAAGGTGGAATATGATGCCTTTTTTTTTTTTTTTAAATTTTTATTTTTTTAAAGTGTTTTCAGATAAGAGGAGCTAAAAAAGCAGACTTCAAATGTGGATATGGTGACTTCTTCAGTCAGTGAGTGGCAAATACATCGTGACTTCAACTTTAGTCTTAATGAACATTTTGTATTTGCAACCTGTTTGCTTCCTTAGTATCTATTTGTATCTGGTTTTTATATCTATTACTTTAACTTCTTGGCACTTTACATCCTGGCAAAGTCAGTCATAATTACATTGCACTTTTAAAAGGTATGTTACTGAAGTAGGAAATGCTTGTATAAAGCAGGTGTTTCTGAGTACATATGTGTGGGTTTAGTTATTCTGCGTACACCTAACTACTCCTTCTGAAAATAAAAGAAAATCCCAAAGCCCTTATTCTTTCCATGTAGTCATGTGTCTGCCTTCCATGATAGTTGGTCTCCCATCTTCTGAAGTTACATTACTTTCTTAGGAGTTGTCCAGGCTTTCGGGTGAGTTTTGTGGTCCTGCAAGTGTTAGTGCAAGTCTGCTACAGTGTTTCTAGAAGTCTTGTCTTTTTTCAGTTTCCCTATTTGAGTGGATAGCTGCCATTTGAAACAGTCATCCTGCCTATTCCTGGCCACTGCTGCTTCGGGTCTTTTTCTGTATCCAGACAGCTTTGGTAGTTGAAAGGTTGTAATTTTATTTATAATGCTGTGTCATATAGGAACTCTCTTATGGGGCAATAGCTTGTTACACTGAAATCAGAAAGATGATCATTGTCCTGGAGAAGTTTTTATAGGTAACTTGCAGGACAAAAGAGGGAACAAGATGGTTAAAGGTAATGTCAGCCAGTACAGAAAGGAAAGTGATATAGCTGAAAATGGTTTCAATATGCCAGAAGAATTGCTCATTACCTTACTGTGTTTTAATTCCTTGTAAGTTGGATAGTAGAGGAGAGTTTGGAGGAGACAATTAGAAAGAACACAGCAAATAGGCACATGTGCTTTAGGGGACCTTCTAAACATGAATGAATACTTCGGGTATCTTTCTAACCCTATTGTGCCAAGGAGGTGCTGGGCACCAGGGCACAGGGCTCTTGGGCTCACTAAGCCAGTGTTCTTATGATGTGAAATTTGCACAGAATATGTATATTCTGGCCTTTTCTTTGAAGTAAGAACTAGCTGGACTTACTTGCCTTGTACGGATAAATACTGTCTGAGTGCAGTGAAGGCAGTAGATTGTGAGCTTTAAGCTCCCTCTGGTGGCTTTACAGTACAGTTCAAACCTTAACTGTTGCACTTGTCTGCTCTGGACAGTTTTGAGAGTCAAAGCTTGTAATGTATTATTAAGGTATTGTCATTTAAAAAATTAATATACGAATATGATGTACCGTATGCCTTTCCAAGGTGTCAAAGGTCTTCTGTAACTGGACTTCAGAGAAGTAGAAGAGCTAAAATAATGTAAAGAGATCTACTTTCTAGTTATTATAAGCATAAAGGAGATATTTCCCATAAAACTTCTCTAGTTGTTTTTTTAGTGATGCCATAGTTTGCCCCTGATGTCCCTGAAAATGCTCTTAAAGATAATGGAAAATAGATAGGATCTCTGTACGGCAAATTTAAACATAATCTGTTAATGCAAAATTTGTTTTGGATCAGGTAGCCCTGATTTGGTCTTCTTGTTCTCAGGATGTGAGTATAAATGACCCTGGGCTTGCAAAAAGTAATGCTTTGTCACACCCAAAGGATTTGTTCTGACATGGCTATAGTTAGTGAGGCTTCATGAGACTCCAGAGCTGTGAACTGCAAGGTCAGTAGTGTTGAAAGGGAAATGTCACTCCCCTCCTTTTCTCCCCATCATTGCTCTGGCACTTTTCTGGCTTTTTGGTGCTTATTAGAGTGACAAATGTTCTCTCCCCTTGCCCCTGGATTTCCCCTCTATCGTCTTTCTTTTGTGGACTAGTTGATAGAAACTTTCATGCAAAGAGGTAATGACACCATGTAGGTGGAACAAAGAAAGGAGAAGGACCTGTCCTTTTGGTAGCAGAAAGTTACTAAAATAAGTCACTTGTCTCAAGAAAGATTCTTAGTTCAGAAATATTAGAAATATTGTTGGCAGAGCTGTGTGTTCCTTGAGACTTAAAACTCTTCACAGGCATTGCACAGCAACAGAGGCTGTAGATTAAATGCATGTTAAATGATAACAGGTGCTGGAAAAAAGCAGCCTGTCACCACCCAGTATGTCCCATACTGTATTGGTTTAGGCTTTTGTGTTGGGTTATGGTGAACTGGACTGGGAAACTGATCCAGATGAAAAAATCTGGGATGGTTTTTAGTAATGACTTCCCCAGTCTGGTTCTCTGTGCATTTGCACAAATGCTTTCCCATACAACTGGGGGGGGATGGGAACTGCCTGTTTTTCAGCTGGTTTGGTTTATTTGCCACAGCTCTGGCTGAAGTGTGTATCAAGCTGTTGCTGTGCAGGTCATTCCTGCATGTTTGATAACCTTCAAATATTTTTCTGGCATTCTGTACAGCTGGTTCTATTGCAGTGGATGTCCATCCAGAGGAGGACAGTCCTTCACATTGCAGAAAACATGAATAACTGATCCCATTAGGAACAGTTCCTGCTGCATGCAGGAGAGTTGAGATTTGAGTTGTAACCTCAATTGTTTTTTAACAGAAATGTCTGTTAAATCAGATTTCTTGTGGTTTATTTACTGGAAAATATTTCACTTATGTTAAAAGAGTTGGTCTTGATGCTTTTATTCCCAAAGCATTGGATCTAAATCATGACTGAAAGAGAGGTGGCACACATATTCTTCTCAAACTGCTAGGGACAGGGCTGGAATGTGGAGTTTGGAAGTTCACCTGCAGTTCAATAACCTATGCTGTCACCTTGATCCTGCTCTGCAGTTGGGCTGTGATCTTCCTACACGTGTGTATGTTCCTTTCTCAAAGGTTAGCATCGGTTTTGCTTACTGTGTTTGTGGTATCAATCCCCTGCAAGAGTATCTCGTGCCGTGTGTGTGTTCAGATAAATCCCAAACAGCAGAAGTCAGAGAATATTAGTGGCACAAGTGGAGAGCAGCATGACGCTGTGAGCTGCTGATGCTTTCTGCATTGCTGTTTTTACCTTGTAGGGCAGTGGGGGGTGTTGAGGTTGCTCAGTGAGGTGAGGCTGCAGTGCAGGCAGCTCCTCTGGGCTCTGTAGGCACCTCACAGGGGTTCAGATTATTGCATGGTTTCATGCTTTACCTTTAGTTGATATTCAGGTAGAAACCACCCTGGAGCTGTCTTTCAGCAGGAGAGCAGCAGGTGTTACCTGGGCAGCCAAGGTGCCCAGGATGTAACGGGCTGGATGTATATAGGGATGGGTGTAACCTGAGGAACTACCACAGGCATTCCCAAATGGGCTTACATGTCTCTTCAATCACACCCAATCCTCAGGATGTCAACTTTAATATTAAACACTAGAGGGTAGTATGCTCCTGATAATACTTCATTTTAAAATGTATCTGTAGTAATTTTTAAATCCTCTGAATTTATTATACAACTAAATATTTTAAAACAAATGTAGAACTAAAGAAAAAATAGTGCTTTGCTTCCAGGACTGTGAGCATGCTTAGCAGCATTTAGGGATGTACAGTGGTGTTTTTGGTCTGAGTAGAAAAAGGATTGGTTTGAATTTATATCTGATTTCTAACTTTCTTCAGAAACATCATTTGGAAACTATATTAAATTACTCACTCTCAGCCTGATATCTCGATATTCACACCTATGTGCATGCAGTGTAAGTACAGAGTGATATGTAAGAAGAGACAATGCCTGAGAGCAAGCTGTTTTGCCAAGAGATACTTGGTTTTGGTGTTTAACAAGGCAAACATTTATAACTTCATGACAATGCTCTTAGTATGTTTTTGATCGGTGCTTGAATAATTTTTGTTTTCTTTCAGGCACCACCTTCCATGGTCAACAATGAACAACGTCAACATGCTGAGCACATATTCTTATCATTTAGAAAATCAAAATCACCATTTGCTGTTTGCAAACATATTTTGGGTAAGTTTCAATAAATTAAGGTGGGCATGTACATTTATAACTGGAACTGTGCTGGTTTTTTGCAGCTAGGACTATGACCATCAGCTTTGATTTTAATGAGGGGTACTTTTTGATGGAGGGTGAAGCCTATTGCTGTCCTTTCTTGTTTTATTTCTCCGTTTCAAAGCTGTAAAGTGTAACTTCATGTTCAGCTAAATTCCTGAGCTGGTTTAATAGATTTCCTCTGCAACATGATTATTTTAATACTGTCTAATCTGTGCAGCTTATGCAGCTGCCAGTAGTGTGGTTGCTTGTGCTTGCTTCCCATTAAATCAGCCTATGATGCAATTTTATGCACTTCTACCGAATTTTGCATTGGTGCTGAAATGAGAGTTTATTTCCAGTTGAAGAACTTAGTTGCTGTTGACAGCCCAGCTGGAGGAAAAAGCTGGAAAAGTTTCTGTCCACCTGGTAGAAGCAAGACAGTATTGGTTTGAAATTTTGTGTGCTTATACCTGTGGAGAAAGGAAAGAGGCAGATACCACCCTTCATGAGAGATTTCTTTGATTTTAATGGTAATGCTCTAAATGTGGTTGTGTAGCAAGTTATAAAAGATAAATGTTTTTATAGGTGCTAAAGAGATTTATTAGAGTTGGTTAGCTAAATCAGAAAATTACAGGAGCACTAAAGATGTAAGATTGCCGCTCAGCCCTGTGGTATTGACCAGATGTGAGTGCTGGGGACAGATGAGGGGGAATTTCAGTGAAAACTGACTCTGGAACCTGACGGGGGAAACCTCAAAGTTTGCACAAAAGAACACGTGCCAAAACCACAAAAAGCAAGTTTTCTTTTAAGGAATTTGCCAGAATGAACAGAGAAATATTAGAATTATGTTGAAAATATTATTTTCATATTTAATTCATTCTGCAGTATTTTTTAACAGTTATTTCTAAATTTACTGGAGACTTACAATTCATGGATATTATGATATCAGTATTGCAGATCTACTCCTATGTTATACTGTTATATATAGACCGGGATGTGCTTCCTTTCCTACACTCTGCAACCAAAATTCTTCTCTGCAAATGAATTTCTTTGTGGGTTTAATGTATTATAGTAGTACTCCATCTGGTTTGGAAGACTGCAATCACACTTTTTGCTTGGTGGGTCAGAAAAATTGATGCTTCTTGTTATCACATTGAATTTTAGAGAAAATTAAGTGGGCAAAACCACCCTTAAGTACCTTTGCAGACAGTTTGGATCTAAGTGATACATTCGTCATCAATCAGAAATAAATAGTGAAATTTAATGAAATCCTAAATGTGGCTGGCTGGAAGGAATATGATGCTGATTGATTTTAATACCTTTTGGATGTCTAGAAATATTACATCCTTAAACTGTTCATGTGTTACCACCATTGAGAAGACAGTGTGTTTCCACCTGGGGGGAATGTAGGCAGTTGTGATGCTGAGGCCTGGAACTTAGAGGCTTTTTCAAAACTTAGTGCTTCCTTAGTAAGTATCTGTACAATCTGGACAAAAAGAACAGGTAATTAAGATTTGGGAGTTGAGGAAAAAGAGGTGGGGATTGTGATATCAGGAGCCAGGAAAGGGAAACAAGCTGTTCATGAGGAAGAATAAAAGAGCTGAAGTGTACTGAAGGGGGATGTGTGCAGCAAGGATGGGCTGGAACCAGAGGACCAAGTAGATGGCTTTAAAAAGAAACAGGAAAAAGAGTGGTCTGGACAGGAACTGGAATGGAGGTAGAGAGATAATAAGGATGTCATTTGTGGAAAGAAGAGTGTCTGAATAACACAGGGAGAATAACGAAGAAGGTGAGCATATGGAAAGAGGGAGCAGCTACTACTGTGTTGTTCTTTAGAAACCCAGAGTTGAACCCAGGGAGCACGAGGCTCTGCGTTCTGCTGTAGGCTTACAGCTGTTCAGTGCACTGGCAAACCTTGTCCTTCCTTTCCTTAGTGGGTTCCTGTGGAGCTCTGGCTGATGGCAGCCTTGTGCTGGGGCTGCACGTCTGCTGCCAGCGATCGCAGTTGTGCGGCTGCGGGACTTGGCGCAAAGGGGAAACTCCGTCCTTTTTTAATCACCTTCTCTTTTGTGTGTGTGTTTGTGTGTGTGTGTGCGTTTGAGCTTTGCACAGTTAGAAAAGCTGAAGACCCAAGGTAACAAGTGCCAGAATTAAAATTCCCATGTTGGGATAATTCAATTTGTTTTCACATGTGTTAGACATACACAGTTCTCTTTTACTTAAGCAGTTACTTAGTTTTCCAAATTAAGCTAAGTAAATTTAAAGGTGGTTTATTTTGATTTAAGCATGTTTACCTGCATGGGTTTAGATTTGGAGCCTGATCAAATTACTTTAAAATAGGTTAGCGTACTAGCTGCTATATTTGATCTAGAACTTGCGTATAAAGGAAATTTATATAATATAAATTTGTGTGTATGTAATTGAGGGAAGAAAGTTTGTTTTGTAGTAATTTAACGCCCTTAATCTCATGACTGAGGTTTTTCAAACAAACACAATTTTTGTACTCCTGGCAGGACAACCACTATAACTCAAACTCTGCTTCTTGTTCGGGAATTTTATTTCATCATTTCATATTTTATGCTTTTGCCAAAGGCTGTACCCTTTCTGAAAGTTCTTTCTGTAGAGCTCAGAGTGTTTTGAAACTGACTTCTGAGGTACTACCTGCTATTTCCAAATTAAAATTTTTAAAAGCAAAATAACAACAACAAAAATGTCTATGTAGCTCTCTAGTATCATAGAAATAATATTAATATTCTAGCATTTCTCTTTACATTATACTTTGTAGTCACCCAAACAGTTACCTTTCTCTGTAATATACTTTTATACTTTCCTTAGTGCATCTGTATACCTAGTAATCCCATATTCAGATAATAATGGCAAATGATTCTTACACTGTGGTCAGAAATTACATTTTGATTAACTCAAAATAAATCTAGGAACTTGAACATGATGTAGAACACTTTAAATACACCACGGTGTAAAATTTTTCCTTGGATAATTAAGCATAAATGTTATCTTTAAGTGTAAGTAGATTTGCTTCTTTTCTATTACCCATTAAATACATGTGCTTTTATGCACTATTGGTTTCAAAGGCAAGCACAGAAATATCCAACTTTGACATGCCTGTGAGATTAATCACTTTTATTAATTAACGTATTGAAATGAAATCTGTCATCTTGTTTATTTTATTCCTCCATTGTGTTAGCATTCTTATTCCTGTTATTTGAACCAACCTCCTAGTGCAGACTTTTCTCCTAGGTCATTGACTTGAATTATACTGGACAATTTGATCATTGGGTTATTGATTATTTCTCTCCCTTTTGAGTTGTAAATTCCGTCTCTGTTTTCATAGCAACATTATTCTGTGTAATAATAAATTATAGTAAATGGGTTTTTTTTGGTTGGAAACACGTTCAAGCTGAATATATGTCTTCTAACACTCAAGTTGCGTTTGTTTTTTCCCACAGAAACTAGTAAAGTGGACTATGTCCTTTTCCAAGCTGCTACAGCGATAATGGAAGCAGTTGTAAGAGAATGGATTCTCTTGGAAAAAGCTAGCATTGAGTCACTGCGAACATTCCTTCTAACCTATGTCTTACAAAGGCCTAAGTAAGTACAGAAAACCCACTTCTGAACACGTAGGATTCTGCATGAAGTCGGGGTTTTCATTTTCCCTGGGGAGCAGTGCGCGATCATTTTAAGAATAATTTATCTTCTAGTCTTAGTTAACTTCTGTCAACTTTCCCTTACGAATTCACACAAAACGTTTGAAAAGGAAATGTGTTGAAAATTTCATTGAACATCGATGTCCAGAATTACCTGCAAATACGTTTGTGCAATGTTGTTTACAGCCTTCAAAAGTATGTCCGGGAGCAGATTCTATTAGCGGTAGCGGTGATAGTGAAACGGGGATCATTAGACAAATCAATCGACTGCAAAAGCATTTTTCATGAAGTCAGCCAGCTGATCAGCAGCGGAAACCCCACTGTGGTGAGTGCTTTGGGTTTTTTTGCTTCAAAAGTTAAGCAGTCTGTATCAGCAGCTTACATTATATACTTAGTGACTAGAAAATATTTTATACTTCGCTTATCCGATTAGTCATTAAGTTAGTAACTGTTCACTCATTTGCCAAATTGGAGATCTTTTGATGTTTTGGGGCTAGGGGTAGTATGTGTAGTTCTTTGGTATACAAGGACACCATATTTTTAGGGAATGTTTTTCTGAATAGCTGCTTTAAGTGCCATAGTTGTGGGTTGGTGGTTTGTTTGGGGGTTTTTTGGTGTGTTGCTTTAAAATTATTATTTGTTTGTTTTCTTTTTCCCACTGGTTTTCTTTAATCTAATAGTAAGATCTAAGACAGATACTCTGTTAGCTGAGAGGTTCTTTGCACACTCTGTTCCCCTTCCATCTGTGCAGTGCTGCTCTCTGCTGCGGCTCAGCTGTCGAAATGGACTGTGAGCAGGAGGCATAGGCCTCTGCTGTTCTTTGGGAGACGAGTAGGTGGAGAGAAAGGGGTGTGAGGAAGTAAAACATGGAATGGAAATACAAAACTTATTCTTGATTTAATGTCATACTACTAGGGGTAAGTGTTACCTTCGATACTGAGCTCAAAGTGGAAACAAGGTGTCCAATATCTATCTATGCATTTAGTGAAATTCCGTTTGCTATGCCAGGGGATAAGTTTAGAATAGGTCATAATAGAGGCATGTAACTAGAGCTTAAAGAGAGGTGATTTTTTCTCCTACCAAATGAAAATCAAAGAGTATATAGATTCCATGCTGAAACTTTAACTGACCCTTTTCTCAAAAAAAAAAGCCTTGAGAGAGCTGGCTCACGACGCTGCTGCGCGTTTAGAGCAGCAGTTGTACTAGATAGATGGGAGTGGCAAATGTTTAACTCTGAAAATTCAATCAAAGTGTACTAGAAGTAATCCCACTCATGTCATGGTCCTAAAAATAGTGTGTCACCTCTGAGGAACAAGTAATATTGCTCCAGGGTATGGAAATTTCATTTAGTCTTGTAAAACCGAATTTCACAGTTATTTACCTTAAGGAAGCCGTTTTAGCCTTTTGATTCTGCATAATTTGGATAGAAATGGGTATTTGTTAGGAAGAACTGAGTTAATGCTTTTTTCCTGGAAACATAGTCCAGTTATTAAAATGGAGTTACAGCTGAGGTTTTCAAGTTTTATGCACAACACTGTGTATGCTCATGTAGTTTGTAGGATCTTTGCCTAAAGATACAGAAGTGGCATAGATAGAAACGTGGACTTTGAACTAAGTAATGCTCAGTCCAGCTTGTGCACTTACATTCTGTGCATGCACTGTCCACAGACACCGTGCTCTGACCACAGCATACAGCAAGCTAAGACTGCCTGCTCCAAGCATATCATCCTGGACATGCTGCGGGGCAGAGCACGGTGCAGAGGAGCTCTGGCTGGGGGAAGGGCTACTCTGCTCCAAGTTCAGCTCACTGCCAAATTGGGCTCAGTCTTTCATTTCCCTTTATTTCATTTTCCCTTTATTTCTCACTCTTCATAAGTATGAATTTCTCCATAGTTCTTCTCAAGCTGTAAGAATGGTATTGAAAATGTCTAGAATATATAATGATGTTTTCTATTCTGGTGTGCTAATAACCTACTAGCAAAAAAAAAAAAAAAGCACGTGGTGGTGCTGAAATGTCTTTTCTATACGGCACGGTTTATGGTTGTTAGTCTTTGGCAAACTGGTTATAAGCACGTGCTCCCATATATATATGACACTTTATATTATAAACCAGTTCTCATTCACGAAAATGTTCTTGTAATCTTTTGAGACTTAGCTGCTAGAGAGACTCTGATACTGGCACCCAGGACTGGCATGTGCAATAATAAGCAGTAATAAAATGGTGTTTTGGCATGGTACTGGCCAAAAGTGCTATCTGAAGCGAGTTAGGGCATGCCTGTTGTGTAAATATGTAATATATAAATATGTAACAACTTTGAAAGGTTGTATGAAGGAATTCATACAATGAATTATTATTATTTATCTTTTCAAATATGGCTGGGTGGTGGTTTTTTTTCTTTACTAGTTTCCCTGTATCATTCAGCCATGCCTGTGGGACTGCAGTGGTGCAGTTGCCTTGCTGCTGCGGGGAGTCTCAGCTAAGGGTGCTTCAGGGTATTTTGTGAAGCCCACATCCTGAAGAGAGTGGTGCATTCTAGATCCAAGATGTGCTGTCAGAATGGTGCCATGCACTGTCACAAGTGTTTCTGGAGATTTGTTTATATTAGTTACTTGTAAATACAGGCCTCCATTCAAATCAGGGAGGAGGCTGGGGTGTAGGTATTGAAAGAGATCAGCAGATATTTTCCAGTCCTCTGTGCTTCCCTGTGGATGGAATCATTCCACCTTTTTGACCAGCTTTCCAATGGTGTGATACGCACTCTTGCCTACTTGTGCACTCAAGTTGCAGAACCCTGTCATACCTTTTTGACTCCTAATTCTTTTTCCAGTCTCTTTGTCCTTTCTGTATCCTTCTCAGCCTTCTGTTCTGACCTTCTGCCCTCCCATTTGTGTTGTTGTGCTTGAGGTTCGCTACACATGAAGTCAGCAGTAGATCACTTCATATTTAAAAATGTTGAAAGCTCTCAAACAAGAGCTATCAGCAGCTCTTAGCTGCTGATAATTGGTTAGAGCATGGTACTAATAACACCCAGGTTGTGGGTTGGATCTCCATATGGGCCATTCACTTAAGAGTTGGACATGATCTTATGGGTCTCTTCCAACTCAGTCTTCTGAGGTAATGGCTTTCTACAGCAGTTTGTAATTGAGAGAAAATACATTTTTAAAAAGCAAAGCGTTCTCTTGTTTGCTTCTTGCTTATTTTTTCCTCCCTGTTGGCTGTGAAGCTTCTTGATCCATCTTTACCTTACAAGAATAATGTAGATACTTCATCTTTTCCATTCCCTGCAGGCCTCCACCCAGTTTCTGTAAGACATCTTTACTAACTTTGTGATCATCAGACAGCCCTGCTCTATGAAATCTTTGGGACTTTTGAGTAATATCTTGTCGGGATCAAGTCTTGATAGCTGGGGTAATAAGGAGGGCAGTGAATGTAGATGGTAGTCTCTGTTGTGTGTGTCCTTTTGCAGGATTTGATGTGCTTAATACCTCAATTTCTCGAGTACTAGTTAAAAAGATCTTCAGAGATGGCTAGGACTTGAAGGTATGTAGTGGTATGTGAGCGAGACTGATGGATGAACTGTTGAGAATGAAAAAATAAGGGGGTTGGAAGGAAGATAAGGAGAGGAATTACGATGAGAGTAATAAAATGGCTTTAGTATTGAGTAATCTTAATAGTGGAACACAGTGTACGCGTTAGGGAAATAACACGACACTAAGGAGGCTTAATACTTCAGGGATGGGAAGGATGCATGGTTAGAGCCAGGTTTAGAACTGGAGTATTGGCATCTGCTGCTGGTTCTCTGCCATTTGATGCTTTATGAATCTCACAGAAGAAACCTTTGTCTGAGAAGGAAAAGCAAACTTCTTGTCTGACTGCCTATTTATTTATAACTGAGTTTAGGTAGTAATCCTCTGAAAGGATGAAGATTAGCTTTGGAGTTCTTGGTTTTGTTTTTCCTGACTCCTCCTGTATTATCAATACAAGCCATTCCTCCACTTGTGAAGGAGAATCTGTAATCTCCCTCTGATAGCAATTTCAGGATCTTTTCTCGAAATCTTCATCTCTCTGGGGGAGAGAGCTTCTGGCAGCAGACACAGTATCATGAGCCTTAAAATTCTTAAATACATGTTTTCTATCACCGATTTCAAGATTTTGGAGAATTGTGTGGGCCAAATTCTTCTCAACTATAAATGCCTTCAATTTCTTGGCCTTTTCTTCTTGTGTTAAAATATTCTGCTTTTGCACAGCTGAAGGATTTCATTTGTCCTTCATCCCTGCCAGAAGGACAGGAATCCTGGCAGCTAAGTGACTGACTCCCAGGAGGAGGATCTGGTCTGCATGTGAACACAATCAGATAGATTTTGTTTAAAACCAGACAGAGATATGGATCACATGGCAATTTCTTCTAGTATATGTGTAGGCAAATGCAGAGGAGTCCAGCTGCTGTAGACTTGACATGGGACTGGGAAGCAACAGAAGCTGTGTTTTTAAGACCTACAGTGCATACAGTAGAATGTATTTTAACATCAAGCGCCATATCTAAAGCCTGCATATTTTTTTGTCAAGACTCACTGGAAAAGCTCTGGAATCCTAACAGTTCCTTCTTTTGCAAAATTTGTAAATCTGTTGTTCTGGTTCTCGATGTTCCTAGTTGAGCTAGAGGGAAGATCCAGCTACTTTAGATTACTTGAAGCTTCTGAGGGATGTGCTGTGAATGGATTTCATGTGAGCAGTGGGAAATATTAATAAGCAAAACTCTAGGCATTCATCTTCATTGAGGTTAATCTATTCATTATAATGGCTTCCTGGATAACTAGTTGTATTTATTTAGCATTTACAGATCTTGTTTCTATTCTTTAAAGGGAATTTTACTTCTGGAAACATGTTTCTGTTTCATGTAGTAGGGTAGGAGTTGGAGAGGCTTTCCCAACTTTCACATTTTGACAAAAACATATGTATTATCCACCCGAAGTTGTCTTCTGGTCTAATAAAGTTGTTACTTTATCCTGTGAACCTCATTGCCCTTGAGACATGTTGAATATAAAAAACAGGGTGAACCAGGATATTTAAGCTGATGAGTCCTCTATAAAGGCCTAAGTTAGTGTGTTAAAGATTGGTTTGGGAATTTTAGGAATCCAGAAACTACTGCACATGTGAAGTTAAAACTCAGTGATAGAAATGTAAGAAAACTTTAAAACGTAAGTGGTTTTTTAGTAGTTGATTTAATCAGGGTGCTTTTGCAGTTTTCAGATTTTTCTGTTGAAAGGGAGCTGGCTTTACCAGAGATGCAGTACGGCAGATCTCCAGCTTAGTTGCTTAATAACTACTAAAAATTGATAACTCCCCAGTTACATTTACACTAGAGCCACAGTTTCAAACATAGGGCTGAGAAGTGAGCAGATGTGTTCCAAGTGGTGAGATGTGCATCCCCTGTTCTATGTATGTCATGCCAAACCCTTTCTTTCCTCAATTTTGCCATCTCATGAGATTTACACCTGTGGAATCCCTCAGACATTCACTGGGAAAGGAGAAATTATGCTTTTTCCATGTGCTACACCATGTATTTTTTATTAAAATGGTGTCACACAAATAAACAGGCTTGAGGGGAAAAGCCTCTTTAAGACATTTATTGACCTTAGCTGCTTGGTGTTTCGTAATTCTTCCTCTCAAAGGTACCGCCCTTCAGAGTAAATGTGTTCAGTAATACCTTGGATCTTTGTGTTAGTCTGCTTAGGAACAGCCCCTTCTCCCTCACAGGCTCTCATTTTTTCCTCTGGGCAGATCTGCGGAGCACAGCCGTGTAATGCAGCTCATTTGACATAGCTGGCAGTGCGGCAGGCAAGAAAGACCAGGAATGAGTACTGGGGAAAGTGGGGGGAGGGAGGACCCCTACCCACCAAAGGGCACTTGTCAGCATATTTAAAGCTGTGTGCTGCTGATGGCAAACTGCATGGCTAGCCTAAGTATTCATTATTTTGAGCTTAATTGAAAGTCCTGTATTTGTTCATGCAGCTGTGGTAGGAGTGAAGATCCAACTGGTGGCATTCAGACAAGAACCTCAAGAAGCATATGTTACCTTTATAAATGGTTTTCAGGCCTTCAGTTTCTTTTATAAGATTACTTTTTTTTTCTCCTGATTTCTGCTTCACAATTTTGCTTGTCTCCAGAGGAACAAAGAAAAGCATGTTTTGCACCCTGTGCTCCAGCAAAGTGCCTGGACCTCTTCCATTACTAGGAGAGGCTGCTACTTCCCTTCTCTCTTTGTCCAAAGCCTGCATGCTTCACATGCCGCAAGATCATCTTCCTCTGGCCCATGGTGACTCACAGGGGAATTGATTTTCTCTTTCTTAGCTCACCCCTGGGGGTTTCCCTTGCTTTAGCTGGTTCCCCCAAAGGAGGGGAAGCAAGGTCTCGCCTATTGTGGTGCTGTAGCTCTGATGTGTTAACCTGGTGCTGCTCACCGGTCTTTGCAGTGGCAGAAAGAGAATGAGAGGAAAGGAGTGCACTGCCCAGCCAGTCCCTTACTGCTGACAGCACAGAACTGCAGCTGTGGGTCCTATTCCTATCATCCTCTCCCTGCTCTTTAGCTTTTTTCCACCAGTTGGCTCATTTGGGAAGGAACAGACAAAAATCAATGGGTCCTTCCTGGTGCTTGCTTACGTTTCTTCAGAATATGTTCTGGTTTTCTTTGGGTGGGAACCACTACTTCAGCCACTGGGTCCCCCACCAACCTTGCAATAATCCCAAGTTGAAAAGTTGGAGTGGCCCCAGTTATTCTGTGTAAAGATATTTCTTTTGGCCCTGTGTCCATCCTGTTAACCTTTCAGTTTGGAGTTGCAGCTTATGTTCTGGAGATTTAGATACTCTGAAAATGTTAGCAAAAACAGCTGTGCTTATTCAAGGAAATTGGAGAAGAAGTCTATTATTGCCTTTATAAAGAAAGCCTTGCTTTAAACAATTTATTTAGTAAAACTGCTTTTGGTATTCTCATTACAGAATTCTATCACCTAAGAGCAGCACAGCAAATTCTGCTTCCGATACATTTACTCTTTGATTCTTCCTGCTCTTGTGCAAGTTAAATTTAGATAGTTTGGGGATACTATTAAATCTTAGTATGTCTTCCCTTTGGTTTCAGTAACAGAGTTTACATTATACATGTGGAGACGAAAAGTCCTCTAAACAGCATATTCAGGCTGGCAGTGATCTAATGTAACAGGGCAGATGTTATGATTTACTCTATTCAGGCAAGACCTTAGTTCTTTTAAATATGCTTACTGCTTTTTCTGTAGGTATAAATTATACTTGCAGAAGGCACTGAATGATAGTTTGGGTTTTGTAGTGAAGTGAATTCTTTAGTCAAACCTCTGTATCTCTGCTCTGAATTCAAAAAGAGGAAACAGTTTTGGTATTGGAGTTCATTCTGCTTTGTCTGTTGGCTTTATTGCTGCAGAGCTGGTGTACCACATGTCCATTTTTTCCTAGGCTGTATTTGAACTCTTCTTCCTTTCAGATGCTTTGTAACCTAACTACCCTCAAATGAAGCACTTCATTTATTCCACGGACAGCCCAGGCACAAGTGTGAAATCCCTTCAAACATTATGGCTTTAGCTTCTTTTATAGGGGACATTCCATTTGGAGGAACAAGTTGTATTTCCCTTTTCCATCTGAGTTTTATGAATGATACGTAAATGTTGTTTACTGGTAAAATGACACACAGTCTTTCTGTAGTGTGTGTGTTTTATTAAAGTCACTTAAAAAGAAAACCACTAAAACGATGTTACTACTGGGTGTCTGATTGCCAAGTTAATCTCTTATCACAAGTCGCATTGATCTTCTGTTTGAGCAGCTGAGAGTCTATTTTATGTATAGCGATCTTTCATAAAGTTTATTCCTGGTAATAAAGCTAACTGGGGTGAGTGCCAAGCTATTCTCAGAGGCAATCCTCTCGCTCAACAAGAGAAGGATTTTATTTTGTTAGATGGGCTTATTGTTTGGGTATGTACTGGTGGCAGAACTAGTGAAATTGCTAGGGAGTGAGTCAAACTAGGTTCAGAGGTGTACTCTTACTGGTATGAAGTTAATGGCATTGCTGCACAATAGACATTCAGATCTGGCTTTTAATATAATGCCCAGAGTCACGTGCATTTTCTACTTATTACAGTGTGGTATTACTAACTTGCATTGTTAATCTCTTCTGTGGTGTGGCAAAAACCTTTTAAAAAAACCCTTTAAAAAAGAACCAAAAAACCCCAACCAGAAAAAAAAGAACAAACCAA
This sequence comes from Hirundo rustica, assembly GCF_015227805.2. Lineage (NCBI taxonomy): Eukaryota > Metazoa > Chordata > Aves > Passeriformes > Hirundinidae > Hirundo > Hirundo rustica. Next base: position 45,187,759 of record NC_053451.1, on the reverse strand, counting down.
CCAAACAACAACAACAAAAAAAGCAAAACACAAAAACCCCCAGAACCCTCCACCCTAGAATTTTATATTTGTTAGGTGGATTCAGTTTTCTTACACATAAGAGGAAGAAATTTTAGTTCATATAGCATACTAGTATTGCTTTCTGAAATAGTTTGTTTTCAGATTTTTGAAATCTTTCTTCTGATAATATTTGTGTTGAGGTGCTTAGTGTCTTCATACCAAATATATCTGTATATTTAAAGAAATGTAATTACCGTCAGTAAAATTAATTTATGAAAATAAAATTTTATTTTTAGTAACCTTTACTTGAGTTCTGAAAATTTACAGAGTTTCTGAAGTCTATTCAGGAAATAGATGGCAGGGGAATTATTCTTTTAAGCTAATAATTTGTTAATACTTATAAAAATAGCCACCTTACAGCTGTGCACAGCAGTTTGTATAAATTCCTATAGCCTTATGGCAGTTCTGGGAAGCAGTGGTGGTTTTGCAACACTCTGTTTAAATACTAGACATTGCAAGGACAGGCTACAGTCTTGATCTTTTCCTCTGCTCTTGTCTGAAAGCTAAACTCATGGGAGGCTGGCACCTGCCTTTTGGGAAACCAGTCTCAAGCCATCTCACTTCAGCCTGTTGTTGCAGTAAGTTTTAGATTTACCAGGAGAAGACCAGTAATTCTCCTGGTCTTCTCCTGCCCTGGTGACCTGGCTATATGGAAGTGCTTACATTCCTTACGTGTGCAAGGGGTAGGTGCAGGCGCAGATGGCAAAAGAAGCGTAGGGATGTGCAAATACTGCACATGAGGCCCTTGGGATGATGAGGGAATGGGGCGGGGTTTGCACCCCATGTATTGAAATACCAAGTTAAGGAAGTTGATGGGACGCTGGGAATTCAGTGGGAGGGAGTAGAGCAGAGGGAATGCCCTGGTATTTGCTGTGAGCTAGCCTGCCGGATGGAGTAAGGTGTGTAAATCTAGTAACATCATTCTTCTCCTGTCATGCTCAAAGCAGGTCCTGATGTCCCAGAACTATCTGAAATAGCTCTCATTGAAATCAGAGGGATAGGTCACTGTTCAAGCTGCTTTACTGGGCTCTTAGGAGATTCAGTCAGCCCACCTGTACCCATGGCTCTTTACACTTTACGTCTTTACCATCAGTCATAAAATTTAACCTTCCTTTTAAATTTCTCCTTGAAATCAGGAGAAAAGCTCACAAAAAATCTGTAACATGCTTTTTACCATGCAGTAATGCATTACTCTGCAAAGAGAAAGGATAAATTATTATATACATATAAACAAACTGGAGAAAAAGGAAGGTGTTATTTCAGCTAATATCAAGTATTTATAATCACAGTGGGAACAAACGCTTCCTATTGTTCCTGCCCATTTGAACTTGGTGATTGATTTTCCAGTAATTGGCAACCAACTGCAAATGGTGGGTAGTCTGCCTCCGTGCCCTGCTCGTTCTTTGGTGGTCTGGATGGTGGCTTGGTGTCAAGATCTTAGCATGCTAAAGCAGAAGCTGTGTAGTTTTAGCCTGGTTGTTGTATTACTGGAGCCACTGAGGCCACTTGGTCATCAGGGTATGCTACAGAGCATCCAAGTGTACAGATTTGTCATTGCAGCTCGTGATGTCCTTATGTCGTGGCTGCTTTGAGCTGAAAAATGTGAGTGAGTCAGAAATTTTTAAGCATCAAATTAAAACTTGTATTTTAAACTATTTAAAGAGTCATGTGAGATAACTTTACTTGTATTCTGATCTGAAGCATTGTTCTAAAGTCAGACTTGAGGGGTTTTTCTTAGTTGTTTGTTTGGATTTTTTTACCCAGGTTAATTCTTTTCATATGGAACTTTTAATGTTGGATTTAATACTGAATACTAGTATATACTGGTTTGGTTTTTTTTAATATTAGATCAAATCTGTATTTCCTTTAACTAAAAAAATATTTATTGTGTGAATACCTTGCGCAGAAATTTGGAAATATAATAGTGAAATATTTGAGTGAATTAGAAATATTTCTAGTATAGAAGTGACAAAGTTATGCTTTTACTGGAGTAGTTTAAATTGTGATGCTAGTTTTCACTGGTTAAATGTTTCTTTCATAATATGTGTTGTTTGACAGAGCGGAATGTACATGAGAAATAGTCCACTTGAAATAAATGATTTCTTTAAAATGGGAAAGCTTTTACTTAGCAACTGATCAGCAATATGCAGGTCTGCTGTACTTATGCAGCTTTATTGCATAGTGGAAGAGAAAACCTGTGTGTGTTATTACAAAGCCACTATGTTTGATCTGTCTGGAACTTTTTTTAGCAAGTAAGAATGTTAATTTAGTGTTTACTGACTAAGATAACTAGTTGTCTGGGGGGGTCAAGGTACTGACTTCAGAGGCATTTCTGAACAAAGATGTTGCAGTTGGTGGGTGGATGGCACTGGTCTCAGCTGTTGTATGAGCTTGCATAAATAGTATCATCTCCACTTTAATCTTTCGGGTGTTCAGAGGTAGTGTGCATATTTCTGTTTAACCCCTGGACACTTGCTGGCATGCATGACCCTTTAACAATTCCTATCCCTCTGTCCATCCCTGGCACCTTGGCTCCAAACAGTCTGGGAGGATAGCCAGTAATTTTGGAGCTTTTTGTAAAGAACATCTCTTGAACAAAAAGTCCTTTCATTTCAGCGGTATACGCTTTCTATTGTGCTTGTTACGGTGGTGTACGGCACAAGTCTGAATTACTGCTTGCAACTCCACTGTGCAATACTTGCTCCCCTTTGTGTGCAAGGATCAGTTAAAAGATATTTAAACTGGTGATGGTGATTTCTGGACTTTGGCATCAGGAAAAAAAGCTTTTTTTTGTATTTCAAAAACAGCAACAAAGGCTGGAGCCATGTGTTTCATACAGGAAGTTGGCTTTTAAATGTTTTAGATATGCATTTAATTTACCTTATCTTAAATTTTGAGAATTAAGAAGATACTTAAACCTTTAGTCTTTGTGAATCTGTCTCTCTAAAATTAACATGCCTTTTTCTCACCAATTTTTATATAACTTCTGAGACATAATTTTAATAGAGTAGTTTTAAGGGTTGTTTCTGAGGCTTGTTGATGTGCTGCTTTGGAGGGAGGTGTCCAAGACATTTCAAGCTTTCTGTGAATTCTTCTCTTTTTTTTTTTTTTTTCCCAATGTGGGGAGAGGGGAAAAGATGTAGTAGACTGTGTTATTGCAGGTGTTATTTTTGACAAACTTGTATCACTTTTGGTGCTATAAAGTTAATCACCATCAAATACCAACATGGTAAGTGTAGCAAATGCGAAGAAGGGGCAAAACAAATTTCAGAGTGACCTGAACACTCACTATTTCAATAGAGATAAGTGGACAGGGAATCTTCCCTGAAACTAATGTAAAGGCCTGTGCACAGGGAGACAAAGTAAATGGCAAGGCTAGGAAATGGTTTGCAAATAAGTTGGTTTCATTTGTAATAATGATCACACAAATGCCAGCTTTTATATTGCTCGAATGCTCAAATTTCTTTTTTAAGGATGGAGCCCTGGTGATTCTAGAAACAGTTCATCCAAAGATCTATTTTCCTGAAAGTTTGACTTGTTCTAGTTTGTGTTAGAAGGAACTGAAGTAGTAGTTGTATTAAAAATGCTAATAAAAAAAGGACGCTGTAGGTGCTATTGCATTATTGGACATCTTTTAGTTATATTATTCCCCCTTATTTTTTTTATAGCAAACATTGGCCTGTTCCATTCTAACGGCGTTGTTGAGCGAGTTCTCAAGTTCAAGTAAAACCAGCAACATTGGACTAAGCATGGAGTTCCATGGTAACTGTAAACGTATATTTCAGGTAAACTAGTTCTGTATTGACATATGCTACCTCTCTTTCTAAAATTTAAACATTGAGAAGCAAAAATACTTTGTTGTGCCAGATGCAATCAGGTACACTGTGTGCCTAAAAGCATTTAATAGGGGAAATACTGCAAATAATGCAGATACTGGCTACTTCAGGAAAATTGATAACGTATTTTTTAGAAACTTGTATCAAAAGGGTGCGACCCCTTTGTGCCCGTTTTATGAATATAGAGCTACAGATCTTTATGCCATCGGACTCTTTAATTCCTTGGCTACCAATTGCAAACAAAACGAATACTCTGTGGAACAATGATAGTCTTAAATATAGCTTTGGTTTAAAGCCAAGGAGAGCTATGTATGTATTTAAAAATATTATTGCAGATGGTGTAGCCTGGTTGTCTCAGATGTATTGTTTGGCCAGTCAGAAATGTTTATGTGAAGGCATTGCTTTAAACCGACTGTTGTGGAAGAGCTTACCAACTTTTTTTCATGCCAAAGACCAACTCTTTTCTCCACCACTTATTAAAAACATACTGGTTTTTTATCTTTTAACAACCAGTATTTATGTGAGAATTTTTTTCATAGTCTTTGGAAATGTAATCAATTCTGACTAAAGGGGGGGTTCTCACTGGCAATTTCAGAGTATTTCCTGTATTTTAATGAAAATAGGGTGAAACTGGAAATTTTTCTTCTCTCTGGAAAAGTATTTCTTGTTGATCAGCATTTCATTAATGACTGAGATACTGAATGTATTGTGTTCGTCCTGACTGTAGGAGGACGATCTGCGGCAGATCTTCATGCTCACGGTAGAGGTACTTCAGGAATTCAGCAGACGTGAAAACCTCAATGCTCAGATGTCTTCAGTGTTTCAGCGTTATCTTGCACTAGCCAATCAGGTCTTAAGCTGGAACTTCCTTCCTCCAAATTATATCCTTTTCACGCCAGGCCCTTTGTTTCCCTTGACTTGGGTTACTTCTTGCGTGAGGAGTAAAGTCTTTGCAAGGAGAGTAAAACAAAAACCTTAGAAGCTTTGTGTTTAGACCTTGATTTATGTTTTCTTCTGTTAGTGCTTTTTGTCTCCACCATGCTTGCTAAGAGATGCTCACATACAGAAACTGCTGTTTGTCTTCATTAAAGTTTAAAACTATTTTACATAAAAGGGAAAGCATACAGAGCACCCACCTTTTACAGGTTTATGGTCTGTCTGGTTGGTGCAGGGAACAGAAAATGTGCAATATGCTACTTCAGTGTAGAACCATATGGTGAAGAGTCTAAGCCCTGTTCAATTTTTATGCAGAGATCTGATCTGTTCTGCTTTTCTCCCTCAGAGAGGAGGTAGAGAAAGGCAAATGCCCCATTTTGTAGGAATATGCATGCAGATGAACCAGCTCCCCATGAAAGAACATGGTATATACTAGAACATGGAATCTCTTCAGCCTGAAAAAGTGTTTGGTAGCTGAGAAAAGAAAAGTCAACTTCTTTTACACAGGTGCTATTTCTTTCATTTTGATATTTTTGTGATATCTGATCATTAATCCAGAAAAAGGTGGAGTTGGAAAGTAGAGGAGGAAATGGGAATCAGAAAGAGAAAGGCTCTTGGTAAAGGAGAGAAGAAAAAAAGAATATAAATACGTTCAGTCCAAAAAAGAGGCTAGACAAATATTGTAGAAATACCCAATCACACTCTGTATTTAATAGAGGTTTTAGACAGCATGTGTAGTAAATCATTATAGTACCTTTCTAATAGCCAGACTGCCTTAAAAAAACTCAGCAAACTATCCAAGAGCCAAATTTCTAAGCTGGTTTATAAGCTTTTTTCTTAAAACTTCTGAAATTGCTACCAAGCTATACATACTGCAGGAATCTTGATGTTGCTTTCAAATCCACTGTGAACGATTTCATTTGCTTTCCTCGTGTGACAGTCAGAAGGTGATACCTGTGTGTTTTTGTTTTCTTTTAGTCTGTTCATTATGCAGCAGGCAGCAAAAGTAAATTTATTTGAAACTGGATATTCCTTGGTTCACATCTGTAAAGCAGAATGCCAGTTATATTGGCTTTAAAAAAGGTTCCATGGATTAAAAGTAAATATCCCACTTCTATTTGTCCCTGAAGTGATTTGGCAGGGGTTCGGGGAGGAATTTAGCGTATGTGCCTATAAAATGGAGACTGTAGTCAAATTATTGCACCTTATAAAAGTCTTTGGAAGTGGATTTGGGATTTCAAATAGAAAGGAAATGCTCTTGTATTGTGCAGAGGTGGTTCCCTCTGAATTTTAGTGTGGCTCTGCACAAACCTTCGATGTAGTCCTAAATACAGAATCACAGAATGTTAAGGGGTTGGAAAGGACCTTATTGATTTCCAAACCCCCTGCCATGGGCAGGGACGCCTCCCACTGGACCAGGCTGCCATCCAACCTGGCCTTGAACACTTCCAGGTTTAGGGCATCCACAGCCTCTCTGGTCAGCCTGTTCCAGTGCCTCACCATCCTCACAGGAAGGAATTTCTTCGTACTATCTAACCTTAATTTCCCCTCAGTCTGTGCCCATTACTCTGTGTCTCATATCGCTGCAGTTCCTGAGAAGGAATCCCTCTCCACCTTCCCTGCAGGCCCCCTTCAGACACTGGAGGGTTGCTCCTAGCAACTTTCCACACAACCTTCTCTCTGTGGGCTCTGGAGCCCCAACCTTCTCAGATTGTCTTTATAGAGCAGGTGCTTCAGTCTGTTGTCAACTACGTGGCCTCCTCTGGACTTTCTCCATCAATTCCATGTCCTTATGTTGGGGAGACCAGAACTGTAGTCAGAACTCCAGGGAGGGGTCTCACAAGAGCATAGTAGAGGAAGAAATCTCCTCCTTCAACCTTCTGATGCAGCCCAGGATGCAGTTGTCTTTCTGGGCTGTAAGTGCACATGGTTGGCTCATGTTGAGTTTTTTCATCAGCCATCACCCCTAACTCCTTCTCTGCAGGGCTGCTCCTAATCACTGCTAACCTGTTGGTGTGTCTGGGATCTTGGTATAGTTCAGAAGTGAGGGCTATAGTTCTTCACGAGCTCTTTGTCCTTGGCTAAGGTTTGCACTGGTGGAGCCAGATAGAGAGATAGATGGATGCATGCCAGATGTGGAGCCTTGGAATTCCAGCTTTCCTTTATACATCTATATAATATGAAGTGATTTAGGTGCTAGTATATAAATGTTACTAGTAATACCTAAGCAAGCCATACTACTGCTTAAGGTTAATAATAGTTTCTGCTATTTGGCCTACTTTAGATACTACAGCTGTTAAACAAGTTCTGACTATTTCTGGAGATTGGATGGACCTAAGTGCTCTTAATGGATCGATTTCAAATATTTTTGTACTTTCTGATCCACCTGATACTATCTTTTTGTTTTCTACCATTGGATGTTTCATTTTGCTAAGAATTACAGCACCAGCTTGGGTCTTTATTTATGCATCAACCTGTTTTCAAGGAAGTTGGAACATCTTCAGTCATCCTTGAGAAAAGTTGGTCTTAGCTGCCAAAAATTCAGTAACTCTTGGAGTTTACAGTGCCACATTGATTGTATTATGGCATATATCTCTTTTTGTTAAGATGACCTCTTTAACTGTTGATTGTTAGCTCATGGGCAGTGAAACTTAGCTTGGCTAGTTTCTAAATAGATAGCATATTACATAAGAATGTAAGAATTGCTGTGTTGATGGGTTGGTTAGAGTCCTTTTGTTGTCCTCTTTCCAAATCTTGACAGCAACGGGCATAAATTTAATACTGGAAGCATGGAGTAAAATGATCCTTTGTATTCTCAGATATATCTTTTTTCCTTTAGTTGGTATTTCCCCTGGCAAGATAGTATTGATTCTTGGTATTCCCTGCAGCATCACAATAATCTGCAGTGTATTTATGTAATATTTAGCAAGATTCTTGTAACTCCAAAAAAGGGAAGTAGCATAAATGTGCATTTACTATATGGTGGCTATTGCAAAGTGACACATTATTCAAATCCTCAGATTGTTAGAATTGAATCAAAACATACCACTTCTCAGGAGTTCTGTGCTGTTATAGGACAACTTTATAAGTGTTGCGTTGTTAAATGCAGTTTTAGACTGTGTTGCCACCAACTGTAAGAAAAGTTGTATTAAGTCTGCATTGTCAATTGTTACCATGAAAGATGTATTCTGGAATACGCACCTCATTGGAGCAACAAAGGAAGAAACTCTGGAACCTACCTAATTTCAAACTGGCACTCATTATTTTTCATTGTGCCTGCAGTAGGAAGGACACAGCACAGTGACCTAGGAAGCCACCCTTCAGTCATGTCCAGTTTCTCCCGTTTCATTTTCCAGCAATCATCTATTGTTATTTTTATCTGCCACCTTGAGATATTAGTTTACCCGGTGTTTGTGGAGGCTTCAGAGATAGTATCTTGTGGCATGTTGGCTTCTGCACAGTTTCTTTTTTGAGTGGTGTTATAGTATTGTTAAATGTTATTTACTCAGATGGAACTAGATTTATCTTTTCTTAAAAGAATGTTTCAACCAATTAAGGAAGTACAGTTGATCAGTACTAAAAAATACAGCCCTCTCCTTTACAAAAGTTCCTTCAAGAATCTGATTTCTAGTACATTGCAAGTATCCAAAGTCTCCAGTTAAGAAACTGAATGTTGTTGGGCTTTAATACACCTTGGCATAGACATACAGGTCCTGTGAAGTCAGGATGTAATTATAATTTCTATCATTTTACTTCCAGAGATGTTTCTCTCATTGACTTTGGCATTTTTTCTGTTCCTGGCAGCCATATTCTAATGCACTTTGGCTGAATGTCCTCAAATGTAGAAGTTCTTTAACAGAGCATAAGAATTGTGTGCAGCTGTCTCCCATCTACAGAAAGGTGTCTTATTATCTGTCATTAGGAGCTGTCATAGAAGTACTTATCCCTTATTCTTCAATGTATGGATTACAATACATGAACAAAGAGATACTTGAGCTTTAGTTCTTGTTTTGGGTTTAGTGCCTGCACTTGCTCGGAGGCAAGCAGGCAAATTTTCAAGTGCATGTAGAACAGGGGATTTAAAATGCAGATTATGTAGACTTAGTGGTTTGAATTCTACTAATACACATCATTGCTGTTCCATTGGAATTGTTGGTGCCAGTTGTATGAGCTGACTGAAGCTTTTGTCTGATCTGAACATTTTTGTGTTCCTTGGCCACACAGTTAAAGGAAGACAGCTCTTCATATCTCTGTTTTGAAAATGTCTTTTAAACCTCGAGCCAGAATGAGACACCTGTCTCAGAGGTTCTGTGAACCATACAGTTCTGCAGACTTTTAAGATTTGAACTCAGTCCAACCCAGATTGGTAGCATCTGTTGTGGATAATGGAAGTGCATGAAAACCACACAGAAAACTCAAGGTTGGTTTTGAGGAATGGTTCCAGTTGGCATTGCTGCTGAAAAAGCATCCTGCCTTATCATATCCCAAGAGCATGATTCTGAGCAGGGAACCACCTGGCTGAAAATATGGTGGGGTTTTTTTTAAGCAGGTTTTAGCCCCTGGTTGGATTTGTTGCACAGCTACAGGTAGAAATAATTCTACCTGTACCAAGGAGTGACAACATAGATTTCTTCAGCTGCTTTCCATAGGCCTTGTGTTCCTTAGCAGCCTAGAATTATCCTGAATTTACTGACACAGTCTGTTCTTATCTGAAAAATGAAGCATTTGGACACTCTCCTGTCTATTGTTTGGGATATAGAGCAAAACTCAATGTAATTGAAACAGCTGTATTTAAGAGAGTTGCATTTTACTTTTATCAGACTTAATCACCTACCGCTTTTAAGTGAAATCTGACCTGGCTTGGAAATCCCTGATTTTTAGAAATTATTTCTAGGACACTATGTGTTTTCTTGTCAGTCCTTTCTAGCAATTTTGGGCAAACTCAAGAAGATTGGAAGATTCCCTGAATTCTGTCATAATTGCACTAAACATATTTGTACTGATGTTCAACTTTTTAACAATTAATCTTTCATCATTTATGTTTTCTTGAATGAATTCTCTAATCAGTTTGCAATGTAGGAACATCTTAACATCATTAATATTAGAAGAGGAAAAGAGACCAGGAAACACACTTCTTGTGAAGGGGAGTTGATACTCTGCTTTCTTGCCCCAGTGGTTTTTAAATTTCCAGTTTTGCAGTGATGGTTACAGCGCCGTGGCTGGTAGCTGGTGCGTGGGGGAAAGGTGTGACTCCTGGGCCACATCTGTGTGGCAGCCCTTGTGCATGGGTGCTTTAAGTGCCAGTTAGGCTGGAAGTGAACAGCTTGCATATCATAAGCTGCATAACTATAGCAGCAGAATGTACCAAGAACTGCAGAATCCACATGGGTGGTCATAACCTTGGAACTGGCATGACTCTGGAATTGGCCAGGTTTAAAATTAGCTTGGGTGTTCCTGCACTTCCTACTCCTGTTCCTGCAATCTGAGTCCAGTGTCTCCAACACAAAGTATTGTTTCATTCTCGTGACTGTTAGGAATACTTGTCTTTAATAATATTTAAGCATGTGTTCTTTGTCCTGGTTGCTGGATGTATTTACCGAGAGTGTGAGGTATGGAAAGGTCTGTGGAGGATTTCTCCATAGGGGGCAGCAAGCCTCTGCAGCAGTTTTAGGCAGTTGCTCCTTAGACTCATCCCATGTGCTTGGCTCACTAGCTAGAAAGCCAGAGGAGGTCTTAAAAATCCAAATAAAATCAGTTTTGATATAACAATGGAGGGCTGGTACCTTTCTAATGCAGTTTTTTTATCTTTAAAATGCAAGTCTGTGACTGGCACAAAGTCCAGAAATATTTAAAAAAGAGTAAAGTGATTAAAATAACTTTTAAGAAAAGTATTCAAACCTTAACACTCCAGGAGTTTTCCATCCATCTCTGAGACAGAGGGAGATTTGACTTCTGTGCACAAACTTATGAATGGGGTTCTAGTAGAAGAAATCTCAGCTTTGATTTTTGAGTTCCAAACTTACTGTTTTGTGGAAGAACAAGGCTTACCTCTCTTGGGAAAAAGATTGTGGGATTTATTCTCAGATACTGGAATTTGTTGAAGTATTGAAGTAAAATATTCTAATCCCTCATGACTACTTCAGGACAATATTTTAAATATTTTGATATTCATCTTCACCTATCATTCCCTTCCTGAGAGGCTGTGAGTGAGAGGAAGATGATGCATTCGTTGGTTTTTGTTTTCGTTGCTTTCATGTTCCTCCAAGAAGCACATAAAACCTCAAACTTTTTTTTTTTTTTTAATAAAAAATTTATAACTTTGAAAAAACTGCTCTTATTTCTCCAGCTCATGACACAAAACCAAACATGGAGCTAATGTCTACATGCATAAATTGAGTCAAAGATAAAAGAAAATCTCCTTTAACATTATGGTCTTCTCATCTTCCTCTCTAGGCAGTAATAGCCAGCATATGGACCTTATCATACATTAGGCATCTAATTATGTTCTTATGATTTTTAATAGAGTTTGGTTCACAATCACTGAGTAACCTGATTCATGCAGAAGATTCAAGTCTTGGAAGGAATCAGTGTCCTAAGTGTTGCAAAATGGGTGAAACATTGACATGCTTCTGGTAGCTGTTTGTTAGCCTGGATTTACATATCATTCAAAGTGTATTTTATTAAAAGTTAGTAATTCCTCAGCAGACCTGGGAATGTTAGAAACATTTGTATTATTACCAGAAGTGGTTTACAATTGTTTTTCATTCTGGAAACGAAAAAAGCCCCCAAACTCTCTAAGATGTCATAATAGACTAATCTATGCTTATCATTTATCTGTGTTGTAAGTCTAAATCATAAGCTTGAGTGCTTAGGTAAAGAAAGAGTTTTGATCATTCTGTACTTTTTGTTTCTTTGTAAGTCTTGACAAGCAAGTTAACTTTGGATGATGAAGAGTGTATTTGTCCTGTATACGTCCATGTACAAGGTAATTCAGTGCCATTTTTTTTCAGGTTTGGCATAACTAGACTGCTGTTACTAAGACCAGACCGTGGCACAACATAAGCTGGAGTACTTTGTGGCAGTAAGCATCTCCACAGTCAGTTTCTGCTAATGCTTGCATACATGTAGTACACGCTGGAAAATGGCTGCAAGATCTCCATGATAGGAGGAGTCATCATTAGTAAAGTTCAGTGAACAGATATTTTATCCACAAATCTCCTATTGTCAGATGTGTCATCAGTCCGTTAGCATGAGAAACAAGACTAAAAATAACAGGATAAGGCTGCTAAATAATGAGTCTTGTTAAAATAGTGACAGCAAACTAGTGCTTCTTTCATTCCACGTGAAAAGCATTTTGTAGCTGGTCCCCTCTGTAGACTCAACCTCGCAAAGACTAAATTTTTCACAGATTAGTAATGTATTTATGATTGTCTTCTAATAATATGTACAAGTCAGTAGCTTATTGGCGAATCACAGCAAAGGACATTCTTGTCAGTAAGCAATTTTAAAATACCATTTTGACTAAAACATTCTAAATGGAAAGGAGAAAAGGTATAGCTTGATTTGCCAGATAAAATTAGTTTTAACTTAGAATATTACTCCTGATAAAGGGTGCTTGCATGTGATAATTTCATGCACATTTTCACCTTTTTTTTTTGTGTGTGTGTATGTGTAGAACCAAAGCATATTTGATCAGTTAAATTATATCAGTGTTTCAGATGAAAGTGAAGTAGAAAATTCTGTGACTTCTAGTTTTTTCCCCCATCTGAAATAATGCAGATCTGGTATAGTTCTACTTAGATTAATAATCTTGAAAATTGTGAAACTGCTTTTATTTTGCACTAGTGTGAAAATCCCTGATTGTTCTTAGGCAGTATAACATGCTGACAACAGTCCTGGACACATACCACTGGTGAAGGTCCACTTGGCACTGTACTGTGGAAAAAGTCCCTTTTTTTGGAATGTGCTTTTGCACCGTGTCGTTAGGAATTTTGTTTTGTGGCAGAACTCAGAAGACAAGTATAAATAAACTGAAATTGCGCGTCCTGCTTTGTGACACAATTTTTCATATTAAACTACTTGCTTGCTTTAAATATTGTTCCCTTAAAAAAAAAAAAAATCATAAGTTAAGCAGTCTACTGTTTTGAGTGATACCATTGTAAAATTTATTTTATTCTAGACATAGAAACAGTTTCTTATACACGTTTTTTAGTACCGGATTACTTACACTACAAAAGGTAATGCCGTTCATTACCAGTAAGTAAATTATGTGCAGCTCAACGTGCTGTTACTTAGTCTGACGGTTGGGTTAGAAAGGGATCAAAGAGGATAATGTAGGGTTTAAGTAAGACTAATAAAACATTAGTAAAACTGCTTTAACTTAGCAACTACTACTTGAAAGGGGTGGTGCCACAAAGGGAAGTACATCCAAAAATTTTTGATAAAAACTGTTGTGTGATCAGACTGACAAATAATTGAACCTGTTTGTTTAAATGTTTTTGCTCATGTCTCTGTTTTTTCTGTACTAGAACATTTGCAGATTTTTGTAAATTGAATTATGCCAAAATACATGGTGAGAGCTGAAATGAGTGCAGCAAAATTTTGTCTTTACAGCGTGCACGTTTTTCATGAGCGTCTCTCACAAACGTGTTGAATACGATGATGCCTTGTGCTGACTTGTGCTTTTGTTCTTCTCAGTGTGATTAGAAAATGTAGATTAAGGCAGGGCTAACATATCTGCACTCTGTGACACATATCTGGCTATTCAGAAAAATAGGATATAGATTTCAATGAGCTATCTTTAGCTATGGTAAGGCCTTTTTAAAAGCTGCCAGGAAAATTTTTTAGAAAATTATTTCCTATTTTGCATAAATTTTAACACCTGTTAATTGCGGTTGCTTTTTTCCCTTCTCGCTGTGTCACATTAGACACCCTGGTTATCAAAGTGATCGTATCGCTATGGTATGTCTCATAATTATGATCAAACCGTTATCTAACATTCCTGGAGCATTCTTTTTTTCAATACTTAATACCTTTTATTCCTTGGCCTCATGCATGAATTATGCTGTGTATGTGAAGAGGCTTAAAGTTTGTTTCCATTACATTCTTTGTGAATGGATCCTGTTGTATCTAGGATTTTTTTAAAGCCAAGTAGGAATGTTATTGTTGACCTTGACACCAGATAACTGGGCAGACATTATATAGCTATGTTTGAATCCTCACAAAATGTGATGCTAAAGCCAACAGAATCCTGGCGCGAGACCCTCCTGGACAGCAGAGTTATGGAGCTTTTCTTTACAGTAAGTTTCTTTCTTCAACTTTCATAGTCCAGACCACAGGGAAAGCAGCTCCTTCCTGTTCTAAAACTGTTTTGTCGGACTCTTCCTTTTGCATCAGGTAGGACTGATTCTGTTCACTTCAGCTTGCTTATCGAAGCAGACAGAATTATTGTCTTTTTCCGAGGGTACTGAATTTGTATTTTGCCTTTTAATTGCTTGAAATTGATGATTACTAGCAACAGAAGAAAGTTTATAGTTGACTTTTATATGTTTAATACTTCTGGGCATGTACTCATCAGACAAAAGTAGGCACGGTGAGCGGTAGTAGTGTAGTGAATCTTTCAGATAAGGTGTAACAGCTCTCACAAAAGATCAAACAAGCAGTGTGTGTTTGCTGATATTAAAGCATTTGCTCGACAGAACAGCTGAAAATAAGTAATGTAGTTGTAGTTTTCTAGCCACTTAAAGCATACAGAATTCTGCATCTCTTTCCTCAGCACAAAGGAAATCCACAGAAGTTATAGTAAATTAAGTTAGAAGGGCTAAGGAAGAGGCAGTGTTGGGAGGGGAATGTAGTACTCCATTTCTGTAACTTAAAAGCCCCGCAGTGTTAAAAATGGATAGAGCTTGTGTTGTTTTGTTTTTACAACTGTTGGGGAGAAGTTTGTAATCATGGCTCAGCTAGGACTTACTGCAGCAGCAATATATATTGGCTTATAAATTCATTTGCTATGCAATTTGACTTAAGTTGCATCTCTTGGGATCTGAGAATTCAGCGTTCTCAGGCTTTTTTTCACTTTTGCAAAGCGGAGAAATGTGCTCAAAACTTGGACAAAGTTGTTGTAAGACAAAGTAAATGTAACTTTCCAGTGCTCCTTGACAGTACGTGTTTGGATATATGTCCTTACTTGATAGGAGGAATTTTTTTTTTTCTTTTTTTTTAAACTGCAAGTTTATCCAGTAGTTTTGAAAAGGTGAAAAAAATCAGTGGCAGAACTCTCAGCAGCTACACACAATCTGAACAGCTGTCTAGACTATCCAGACAGTTGCTACCGTCAGCTGTGAAACTCTACATGCAAATAACTTTTTGGCTTACATGTTAACCCTTCTTCATTTAATAGTATGAATTTGTCAGAGTTGCATATCTGTTCCCTTGATTGGTTTACAATTTCTTATTTGTGATAAAAATATTTTTAATAATATGCAGATTTGTTTTAATACATTTGCATTTTACTTACTAGTAACCAAGGCTCACTTGTATTTTATATTTTTGAATGAATGCTAGCCAGGGCAGTATGCCGTCAGTTCTGGTTTTAGATTCCTGATTTGCAATGGTTGAGGCTTGCAGTAGTAGTTTGCTGTCTGAGTTAATGTAAGTAAATTGTAGTAATTTTTATTCATTTATCTGATCTGAGAAATTTTAATAACCTTGCAAAAGTTGGCAGGACTCCTGTGTTAGAGAGAGAGCCTTCATTTCTAATCCCAGCCTCATGTGGAACGTATATTAGGAGGCGTATTTCTGTTGCAGGGTTTGTTTCTCCTGCTAGTTTGATCTTTCAGGGATCAACTGTGCAGCTAACCCAACTAGTTATGAGTTGGGTGAACTTGCAACTGTAACACCACAGAAAAATGGTTAGCATTTTACCTGTACTTTTTCGTATAATATTGCTGAAATAATTTAGCTAAATTTCACTTCTGGGTGAAAAAGCTACTCTATATTCGTTTGTTTCATTTGCTCGATAAATCTGTGAAAAAATAGCCATGAGCCTAAAAAATTCTTGAAATCTATACTTGACTGATTAAAATAAGCATGTGAGAATATGTTTACTGAAGTGGTAAGATTCAAGCCTAGAAAATCTCAGCAACAGAAATAATGACGTAACGGTTTGCACGAATGCGGGAAGATTACTTTTGGCCTTGTATAATATAAGGGTGTTGCCAAGGAAGTGATGCATTCATTTTTGTATATGTCTTCAGTGTTTACTTCTGCTAAAGAAGCAGCTATATAATCTTGATTGAACTTGTTGACTAACTTTAGCAAGACTCTATAGCCTAGGCATAGTTAGCATAATAGAGATGACTGTCATTATTGCTGTTTTTAGAAGGAGCAGCATGTCTGACTGGCTGGCATCTGTTTCTCTCTTTAAGACATAACATTCAATAGACAGTTCAGTTTTCAGCATGTAGGTGAGCCTTATCTAAATGTTAGTTTCAACGAGTTAATTCAAGGCTTGAGATTGTGTGAGCAAGTCACAATCTTGACGTTTGCCACGGTTTAGGGAGTTGCAGAAACACTTGCATTTCAGACTGAGTGGAAGTTATAGTAAGCTTTTTTTGGTGTGTGCTCTTTTGGATTGAGAGCCATGTGACTGTTATAAGAACACCCTGTTTTCATGTATTATTAACTACCTCACTTCCTGAAAGGTACATCGAAAAATCAGAGAAGATACAGATATGGCCCAAGATTCATTACAGTGCCTGGCACAGCTGGCATCTTTGCACGGGCCAGTCTTTCCTGATGAAGGGTCACAAGTTGATTACCTGGCACACTTCATTGAGGGATTACTGAATACTATCAATGGGTATGTATGCCTGCTCTCTAAATTTAGATGGCATCTTTTAATCTTTAGTTTGGACTCTAGCATATCTGTGTGGAGAAGTGGTATGGCTTGCTTATTTCTGGATATAATTTGTGCTTACTGTTGGATTGCTCAAATTGAAAAAGGGCAGATTAAAGTAGGTGATGCTTCTTATGAAATAGATTTATCGATTTAAAATGTATCAACAGAACCAATTCCCTTTTAGCAATTTTCTTAATGGCAAAAACCTGCTATTTCTATCTTTAGAATTGAAATAGAAGACTCTGAAGCAGTGGGAATTTCCAGTATTATCAGCAATCTGATAACTGTATTTCCTCGCAATATTTTAACGGCCATTCCAAATGAACTTTTCTCTTCATTTGTTAACTGCCTCGCACACCTCACCTGTTCTTTTGGAAGAAGTGCTGCCTTGGAAGAAGTGGTAAGTAGCTGCTCTCAAAAAAGTGGGTAGCCTTTTTCACTTCTATTTGTGATAAGCATGAGCGACATGAGAATTTGGCTGTTTTGTTAATAACTGTTGTGAATTCAGTGATTTTGTCCTAGATATTTCTGAAATCACATATGAGAGGATTTTCTTTTTATTTCACACAATGTAATGCACATAATTGATTACACACGGTGTGCATTTTTCAGACTTTCTTTTGTTTTAAAGTGCGTCTTAATTTTTTAAGTGAACGGATTAATTAAAAATATTAAAGTCTTGAAGTATTGCTGACTTGCTGTCATAGATAATGAACAAGCTGCAGTCGTGAAAGTTTAAAATGACTGCATGAACATATGGACAGACTGAAACTTAACTGCTGCCTAGAGTTCTGAGTCAGGAGTTTCTGTTTTAAGTGAGTGTAGCCATTAAGATCTGTTGTTAGCATCATACATCTAAGCTGTGCAGATGATACCTTTATTGCTGGCACAGTTCAAATGGTAATTGTGCGTACAAATCTAGCACAGGAATTAAGAGGATTTTTTTCTTTCAAACGTTGGTTGTAACATTAAAGAGCAGTTGGCATAGCCCAAGTGTTCTGCTCCTAAAAGCTGCATTAAAAATAAAAACTACCAAGGACACATAGTTTAAGGAAAATTACGTAAGAATTAAGGTGAATAATCTTGCACTTCAGCTATTTATGTGCACTGGCGGTAGATTTAAAATGAGACTATCAAGATACTAATAAGTATTTCCCCACTATCATGAGAAAGGATGATTTTCTTTGTTTTGAAAATTTGGTGTAGTGACAGAGTGAGTTTGAAATTAATTATAGAAGTATTTTGTCACAAAGTTTACGGATGTGTTCCTTACTAGAGAGCACAGATGTATTAAGTATTCATTGCAGAACATTAGATTGTCTTCTCTGCAAGGTTAAAATGTATTATATTTGGCCCAGTGCTCACTTAAACTTCTTTTTTTTTTAATGTCTTAATCGAAAAAAAATTGTGTTTAAATTTAGAATCTAAAATAAAGCTCCTTTCCAAACTTCATTGGTCAAAATTTTTGTGCTTTTGAGATTTTCTAGTAGAATATTGAATATATATTCTGGCATTCACTAATGGAAATTTAGAAATGCTCCTGAAGCCTTCATATAATTCATCAAAACCATAGGTAGCTATCATTCAAATTCAAAGGATCTAAAGGGATGTTGTTTCCTCAGTTACCATTTTGTTACTTGAGAACTGGAATATGCAGTCACATTTAACAAAAAGAGTGCTCAGCTTTATGCCATTTAAAACAATCTCTCAGCAGGAGCTTACAGTACCTTGTACCACTGCCTGGTGCAATGATAGTACATGCTGTGCCTATAGAAGTACTGCTTTGCATCCCTGAAAATGATCTTTTGCCTTAGGAACGTCCTGGCCATGGCTAATGTGTTCCCCAAGTTTCTTTCAGAATGCACACAGTGATACTTTCTGCGGGCTCCTGTGCTGTAGTTAAGAGCTTTCTGACAGATAAAATACCATGTATGTTGGGCTCAGTAGAATCCTCAGATAATATTCCTGGAGCTTTTCAGAAGTACAAAATGCAGCAGAATGCAGGCAGGTGTACTCCTTAAGCTTAGCTGGTTGGTAAAACTCTTTTCCCCATATTTCTGCTACTTCATATGCCAGCAGAACATACCACATGAACATGGCAGAAACCCCATCAGGCACAAGGAATCTACTTAGCTGAAGACCTGCAGTGAAAACTGTCAAAATATGGAGATCCTGAATCAAAATCTGCAAACCACTTCAAAGCATCTAATACTGATTTTCAACCACAGGGAAAACCCCACAATCCAAGCATTATGTTTGAATGCTGTTTCACATTAACCTGCTAGTTTAGGCTGGGGAGATCGGCTGAAGGAAGTTGAAACATTTGCCTCAACCAGCTGCAGTGCTGGAGGGAGGACAGTAAGCTTCAGCAGTGCTGAGGGTTAGTTTTTGGGGCAAGGTGGACCAGCAATCTCTTCCCTTAATGGCAGTGGTTGTGAGAGAGGATGCTCATCCACAGCTGTGTTCTGCCTTGCTCAACGCTTAATGCTTAGGCAGAAGTGGAATCAAATATTCCACCTGAATTAGTGAAGAGTATGAACAGGATGTTGGATGAAAATACCAATAAAAATTATATCAAAGGCTTATTTTTCTTAAAACTAATATTAATGTCCTGTTCCTGTTTCATGATATTTTTTCCAATATCATGCGATAGCAAAGATCATTCTGAATTTGGTCCCATCTGCTGGGCTTCCAACTCCTTGCAGCTTGTTGCTGCTTGACAGACTTTCAGTGTTCTTTTTTTTAAAGGGTCAGCAAACTAGGAAGGAGGACCAAATTTCCTTTTATTTCCCATAGAGGAAATTAAAAGGAATTAAGCATCTTTGCTTTAAATTTGCTTGGTTTATCTTGCCTCTCCTGAAGATCTGAGTTTTGATCCATCAGAATGACTCAGCTCCCAGTCCACAGCATGGCACTTTGCCTGTATGACATCTTTGGTAGTCCAGCAGTAGCTAATCTGAAATAAGGATTGGGATGTTTTAGGAGGGTTTATTTGGGACCAGATTAGTTCAATATGGATAAAATCTTTCTACTATTTGGGCATTTTTTTAATGGAGGCACTTATTAGTCCTAGATTGCTTATGAGAATATCTCTAAGTGGTGAAATAATTTTTCTTTATGGCATTAACTTCTTCATTACCTTTTCAAATAAATGGATTGGCTATATTTAAAAGTATTTTGTTGTTCATAAAAACATGTCTATTTGTTTATGCTCTCCATTATTAAAAATTATTAAAGTCATATATATAAAGTTATAGATGTAAATATATTACATACATGTCAAAATACTTTAGGACTGAACAAGTGTCTATAAATTCATATGTCCTTTAACTAAGTTTTAAAAAGGCATCTTGTGGTGTCCTTCCTAAATTTATGACTTCCATTAGCATGGAATACAATTTTGCCTCTCTCCTTGTCGTCTTCAGGTTTTGTTTTCACAATTGCATCAGTATGTCCCATATTTTAATTTCTGGAAATAGGACAACTTTGCAGTTACAAAAGGATGCTGTGAAGCTATCTTGGAATGCTCCCAATGTGATATCAGTTTTTCCTCTTAATCAGTCACCCAGCCAGTGTTTTCTTTTCCTTGTCTGTTCATGCAACCGTGTTTGTAACTTCACTGGAAGTCAGAAATTCTTGTGTCTGGACGATGATTAAGGCCTTAATATCTCTATTTCATCATTGAACCATTTTACAAACCTCTGCTATCTCAGAGTAACTTCTGTGAGCTATCCTATCCTGTTGGTTAAAACTTGAGAAGACAACATCTTAGTAGGCTGTTTATCTGTACACTCACACAGTTTTTGAAGTTGGATGTACTTACAAAGGTTCAATTCTTGCATCAAAACAAAAAGTTGTTAGTTACATTAAAAATACTTTTTAAAAGAAATAGCCACTTTGCTGCTTGGATTTTTTAGTTTGCCTGCAACTCAAGACTTTGTTTTTCAGAGAAGTTATTTCCTTTTGCAACTTACGTACTCTATAGAAGCACATGAAAAATGAAAAACGAGAGGCATCAGTTGAAGTGCACTGAGTAATTATAGCTGCAGGCTTATTCTGTTCTAATTAAATGGGGTTTTGTTTGTTTATAGAATGAGAAGTTGTGATTCATCATCAAAACTGGCTACCTGTAATAAGGTTTCTTGAACAATTGCAATTTTGCAGTAATTTCTTCTGGAATCATTGTTTTTTCTCTCTCTTTATTTCAGAGATAGTGGGATACCTATAAATCTATATGTAATATCAGATGAAGAGAAATAGCTAAACACATTGACAGGTTTTTAAAGCCTAGCAGACATGAAAGCTGCTGTGACCTTTTCAATGCATTGCTTCAGTTCATTCTGATATTTTCTTAGCTATCCTTAGATCCTTTGTTTTTTTGTTTGTTTCAGCAGTAGAAGAACATCAGTAAAATAATGATAATATAAGTATGTTCCTCTGGTTTCATTTAGTAGTAAGATTTTTTATTTGGGTTTTTTTTTTTTTTTTCATCTCTTGCAGCTTGACAAAGATGACATGGTATATATGGAGGCATATGATAAGTTGCTGGAATCTTGGCTTACTTTGGTCCAGGATGACAAACATTTCCATAAAGGTTTCTTTACCCAACATGCTGTTCAAGTCTTTAATTCCTACATTCAGTGCCATCTAGCTGCTCCTGATGGCACAAGGAATTTGGTAAGCCTCCATTGTAGTAGTTTTGGATGATAACATACAGTAACTAGCCCATGTCTTTTGGTGTGTATGTATTATGTAGCTCAAGGCAGCTTGTATAGAATTGCCATTTGTGACTTTGGAAATGAAAAAAATCACTGAACTTGTTACTCAGTTGTGATTTCCCCGTCCATTTCTCTCATTCTGGAGAGGAACTAAAAGAATGGAAGGTTGGAAATCACTTTCAAAACAAAAACAAACAAACAAACCACAAAAAACCCTGTAACTCAAATCAGTGTGTATCTTATTCTTTCCATGGATACAGTGACTAATATTCTGGCCTTTCTTCTGGATTAGAATTCTAGTTAAAATTCTCAGTAAAATGGGGGGCCTTTTTTATGATTGTTGCCTTCCATGCACTGTCTTCAGAATATAACAGACATGCTTAAATATCTGAAAAAATGTAGACTGACTGTGCTCAAAGTAGAAGAACCTCGGAATATCATGTGGTCCTTTTGGATAAAATAAATTCCCAGTTGAGTTTTTGAACCATTGACTGTCTAGAGAAAACTTAAAAGTACATCAAGTATCTTTTGAGTCGTTGAGAAAGAAAGATGATTACTCTATTTGCCAGGAATCTGGATCGTACTAAAATAGATTCTTATACAAAAAGTTGGATGTAAATGTTGGATGAATTAGTTATTGCATAGCTTCAATTCAATAACTGTATAAAATCTCTCTTTAATTTGATGCTGTGCAAAGATCTCAAGAGATACCTCATCCTGGAAAGCACTATGTAAAACATAATTCTGCTATCTCAATATGTAACAGATGGCAATAACAGTGCCGAAACGGAGGGAAATATTTCACAAGAGAGCTTTGAATTCATATCAGGCAGTCTTGACATAACTTATGTACACAGGTTGATTCATGTCATTCTGTGGGATAAGTCATTTATCCCATGGGTAACCTTTAAAAGCCACAGCTGGCATTTTAGAATGCTTCTTGTTCTATATCAAAGCAGTAACAGGAACTTTCAGTCTCTGCTTTGAGAGCAGAGGCTCACCCTTCAGTAAACAGCTGCAACTTTGAAGTTGCCAAAAGAGAATGATTTGCTGGGTTACATAAAGAAAAGATGAGTTAAGAGCACTTTGCATGAGGAGTTGTGTGTGGATTCAGTTTTCCAGGGCTTCAATGGAAACAAAGCAGACTGATAGCTTTCTCCACCTCTTGCATTTTACTTTGTTACTTGCATAAATTTTATGATTAAGAGATAAGAAAGAAACACTTTTAATATTTGTACTTGGTTTCTGCATATCACAGTTCATCTCTTCAAGGAATAAGAGATGATTATCATTTAAATAGTTTTATAATGCAACCAAGATAAGCTTTGAGAAATTGAACAGCGCAACTACTGCATCAGCAAGAAATACAACTGAGATCATCAAAACTATTAGTCTGCTCTTTTCTGAGTTTATAGCATTTACTTTTAATGTACTTTTTAAAATTTAGTAGCAATTTTTAAACTACTATTTCCCCTCAAACAGTAGGTTAGGGAAAACTTCTAATGAAAGGGCTAGCATTAATTCATCATGAAAAATACTGCCTATTACATGATTTATGCAAGATCCCAGAAAACGGAGAGCTATCAAAATGTTAGCTGTTGAACTGAATATGGCATTTTGGTAGTGAGTTTATGAAATGCTGATTTTAAAACAATATGAACCCATGTTGGTTTGGGGTTTTTTTTTTCCACCGGTTTAACTCTTCTCTGCCTAATTTAGTACAAGTGTGTTGTTCATACATGCAAATTACCTTGCAAGAAAGAGCCAAAATAATGCACAAAATTGTGGTGATGATGAATTTAACAAGCATGACCCTAACTGGTTGCTTCTAATTTTGTTGAAATAACCAAAGACTGCCAATGGTGTGGCCTCTCGGGAAGAGGAAGAAATAAGTGAGCTGCAGGAAGATGACAGAGACCAGTTCTGTGACCAGTTAGCCAGCGTAGGCATGCTGGGGAGGATTGCTGCAGAACACTGCATACCTCTTCTCACAAGGTAAGTACAAAAAAAAAATAATCATCTATGCAGATCAATAAAGTTGTCACATAGAAAAACTTAACTTTGCCAAAACAATTTAAAAGCACTGAAGCTACTTCTTTATTTGTCCACAGTTTGTTAGAAGACCGAGTGACAAGGCTTCATGGACAATTGCAAAGACATCAGCAGCAGTTACTTGCCTCACCAGCATCAGGTTCAATTGACAATAAAGTGCTTGATGACCTGTATGAGGATATTCATTGGCTTATTTTAGTCACAGGTTAGTGAACAGCTTTAAATAGTACTTGTTCTGGTAGTCCTATTGCAGCTGGAACACCTCAGGGGGAAAAAAAAAAAAAAATCCCTGTATATCAACTACTCTTGATTGATGCTACATTTTATCCCTTACAAAGATTTCATCTTACATACAGGACTTGCAAAGTCCTTGTCTTACTATCATCTGCCTTGAGTAACAGGAATTTTATCTCTAATGATTACATCATGGTTTCATCAACATCCATTGGAAATTCCTGCAACTAATTTTGTTACAGATTTTTTGAATTGTGTTATCAGTCAACCGATTCAAGAAATTAGTTTGTTCATGGTGGTGGTGGTGGTGTTGGCTGGGTGCACATGACTTAATAAGGGAACCAACGTGAGATCAGGGTAGTGGTGACACAGAATCATGTAAGTTCTAGACCTTCTCAGTGCTGATGATCCATGACCTGCTATTTTGTTATATTTTGGGGAATTTAGAACCTTTTTGGTCTAAATTTAGAGCCTCTTGAATTTAGGGCTTCTTTGGGTTTGATTTTTAGATGGCAACATTTTACTTATATTTGCAAACCTAATAACAGCTAAGTCTGTAGTTTGCTTGGAGAAATGTATAATGCATGAAATATTTGTGGGACTTTTTTGAAGATCTGGTGTTTTAGTTGCTCTCAGATGTTGATACAAATGTGTATATAATGTATTTGTAACACTGAGATGGAGTTTGTAGCTCGCAAATGGTTATGAGATCAGATATTGAAAACTACAACTAAAGCTGGAATTAATATTCTCTAGATAGCAGAGTATTGTATGAAAACCCATGCTTCATCTGATCTGCAGTTGCTAGGCAAGGAAAACTGTTACAGCACATGTACTTGAGGCCTGAAGGACCCTGACAGATTTGAGATGTTAGCAGCACAGAAGTCCCAGATGATATGGACTCAGTGGGGAAGCTGTAAAACAAGGCTTTTTTACCACATAGCAGAAGAAGAAAAAAAAGTGACAGCAAAATGTTGTTTTGTCCCTCCCCCAAAAAGATGTATTGACTGTAGCACTTTTACATGATGCAAAACTTATCTCTTTTTATTGTTTTTTTTTTTTTTTTTAATTGGTGGGGTTTTTTTCCAGTCTTGGTTTCTTCTCACTTTAGTTTTTTTCCTACTGAATGGCTTTAAGGATTCTAATTAACTTGTATGCAATTAAGCAGTGTTAGTCAAGGTCTGTATAAACATTTGATTCTGGTGTACTGTCTGCAGTTAAGCCTATGGATTCTTTAATCACAAAGCCATAAGTTAACCTAGGGTAGAAAGTTGTGATCACTCTTTCTTTTTTTAATGTAAGGCTACCTCTTGGCTAATGATACTCAGGGAGAGACTCCGCTAATACCTCCAGAAGTAATGGAATATTCCATTAAACATTCAGCTGAGGTTGACATCAATACAACACTTCAGATTCTGGGATCTCCAGGAGAAAAGGCCTCTTCCATCCCAGGGTACAACAGAACTGATTCTGTAATTAGGTAAGGATGCATCTCGTACTATTAAGTGTGTTAAATGCTTTTTCACAGAAAAAAATGTGAATAGACTTCTTTGAATGTGAAAAGCAATATGTAAACACTGAACATCGAAAAAGGAAAGATTGACCTGATAGTCTTAACAGACATCGTGAGCCAAAGACTTGGAAATATACAGAAATGGTTTTTATACTTCTACTGAAAACCTCTCTTTGATCTATTTTTTACTGAAAATCCTTAAAACTACTGAAGTAAAAATAGTTGGCAGATCAAAATCTTTTCAGAATATATACTCTAACATTCATTCAGCACATACACAGCTTAAGCAAGTGCTTTCCAGAGCATCAGTGAGCTTCTCTACTTTGATTATGGGTTACTGCCCAAGCTTGACAGTAGCAGCAAAATTGATCCTCAGAGCGTGAGGAATTGTTGTCAGTTATGTCCACACATCACTCTCAGCCTATAAAAGAAGCAGGAGAGATTTCCCTTCTCTTTTTGCAAGAGGGCTGGTGCTCACAAAGGACTCTCAGTTTGAATCCTCACACTTCAGAAGATTGCATTCCACTCTTAGTTGACGTGATTAGCTGATTAGTTGTTGTGTTCTTCGAATGTTTTCTTCTGGGAAGAAGGTAGAAAAAATGGACCTCGATTAGCAATGGTGTATGTGCCTAGTGTTTAGAAGGTTGAATACTGCTCACTTACACTACTGGCCACTTCAAGAAGTGGCCACCGAACAGGATTTCATGATGCAGTGTCTCAGTGGAGGGAATAAACCAGATCAAAATAAGGAGAGATCTGAGGCCCTTTGGCAAGAACTCTGAATTCTCTTCAGGAAATAGGCCACTGTCAGCTCCTAAATTTCTTGTGTACAATCACATTCTTACAAAATTCAGTTGATGTACTGCAAAAGCTAGTATTTAATGCAGTTATATGGGCTAATTGTATTAATGCAATCACCTCGTGATTTGCTATTTTTGACTATTTCTCAGCAGTAATGAACAAGAGAAAAATAGATGGTCATTCCTGTATTTGTTTTTTGGTATGTGTTACGCTGCAAATGCTGCACCATTAGAATGTATTTGGTCACTAAACTTTATGGTGCAAGGAAGGAAAGACCAGTTTTTCAAAACAGCTTTTCAGGCACTCCCAAGCAGTCAATTTGTCATGATGCTTGTGGGGATTCTTTGTTGCAGTAACTTTGATGTCAAAGTTACTGTTAAATCTTATCTTTTAAAGCATAATTCTTACATTTTGGAGGATATTTGCTCTATTTTCTCTCACCTTGCATTTCGAAAACAATAAATTCAGGTGCTTTTTACTTGGTTAAAGTTGAAATGCTTTGTATTATCCTGATCCTTCTGTCATATTTTGTGAAAAATGAAAGTGGCTTTGGTAGTTGCATTGCTTCTCCAAAAACTGCTCTCAGCATCCTCATTGTATTTTAAATCTGCAGGTTGTTATCTGCTATTTTAAGAGTGTCAGAAGTAGAATCTAGAGCAATAAGGGCAAATCTCACACACCTCCTGAGCCCCCAGATGGGCAAAGATATTGTATGGTTCCTCAAGCGCTGGGCAAAGACTTACCTCCTAGTAGATGAAAAGTTGTATGATCAGGTAAGGATGTAATTTTTCTGAATTTATTTATGAGTATTAGCAGTAATACTATCCTGTGAATGTAGATGTCAGTGTAGCTGTTTAAAAGTGCAATGCTAAAGTACTTTTAATGTTACATGGGTGGTGATTTATTTTGGAATTTGTTTGAAAGTTTTCTTCCATTTGCTAATTAGAAATAAGTTTTATGGGGATTCTTGCACATTTTGCTGTAAATATGATTTTTTTTTTTTGGTAGCCATTGCCATATCAGAATAATATAGTGCTCCTGGGCTGCATAGTGAGTGAAACTCACTGACTGCAGTGATGTTATAAATTGTGACTGTCCATCAGATTTTACATTTCATCTCTAATACAGTGCTCTTGATCATGATTCTGAGTTAGATATTTAACACCATCACAAGGTAGTATACATTAGCTAACGTCATGCTACTTTCTCTCCTCATTCTCATTGCATATATCATAATTTCAACAGTGTGTTCTTTGCAAAGGGCAACTTCTTACCGTGCTTGGACAGCACTAATCGTGATTAGACCTTGATCCTGATTTTGCTTATCGAACTAACTGTAATCCAGCTAGCTCACAGAGGCCACCCATCCTGAGGAGGTCCTGTTGGCTCTAATTTTTGAGAAGTCTCCTCCTCCTCCCCTTTATTTCCACTATTGAAGCAACTAAGAATACTAACGCTTCAGGAGGCCTCTCCTTAACAATAATATGTATCACACGGACTTGTAAATATTTGGAGTCATATTATCCAGCTCATACACATAGCACAGCTAAGAATTCATAAAGGTACCAGTTGGGCAAGAATTTGAGATCATGTTAGAAGGAGATCCATGTGAAAAACAATGTGAAGAAACAAAACAGATTGTCCAGGAAATGCACACATTTAGTTTGTGTTGACACCTGAAAGTGATTGAAACCTCTATTTAAACCTTATGCTCGGTCATGTATATATCATGAGTTCTTAAAGGCAGAAGTGTTAGTGGTGTGCTGACAGGAAGCCCCTGCACAATTACTACAAAGTTTTTGGTTTCACTCTTGAAAAACTTTCTTTAAAGGTAGGAGAACAGGCAATTTCAAGGAAGCATATTTTAATGTGCCAGGACCAGAGTGTGACATGTTTCCTAAAAAATGTGTAGATTGAAGGAACCATCTGCAGAAAGCAGATCCAGAAATATTGAGGTGAAAATTAATTTTTACAAGTTTCTATATAGATGAAGAACTAAGTTTGTTTCTAATATTTTTTACCACGAATTTGGAGGAATTATGTCTTAAATTCATGGAAACACTTCGGGAGGTGATTTGGGGCTCTTTCTTTTAAGAACTTTCTTTTTGAACTTTCATTGGCCTTAAAATCTAGACATACTCAAACCTTTTTCATAACGAGGTTGAAACTTTTCTTTGTTTTAGATGTTGTGCTTAAAATTGCAAGATAAATTTGGCAAAGATTTTTCTATTGCAGATATTCTTTGCCTTTGTCTATGTAACATTTGTGTAATTTAAGTAGGAAAGAAGTGACAGCCTGAAAAGAATTTGCTGACAATGATTGCCATACACTTTTGGGTTCTGGCTTCTGTAAAACTCACTCATTTTAATGCTTTTCTTATAGATAAGTCTGCCATTTAGTACAGCATTTGGTGCTGATACAGAGGGTTCCCAGTGGATTGTGGGTTACCTTTTAGAAAAAGTGATCAGTAACCTGGCAGTGTGGAGTTCAGAGCAGGACCTTGCAAATGATACTGTACAACTGCTAGTAACATTAGTGGAAAGGAGAGAGCGGTAAGTTGCTATACCTCTGGAAGTCAAAAAGTTTCTTTTGCTTCCTTTAAAGTTTTTTGGCCACAGTAATCCAGATATAGGGCGCTTCATATTCATGTCTCTGTAAGTCAAATTACTTTAGTAACGCACCGTAACTGCAAAAAACACCACAAACTTGTCTGACAAGATGAGGAGTGAGACCTGTATTTTACAAAGCATCATGTAATTTTTATTACTGTTTAGAAGTGCACTCTCCTTCCCTACTTTTGTGTCTCACTCTTAAAACAGTGAGAAAGGAAAACTCCTGGTCTCCACTCTTATTGCAAGGATTTTTGTGCTGCTGTTAATTTTTGTTGATTAGGAGTTTCATACTGGCTAAGCCAGTATGAAATATGTTTTGTAAGCCTAAATTTTTTTTTTTTAAAATACAGGATTTTGTGGATTCAATCAAATTTCAATAAGTTTTCTTTGATATTGCAAACTGTGAAGCAGGAAGTTCTTGAATGCTTTATTTTTGCCAATTGACATGCAATTATACATTCAATCATGCATTCACAGTCTACTGAAAAGCTCTTCTGAAGTATGAGGATTTTAAATGCTTGAGGATTTAAATGCTATGAGGATTTTTCTTTTAAAAAAATTAAACCCCACGGGAGCTCGTTTTGGAATAAATTGCTTATTTTATTATGATGTAATGAGACTAAGCTTTTAATCCATGCAGTATGTCCATTAACTCTTGTGTGTGTGTATGTGTGTAAAACTAAAGCACTTTTCCTGCTTTTCTCCTGTATGAATTGATCTATTTTCAGAGTATATACTTTAAAAATCTGAGAGCTGAGGCATTAGTAAGATGAAAATCAAAAGGCAATTTAGCCTTAGAATAAAGGAATTAAAAAAAAAAAAATAGCAACAAAAAAACTTCTGGCAACTGCTGGAAACCTGATGTGCTCTGTTCATACAATTTGTGAAGTCTTTAATAAAATTTCTTCCCCTCTTTTAGGGCAAACTTAGTTATTCAGTGTGAAAACTGGTGGAATTTAGCCAAACAGTTTGCAAGGCGAAGCCCTCCTCTTCACTATCTGTCTAGTTCTGTGCAGAGGACGCTAATGAAGGCTTTAGTTCTAGGAGGTTTTGCTCATATGGATACAGAAACAAAGCAACAATACTGGACAGAGGTAAGCTATTTTGATACTTCTGTTACCTCCATATAAGCAAACAGTACAATAAATTAGTTTAGGGAACTTCATAGTGAAACAAAATCAATTTGTGTAACATGTTTTGATATTTAATACTGATGATTTTTAAAATTATTCTTGCTTTGATGGTCATTACTTGTATCTCTTGTATCTAAATTGTACCTAAAATATCTCAACCCAAGAGAAACCACTAATAATTAATTGGAGGATTTGTGAAGCAGACAGTAGAGCAGTATGTTTGAAAGAGACTATTAGAGAACATTAAAAATTTCCCTTGCATTGGGACATTTCTTCCTTTCCTTTTAATTTTATGGTATTACGAATTATTCTGTTATCACTTAATGATAATGACAGTAAGCAAAAAGCTAATGTGGAACATCATAAAGAGTCTTGACCAGACTCTTTTGTGCCCTGGCTCCATTAAAGCTCAGATATGTAATACCAAGAAGGTTGATGCTAGAAGGTAGCTGAAATGGTATCAGGAAGCACAATGTGACTTGATGAAGCATTGACCTTCTCAGAAAAGTGTGTTTTTATTGGCAGAGCTAGAAAATTAGTGATTTAAGGTAAGAGTGTAATGCAGTGGAATTAATTGGAAAAAAAACCCACCTATTTTTGTGGAAGTTTCTCAATTGTTTCTGAATATAGATGATGATAAAAGTGATTTCACTATTGAGGATCATAATGTGGCAAAGATAACTTTGAGCATTAATCTTAATGGTTTCATTTGTAAGCTGTAACAATTTTTTCCCTAATGCTGAATCTGAAGGGAATCAAATGCTTTGAGCCAGAGAAAGTCATTGTCGTTTGTTTAAACACTACAAAATTACCTAAAATATTTATGGAGGTGCTCATTTTGACACCTGCCTGCAGGCCATGATGGACAATGAGAAGCACTACTCACTACCACTTCTGCTTGCATTAATGTGACAGATAATGACATAACTGAGCCATTGGAAACTGAAAGTGATTGATTCTTGTATGCTAAAAGCATGCTAAAAGCAATGAGTTTGCTTTTAGCAAACATCTCATATAATGGTATGCTTATCTTAATATGACTTTTTTGAAAAATTTCAAGGTTCTTCAGCCACTTCAGCAGCGATTCTTGAATGTGATAAACCAAGAAAACTTTCAGCAGATCTGTCAGGAAGAGGAAGTGAAACAGGAAATCACTGCTACATTAGAAGCACTCTGTGGCATTGCTGAGGCTACCCAGATTGATAACGTAGCGATTCTCTTCAATTTCCTAATGGACTTCCTTAATAATTGCATTGGATTAATGGAAGTATATAAAAACACACCAGAGACTGTTAATCTCATAATCGAAGTCTTTGTTGAAGTTGCACATAAACAAATTTGCTATCTTGGAGAGGTAAATAACCAGAAAGGGAAGGAGGGGTCAGAGTGTGTGTGTGTGCACGTGCATGTGTGTAAATCTGTATATAGTGCTATTCCTTAAACAAAATAAAATGTAGTGACTTTTACAGGGAGAAAGAAAGGCTATGTGGACACATGTTGAGGAATTCCTTCTTCTTAAAACATATGCTTGCAAAGATTAAAAGCGGGACATTTAGACTTGTGGGGGGTTTTTTACCAGTAAATTTAACCACAGTTCATCACTAGTCTAACTCTTATGCATGATTGACAGAAGAAGACAGACTGTGTTGGGTACTTCTTTTATAACAATATCAAACTTGTCTGAAGTCTAGTCTAGGAGAATTGCAGCACTGTTCTATGTGACAAATACATGCCATAGAGACACCACCTTAGTCCTAGACACGGCATTAATAGATCCCAACAAATTAACAGTTCAAATTTTGAGTTTGTGCAGGGCACTTGCATCTTTGCACTGTTGACTCATTTTGTTTTCGCATCTGGAAAAGTTCCTGCATATTCCAAACTGAGTATGCCCAAACAGTGTATGGTGGTTCCAAACTTCTATTAGTAAAGTGTGTCTCCAAGGGGTTTTGTTGGTAATCTAGTTTGTGAGATTAGTGAGATATGTCAGTCTGTCTCAAACCACTCTCGTCTGGATTTTTGTTAAGACTGAGGAATCAAGAAAATTACTGTTTTGCTCTTTCAACCAGTATCACATCAGTATATGGCTGTAAGTGTTCTTATTGTCTAGGGTGGCTGTTTCCGTGACGATTCTGTGTACAGTTGGTACAAAAGTGATCATACACCGAAATAAAAATCTTCAAGTATTGTCTACCAAGTAATTCCATCTGAAGACAAAGTTTCACTTTTAGCATATGGAAGTTTTCTTATTATGTAACATTGTTTTATAGGCCAAAGCCATGAACTTGTATGAGGCCTGCCTAACTCTGCTCCAGGTGTATTCCAAGAATAATCTAGGTCGACAACGGATAGATGTTACAGCAGAAGAAGACCAGTACCAGGATCTCCTACTTATTATGGAGCTTCTCACTAATCTTCTATCAAAAGAGTTCATAGATTTCAGTGATACAGGTATTAAGGAATTGGTCATTGATGAACTGACGTGTGGCTTTCTAAACTGTAAGAACCATTTTGGGACTTGTGTTCAGTCCATGTAAAGTAAAAGCTGAAGTTTAGGCTTGTCTAGGTCAGACTATGGAAATTACTATTTAAAGTAGCAAAGAAGGACTTTTCACAATATTCTAACATCTGAAATTAATATTGCTGTCATAAAATAAGTTATGGATTTATGAAACAGCTTGAAATCTGAATGTTGCATGTCTGAATATGTTGTACCAGCAGTTTTATAACAAAAGCACATAGAGAAGTTGGAGTAGTAAAGCAGTGCAAGAGAGCAGATGGGTTGTCTTCTTAGTATAGGATTCAACTTTTGTGAACTGTTGAGTCATTAAAATTCCATCATGTGAGGGTCTTCTGTAGTCCTCTTTCACAGAACATGCTTTATGGTTTGTGGGTGTAGTTAAGGGTTCCTTCTTGTATCCCAGCCTGTTACTTTCTTACATGTATTTGCCACTTAAAAATGCAGTTGTCCTGAGTATGTTCTGGCAGATAGCTGTGGTGCATTGCTTTGGAATAAGCCAAAACACATTTGCATGGTTCTTATCTCACCATGTTCTAAGCACTTTGCACAGATAATAACCCGGGCAGATTCAGTTTTATACCAAACATGTTTTGATATTCATTGCTTTTCTGAGGTACATCTTGCAAGAGAGAACCTTGTACTCTGAAATGCAGTACATAATTTTATTTTTTTATCATGCATGCACAACATGAGTACAGAACCAGATTTAGACTTTGTCCATTGGATGGACAACCCAGGGCTTTGTAAAGTATTTGCTTTAAGATCTGGATGTTAGTTGCGTGGAAAACACTTACCATGAAACAAAGTAATGTGAATAAAACTTAGGTGCAATGCCCAGAGATCAAATCTGTTGTGAATTTTCTAAGTACTGCTGCTGACTCAATGCAGGATTTATAGAAGTAAGGTCACTGCCAGTTGATGGGAAATGTAGGCCTTGACCTGTAACTGGAGAAAACTTGGCAACATCCAAACTGAGGAACTCTCTCTGTTAGCTCTCCCATTTTTTCTCTTTCTGTTCATAAAAGATATTAAAGCATATGTAAATATATAATATATATTTTAAAAGTATAAAAATGCAGTAATATTTTACTCACTATGTGTGCAGGCATGAAGCAGCTATCACTAGAAACAAATGCACTGTTCTGTAATGGAAGGGAGCCCTCAGTATCTGAAGCGTTCTGGTTTAGCATGCCATCTGGTACAAGTGATTATGAAATGCTTAATCCTAATGAATATAAATATAGAGTGATGTGACAGCCTCCACTCACTAAGTTTCTATTTTAATACAGTGCCTCATGGTTTTGTTTGGAGAGAGGGAACTCGTCCTATTTTTAAAAATGTCTGTATTATAAAGAAATGGGACTGTTCCTTCAAGATGTTTAATCTTCCTTTTATACAAAATATTTTTTTCTTTCTGCAGATGAGGTATTTAGAGGACATGAGCCTGGGCAAGTTACAAATAGATCTGTATCAGCAGCAGATGTTGTCTTATATGGGGTTAATCTAGTTCTGCCTCTAATGTCACAAGATCTGCTGAAGGTAAGTATATTTTTACAAGGAGCTGCTAGAATATGAAAGCTTTATAGTAATGAATTCCTTGAATTCGTTCCTATATGTATTCCGCCTCCATAAGCTGAATTTTCTAGATCTCATAAATGTAAATAACTGTTCCATAGTTCTAAATTCGTTTTGAAAAGAAATACTGCAAGCTGAGAAAATGTATATCTGAGGGTCGTAAACAAAACTTTTCTTCTAAAAGCAAGTCTGTGCAGATCAACAGCCAAATCTGAAATGTGGCTCCCAGAGTCCTTTTTCTGATAGTGCCAGAAATGTGACGAGAAGCATAAATAGTGATATGAGTTAAAAGTACCAATTTATTTCCATAATACAGATGGCTGTCGATCGAAGGCGTCGGCAGTTTGTCGGTAGAACGGTAAAATCCAAACCAATGGGACGGCAGCATTTCACCGTTGCACTGTGTTCATGTGTTAGTTGGAAGCAGGGGAGCACTTCCAGAGGGTGTCTCAGCTGTCCCCTCTCCACGTGCCTCGTCGCCGGTCGCGCGTGCTGAGCGCGAGGGCTGTGTCCATTACAGCTCAAACCAAGGCGAGGGATGTACCATGGGAGCACCTCATTGTGCTCCAAATGCTCGCCAGGCTTTCACCCCCCGGGACTAGATTTGTCTGTCTGAAATAAAACTCCTGTATTTGTATCCAGCAGATACCAGACTGCCACCATCTACTGTTTAGCTTTAGTAGTCTTCTTTTGTTGTACCACGGTGGTTGTACTTATATAAAGTTGTAGCCGTTCTAATGACTCAAGTTTCCTACTAAAAGTCTTTTCTTCGTTGCAAATCATCAGTCCTATCTCTTTGTACGGTTGAAAAATATGCCAAAGTAGTTGTGTGATTGAATCTCAAAATACCATGTTTTTCTTTTGACAGTTTCCATCCCTGTGTAATCAATATTACAAATTAATCACTTTCATATGTGAGATATTCCCTGAGAAAATTCCACAACTTCCAGAGGACCTCTTTAAGAGCTTAATGTACTCACTGGAGTTAGGGATGTCATCGTATCCTTTATAGAGCTTGGAAATGGTTTTTTTAAAAAATCTAAGTTGCTTTTATAAGGACCTGTTAAAAATACTTTTTTTTCAATCAATATCTATTTATCAATATCTATCTATCAAATGCATGTATAATTATATATCAGTAATTGACTCTTACTCTGCTCTCTGGGGATTGAGAGTTTCACTGCAGTGTCCATTGAGATTCCAGCATCAGCTGAAGTGCTTCTGACTTGTGGTGCTTGGGTGCAGCCTTTAAGTAGCTTAGCATGTAAGTTTTTTCTGGCAGCCATTCCTGCCTCCTCCATTACTTCATTTCAGAGTGTGTAACTTCATAAGCCTTCAGCTGGTATCCCATAGCCATTCCTGAATTAGTCTCTCAGCTGGTAACACAAAACATTGCTGCTGTTCTACTGGGCTGGCTCCAGAGCATTTCCTGTCAGGGTGCCAATGGGCTCTCCCTCTCATAATGGGAGTACCATTTTCACTAATCTGTGGCACGTGTCAGAAACAGATGAGCTTGACCATAAGGGACTCTTTCTGAAAACGTTATGTCAGAGAGGGTTATGTTACCTTAGGGCATGTAGCTAATAAAAGAAGATAATGAAGTTGGAATCCTTTCCCCCCCCCTTTTTTTTCTAGCGGTTTTTTAATTTGGTTTTTTTAATTAGCAACTTTGTAGTGAGAAGAGACATACAAGCATTTCAGATATTTTCTAGTGTCACAGCTGGGTAGTTTGACCACAATTTAATTGAAATCTGACTTCAATTCTTTAACAACCATTATCAGAATGAGCTCAGAGGTTTGCCAGCTCTGTCTGGAGGCTGTAACACCATTAGCAGAACAGTGTGCAAAAGCACAAGAAACAGATTCAACCCTTTTTCTAGCAACGAGGCACTTTCTTAAGGTAAGGCATCTGTTTCTTGTTACTTTGGTTTTTTTGCATAAAGGTAGCATCCAGAGGCCAAACAGTGGTCATATCCAGATTAATCAGGGTAATACATACAGTAAGAAACAGCCTGTTGCCTTCTAAAAACAAACAAACAAAAAACCACAAAAAAACCAAAAAACAAACAAACAAACAAACAACCCCAACAGTGGCAACTTACGAAGAAAGAGAGCGTGAAGAACTGAAGATATCAGACTAGAGTACAAAAGAGGATCGAGGTGTAGAAGGAACCGATCCATTATGGTCTGTAAACAAAAGAAAGACCTGAGCCTCTCAGAATGCAATTTTTATATCCATGCTCTGCACTTGAGATTGACAGCTTTAGCAAGTTACTGGTGAAGCTGTGAACAGAAAGCTTCCAGAATTCTGTGAACTGGAGGCTGAGTACTGAAAGAAAAGGCATGAAAAAGAACATAGCTGGGGACTAGAAAGGAAATGCTCTCATTTATTCAATGTATCTAATGAATTACACATTTTCTTAATTCAATATGACATTCAGTACTTAACTTCTAGGACCATCCAGTTTAAAGAATTTTGGAGTGACCTGGTAGCCACCAGGTTTCCACTAACTGGCAACAAAGGAATTGTGGAATCTCTATGCTTATCTTCTGGTTTTGTATAGGCTTCAGTTTTACTTAAGACATCTTTTTCTTACCAAACTGACATTGGGATTTCTGAGGATTGCTCATTAAATGCTTCCATCAGACAAGATGAGAGAAAGAGAAACTTGCATAATTTTGTCTTTATGTATCCTCTAATTTAACATGGTTTCATTCCTTATTTCTGGATTTCCACTTAAAATTCTAATATTAGTCTTTACTGTTCTGTTCCCTGTTTGACTTTCTGTGAGCTATAGGAGTCTCCAAAACTTGAGGAAAAGTTCTGTGTTTTATTCTGGAAGAGCAAAGGCTTTTTTCATTATTTCTCTGGCCTATCTGCAGGTTTTGGAGAAAAATACAAGTGATGTCATGTTTCTCTGAAGAACAGTTGATAGAAATCAACAACAGGATCCAGGGCTTTGAGATGTGTGAATTTAGGCTGTTAAGCCAAGACTTGAGTCCTAAAAGAATTTGGCTTCTAAATTTCTGGTACCTTAATTCAAAAATAAAATAATAAAAAAAAAAATTAAAAAAAAAAAAAGGAGGGCAACAAAACAGACAGAAACCTTGGATGTTTGTAATACATGTTCATTGTTATCATCAGAAGTGAAGATGAACTTCAGCAGCAAATGTTGATAAAGTAGAAAGTTAAGTTTGCACTTACACAACTACTTCTGTTTTATGATTTCAGATGGTTTTTGATATGCTGGTACTTCAGAAGCACAATACAGAAATGACAACTGCAGC
Source organism: Hirundo rustica (assembly GCF_015227805.2). Lineage (NCBI taxonomy): Eukaryota > Metazoa > Chordata > Aves > Passeriformes > Hirundinidae > Hirundo > Hirundo rustica. The sequence continues at coordinate 45,150,581 of NC_053451.1, read as the reverse complement.
AGGTGAAGCATTCTACACATTAGTGTGTTTGCATCAGGTATGGCATTCAGACACATCCTGAAAAAAAGTCATTTGTTAAGGGAGAGTGGTTATTTCTTGTGCACCTGACAAATCATGGAATCATTTGGGTTGGAAAAGGGCATCCTCAGGAGGTCTGCCAGTTTCAGTTTCATGTCTTTGCATTTGTCTTTGCTGACTCTCCAGTCAGCTCATTACTCCGGCTTGAGTGAGTGTCTCTACACTTCAGTCCTGCCTTTGAATGCAATGGCTGCACTCCCCAGTTTGGTTTCATCCCCAGACTTGAGAACAGTGTATTTCCCCTCCTCTTCCACGTCACTGACTAAAATATTTAACAGGACAAGGTCCAGATGAAAGCTCTCAGTGCCATTTGGAACCAGCTTCCAGCTGGAACATGAGCCATTAGCTTCAATCCTTTGTAGGCTGATGTTACAGGTGTGTTTTTACACATGTAGCAGTTCACCCATTTAGACAATAAAATCCAAGCTTGGTTGCAAGGGTGCAGTACACAGGTGCTAAAGACCTGCTTACTCTAGGCATCCACTGCACTCATCTTAGCCGTAGATGTAAGCCACAGAATCACAGAATATGCTGAGTTGGAAGGGGACCCATGAGGATCATCGAGTCCAACTCCTGGCCCTGCACCACACCATCCCCAAGAGTCACACCATGTGCCTGACCACACTCTCCAAACACTTCTTGAACTCTGTCAGGCTGGTGCTGTGACAGCTTCCCTGGGAGCCTGTTCCAGTGCCCAAACACCCTCTGGGTGAAGAACCTTTTCCTAATAATCAGTGTAAACTTCCTCTGGCACAACTTCAGGCCATTCCCTTGGGTCCTTTGGCTTTCACATGCCCAGAACTAAGTTTCAGGAGAACTTGCTTCATGCTTTTCTTAGTCATTCAAAGATGATAGACAACAGCCAGTAATGAACAACATGAGCCAGCTTTCTGAACACTTGGATAGATTTTGTCAGGTCTTACGAGCTTGCATGCATCAGCATTTCTCAAGAGATCCCTGGGCTGATCCTCTTTACTCTGCATACTTTGTCTCCTCCTTGAACCCTGTCTCCAGTCACAAAAGTCTGGAAAAACTTGTCAGTGAAGACCAAGGCAAAATAAAGCATTGATTATTTTAGCCTTACTTCTTGTCTACTATCATTATATCATCTATTCCATTCAGCAATAGAACCCATATTTTCCCTTCTTTTACTCTTAAAGTACTGGTGAAAGCTGCTTTTGTTGTCTTTGATGGCCTTTGCTAAATTCAGCTTTAACTGAACTTCATTTTTCTGTCATTGTTCTTGTACAGATTATGATTCTGCTTTCCTCCTTTCTAGCTGTTCCTGCTTCTATTTCCTGCATGTGTTGCCCTTGTGCTGGAGTTCAGTCATTAAGTCCCTGCTTAGGTGAATCAGTGTCCTTATTGTTTTCCTCTGTATCTGGACAGACCATTCTTGTGCTTGGAAGAGGTCATCCTTAAAGACCCATCAGCTGTCTGGAGCTCTTATTGTCTTCAGAGCTCAGTCCCACAGGATCCCACCCACCAGTCTTGAAGGTGACAGCTGCTGTCATGATGTCCAGGTTCTCTGATTCCCAGGCTGCCCTCTTTCCTTGCTTTCCTGGGAATCCTTAACTCCACTATTTAATGATGACTGAAAGGCTGGCATTATTTACCACATCCCTGACCAGCTCTTACTAGCTGTGAATAGCAGATGCAAAGTCACACCCCTGGGTAGCCCATCTGGTGTGTGCGCAAATGTCAGGGAGATAATCTCTTGTAAGTCTGATCTGGAAACTTCCTCAAGTTGCTTTAAGATGACTAAAAGCCCTGTTCTGGGGATTTGTAATGAGATCTCACCCCAAAAGGTGATGTAATTTCTACTGCTTTTCCTCTGATCATGACCTGTAAGCACTCAACTAGATTGCTGCCCAGGCTGTAGAAAACCATCTTTAATTTGAGCTGCCTTTTCACAGAAGTGTCAATCTTCTGTCATCTTCTGCCCTGAAAATCTCTAACAAGCTTCCACCTGTCTCTTGGAACACTCCAATCGTGCCACCTGTCCTACCACGTATCAGTGCCTGCAGTTATGTTGCAGCTCTGAACCTGCACGTGGAGCTCTAGCTCATGCTGTTTCCAAAGCTGAACATACTTCTACACAGGCATTTCAGGATGGCCTCCTTTCAGCCTATTTCATCCTTTCTGAGGAGCACTTTTAAACCCATCACATTTCTTTGTGTTCTTAATACTCTTGGTCTCTGTCTCTGCTTATCTACAAGTTGTTAACCACCATCCCTCAGCATGCCCTTTAAAGCCCTTCCTGCCAGGTTGGCAAGCCTTTGGCAAAGACCATGCTAAGCCCCTTTGTCCTATGGATCCTCTCTTTTGTTAGCAGCCTTTATCCCTCAAAGAAAGACTCATGAACATGTAAGAGAAAAGGACCCTGTGATGCCACCCACGGGTGGCAAATTCTTGCTGTGTCTACCCTCACCCAACCCCTCATAGGCAAAATGCAGGGAACTGCCATTCTGACTCCTCTGTCCTTCTCCTGTGCTCCTTTGGGCTTGCTTCAGCTGTGTGCCCCTTGGCAGGGTCCTTCTGGTCATGTTTGACATGTTTCTGTCTAAATAACCGTGAGACTAAGTAGGAAACTCTTAGAAAGGAATCTAAGCTCTCTGTCCCAGGGAAGGAACTCTAGAAAATGGAGAACCTGTGGTGGGAGGAGATGATTGGTATGGAACATGGGACAGGCCTCAAGGAAAAACAGTCCAGTGGGCAGGAATAAGCCTATGCTAAGGAAGTGCCAGAAGGCCCTTTGCCTTAAAATTGTCATCTTACTCTGCACTGCAAAGCATTGTACCTTGCTTTGAAGACTTCTTTAGCCTTACTAAAATACCCAGCCTGCATGAAGGATTTTATCTGGTTTAGAGGTAAGTGTAAGGCTTTGAGGACAAGTGAAGAGGTACTCGTGGCTTTCTGTCACAGCCTTTATTCTGGATCTTGTCCTGATGAGAGAAATTGTATATACTGTATATCTCTATTTTTATTTTTATGTTTGTTTAACAGGCTGAATATTCAGAGTTAGTTGAAACGTTGCTATCAACTCAGCAAGATCCAGTAATTTACCAGCGGTTAGCAGATGCCTTCAACAAGCTTACTGCAAGCAGCACTCCTCCTACACTGGACCGTAAGCAGAAGATGGCCTTCTTAAAGAGTTTAGAAGAATTTATGGCAAACGTTGGTGGACTTCTCTGTGTAAAATAAACAACAAAACTCTATGCCTAATTTAGACCCTTTCTGCAAAATGCACTGAGAAATGCTGAATGCTGACTAAATCTTGTACCTGTCTCTGGGTTCTTTGCAGCCATCTCAGATTCTAGAGAGCCTGGAAGTTTGAACATAACATCATGGAGTAGGAGAGGTCAACTTTGAATCAGCTTCTGCTATTATGTGTTAGCTGCAATCTGTCATACTTGGGTGTAGAAGAGAATGAACGGAAAATCTGAACTGAATTTTTTCCCATTTATGCGCAAACAGATACGGGCACAATGAAATAAATGCAGTGCCTTTCCCCCTGCACTGGTTTAAAATATGAGTGGTCATGTAAGCATACGGATTTCTTTTCTACCCAAAATCATGTTAGAGTGTGATGCAGATACATAGAAAGCTCTAAACAGTTTAGCTGATTTTAAGCTTTATTTTTCCTCTCTTAAAGTTTGAGTTTGTGTTCCAGTGGGGAAGAAAAACCAAATGGTGTTTTAATTTAGTTCTGTTTTTCTACATCAACCTGACGTTGCAGGTTTAATGCAATGCAGGTTTTTACATTACGTACTGCTGCCTAAAGTTCAGAGAAAAAAAAAAAAAAAGGTGTATATTTTTGTTCCCCTAAAATGAACTTTAGGAACTGTAGCCATTTCATTGCCTTAATTTAAAAGAAAAAAAAAAAAAGAAGCTCATATACTTTAGGTAAAAAATATAAGGCAAGGTTTGACTCTTGAGAGTTGATTTAGGATGTTGGCACTGAGCTGCTGTGTACCTGTTGCAGCCCTTCATGTTGATGTGTTGTTTTGGAATGAGTGTCTAATGCAAGGTTCATGTGTAGTTTTACTTTCAGTATCTGTTTTGATTCTCACCTGGGTTGCATGCAACTGCAATGTATTTCTTACCGAACTGTTTGCTTAAGCAATAACAACCCAAAAGGTGTGAATTACTGGCAAACTTTGTAAAGTTGGGGCATTAGCTAAAACAATTATGCTAGCACAGGGGCATCAAACCCTTTTACTCAAGCATGTCTGTGTGATTCCAGTGGGGAAGGGTAATTGGGAAGTCTGTGCTGTAGGAAATTTTTGGTTTTGCTGAATCCAGTCCCACTTCTGCAGAGCTCTCCCAGCTGCTCTGCTCTTGTTTGGTTTTTTATATCAGCACTTTAGCTTTTATCATAGCAGAAGATAGTGTCCTGAGTATATAGAACCAACAAGGGAGAGCAGCACATGAATATGAAAGCAAGGCCTGCTTTGTCCTCTGTCATGAGCCAGAGGAAACTGAAGCAAACACAAATGCTGCATGTCTAGTAAAATTATTTTTGTGGAAATGCACAGAGGCAGAAGTGGGCCCTTCTGTTTAAGACCTCTGCTAGATCATGCTGTTAAGTATTTCCAATGTGTTTTTACAATTTATATAAAAAGTCTGGTATACACCTTTATATGGCTATTTATAGCTTCATGTTTGCAATTCTGTGCCATTCTTCAGCTGTTCATCTCAAAATTAGTCACAATAGCCAGAATCTCACAACAGACACAAATCTCTAATACTGTGCTGTAAGTGATCTAAAGTTTTGTTTTGTTTTGTTTTTGAGTTTTTTTAAAGTTAAATCTGTAAGTGTCTCAAGCATGGATCCACAAGGCCAAAAATGCCATCTCTTTATTATACTTTTCTCTTTTAATTGATGTGAAAACTGGGCAAGGGCATAGTTACACATTAAAAAGTGACCATAAAACTTCTTAGATAATAGTGTACCTTCCCAGATAGTGTTTTATTTTTAAGATAACCTGCATAATATTTTAGAACAGGGGTATTGCTCTCAATTTTTTCCTGAAACTCTAGTGCTTTTCTTTAAAGGGTTTCTTGACTGTGCATTTGCACAAAATACAATGATCCTGGCAGATCATTCTGTTTCAAACTGTTGTGATGGCTGAGTTTTTATTTTTAAATTGGGGTTTACTGGTTTTGAAACTGCTTCTGGAGTTTTTCTGAGTTTGTACATTGGATGGGGACGAAGCTCTGAAACCTCATTTTTTTCAGATGAAGTACATTGAAGCCTGGGAACATCAGCAGCAGTAGGAGCTGCTGGTTTGTTGTGATGTGCTCGATGTCAGGTGTCCAGACCGAAGTCTTCAAAGAGATCATAGCAAATATTCCATGTTTGGGGTCTGACTGAGTAACTGATACACTCAGTCATCCTTTCTTTTATAACTAGTTCTGTTACTATTGTTTTGTTAATCCTAAAGCTGGCTCACTATTTAAAAATATTTATTAACTTTAAAGTTTTGAAATCCTCTTGCAGATTGTGATGAACAGGAGCACAAATTATTTTTCTTGTTGGTCCCCTTCTTGTTGTAACAAGCAGACACACACAGCATTTTTGAGTATGAGGACTTTAGCTAAAGTATGAACACCCACTTTTAAAGACTAGTTTTAAGGGTGGCTTAAAAATTTCCATTGCCCTTAATTTAAAAATAATATTATATGTTAAAAGAAAATGTCCTAGTGAGGCTTTGGGGTTTTTTGTCATTTCCTGCTTGATGTTACACTTTCCTGTTTTTTAATTTTCCTCTTGTTCTCATATATTCAACAGGGATCTTTCCATGACATTTTATTTTCTTTTAGAGCAACGCTAAGATGTCTCTGCTTAGTGACATCCATGAAATGGTTGCAAAGGCTTCTGGAAATAAGTCCTGTTCATTCATACTCCTGCTGGCTTGGTGACTACTTCTACCTGAGCTATTTGACTTCAGTATTCCTACAAAAAAATAGAAAAAAATAATCTGCGATCTTCTACACATCCAGTTGCTGTAAATTGGGATTTGAAAGCACACTGAGGTCCACAGGAAAGACTCAAGACTGTTTGTAGTGAACACTGAGAGCTGATTCGGTATAAGTGTTCTGAAAGTTTTATAGCATCATTGCATCCATTTTCCATTCATGGTGGAAAGTGAATAATGGTTCTAAAAATGCACCTGTTTTTTAAAGAAAGAAAAAAGGCAATTCAAACCAAGTGATAAATGCTGCATGAAATGATTGTAACAAATACACTTGTCTTGACTTTTCTTGCTGAAACAGATTATTGGACCGGTGTTTTCATTCTAAGACTAACTTCTTTTCCATTTTGCCAGCTCCTTCCCCGTTGTAATAGTTAGTTCTAATGCTGGCATAATAATTTTGTTCAATCTATAGTTTTCAACACTGACAAGCATGCCCATTGGGTTCAATCACAAAATTCAAAACCTTGTTGAAAGCACAGATACATAGGGACAGGGAGAAGTGGACTGGATACACGAAACTTCCACTTTCACGTGCATTTATGCCTTAATTAGCTTCACTGAATTACCACCAGAATCTGCTACTATTTGCCCAGAGATTTGTGTTTCACTATTTAATGGTAAAGGGCTCACCTTTTTTCTCAGGAATGAGAAACTTGTTTTCTCAGCATGTCCAAATCCTACTAGTTGAAAGAGAGGGGTTTAAATTGGAGTCATCGGTTTCATAGTGAGTAGAACTCACTAAAGCCCCAGTGTTTACCGGGGCAAATCCCTTTATATCTAAGCCATGTAGTTCTAGAAAATAAGCTTGCTCAGAGCAGTCAGTTGTCCATTTAAAATCTAGTTCTTTAAAAGGGAAAGCAAATTCTAATTTGTGATCTGTAAAACTATTAAAAATACAAATTTGCAGCATTTTGCTTGTAAAACACTTCAAGTAATTTCAGGTTTGGTTAAGTAATTACATAAGAAGGAGTGGTTTTGTTTTTTTTTTTTAATGGAAGTAGCTTGATGAATATAAGCACAGGAGTAGGAGCCAGGCTCCTCTAATTTTGTAATGTTTTTCCACAGGATCCTCTGTGGCCATTGGCAAGTCACTACAACTGTGTTGTTGTTAAAATTGCATTAACACCTACCTACCTCACAGGGATGTTGTGAGGATTAGCTTATGCCTATAAAATGCATTGAGGATGTGAGATGCTATGTAAATATTATATACTTTTAGTTTTGTGAGGTGTAAGATTTACTGTAATGGAAAGAAGATTTTCGTCATTTGTAAAGCCCAGTAGAGGCAGCAGTGGTGCAGTCTTCCCAGGATTGATCCACTGCAGTACAGTAACGCTTGCTGTCAGTTATCATTATTTCAATTACAGCCGATCGAAATGGCGGCTTCTTCGTAAATAAGGTGAGATTCCCCACCAGTGTGCCTCAGTTCTGATCTGCAGAAGGAGAGGGCAGTTAGTGGTTATTCAGGCTTTGGTGCCTCTGCTCGTGACAAGTGCTGCTTGTGGTGGTAAGGTTTTTTCTTTGGTTTACTTTTGGGTTTTTTACATTTTTCTGCAAGGAACAAACACCACTCATTTCTCCCATGTCTCTTCCAGTCACTAAGTATAACCAAAGCCTAATGATAACAATTAAAATTTAAAGAGCCAGCCCTGCTCCCCTGCCCCCCATAAATTTGCATTTGAGTAGATTGTGCTCTGTTTTCAGTGAATTAGATTAATGTTTTCTAGCACTGATCATGAAGCAAATAATGAAGTGTGTTTTGCTCTAGAGCCTCAAACTCTCAGCTATCTTATAAAACTCTTTTCAGTATGAGATTTCTTGGGGCCCTAGAAACTGAGAAGTTACCTCTGCCTTTCCCTTCTCTTCAGTGAGTTAAAATTGATTCTGCTTTTTCATTTCTTCCTGTTCCCTACCCTGCTTTTCCTGTCCTTTTAAGCTGTTCTTGAGCAGAATTGGAAGACCCTTCCAGCCTCAAGAGGAAGATACTACTACCCATGTAATTTTCCAATCTGGTACAGCTTGATACTTGAAATTGATAAAAACCTCTCTAGCAGCATTTGCCACACATTTCAATCTCTCATAAAACCATTCTGGAGTTTTTAATTAGGGGGGGAGGTGGGGGATAAACCCAAACAACTATATTATTTGTTCTGTTTGTGCAAAATAAGAAACCTCCATGCAGTGAACATGCAGTTTTAAGGCAATAAATGCTAGTACTGCTGTTGGTCAAGTGTGTAAATATGTTAAATGTGTCATTCAATACTGTGTTGAGTTTATATATTAAAAACACAGGGATTGAACTGCTAGTTGATTTCAAGTATTGTTTTATCTGTACAGCTGAAGATATGAAGTTGCATAAAAATATTTCACAGTTTATTGCAATAAGACTTGGGAAATGGCTGTTTAATCAAGCCTTATCATGACTGAATTTTCAATTTTGAAATGATCACTTTGTGTATTTTTAAGGTCCATAAGCAGGAAGAGATAAAATTGTTTTCCACTAAAGACTTTTTTTATTTTGTTTTGGCCATGTGTGATTTGTGTGTATTCTTGTTTTAATATTTTTCTCAAATCTCACCTGTGTTGAATCCATGAAAAAGCATTTGTTATTCTTCCTTGCAGTGGAAACATAAATAGCAACATTATGAAACCTTAGGCTACACGTTTTGCTCTTTGACTACAGTGAATGCAGACTAATTAGGTTAAAAGTTGGTGGAGTAACGTTAGTTTACATCAGCACTTAAGGCATGAGTTTGTCCATCAACAGAAAAAAAGTGTGATTAGGGGTACAACAGCAGTATCTCACACTAGACTGCAATTACCAGAAATTGCTGTGAATATATAATCAGATTAATCTTTTCCCCCTATCTCCCAAATGAAGTTTTAACAGTGACTTTTCAGGTCATGATTATTGGTGGCATTTGTCTACTCAAAAGGAATACTGATTTCTGGGTCTTTAATTTGTATGTGTGTGTATTTAATGTAAACAGTTTTTATGATGGTGTCTGGCACAGAAACATTTTCCAAGCTCATAATCTGTTCCTATGTGAAGAACATCTAACAGCATGTTACTTCATGGATATCAGAGAAGTTCAGTTACAGGCAGCAGTTCCTAATGTGCAATACAATTACATTTAGATAAACTACAGCTATTTTCTGTTGTTCCCCTCTTACTTCCATGTACCCACATCATGTAAGAGTAGGAAAAAAACCCCACAAATCCTGAAAGTAAAACTACGCAACAACTGTGTTGGTGCCAGCTTGCTCTATATCTTGGCTGTATGTATCACTAGAATTTTACTGGTTTCAAAAGTAAGATTATGCAGTTACATATTTATATTAGCATGGTTTAGTTCAGTGAATATTTTGGGGAAGGACAGAAACATTTAAGGTAATTTTGAGGAACTTCCTGAAAACAATTGGTAAGACTAACAGCAGCATATCCAAGAGCCTTTCATGTAGAAAATGGAACTATTCTGCTTTACCTTAAATATGAGTTCTGGAATAAACTTGAACCATTTGGGTACAAAGCCTTTATTCACACTTGTTTGTCTAGGTATACACAAACCCCATCAGTTCTGCCTTTTTGAAACTTGTATTGGCTTCAGTTGTGAGTGGTGGAGTTGGTGGTGGATTTTTTCCTTCCGTGATTTGCCACGTCTTACAAGCAGAAAAGTAGGAAAGCACGACCCTCTAAGTGGAATTTGGACAGCCAGCTGAGGAGCAGGTTGTACATGAACTGAAAGAGGGAAGGAGGAGGAGAAGGAAGTGATAACTTTGCAATCTTATCCAAAAAAAGAAAAATAGATCAATCTACAAGATAAAAGTTATCCCATAACATTTAACCCATGACATCTTGAAAGGGATTAGTAAAAGCCTGCCATTTTATCCACAAGTTTGTTGGGGGAGAGAGCACTGTGTTGGAATTCTGAAATGAAATGTGATACTATCAGTGTAAGTTTTGTTAATTAAATAATAAATTCTTCTTTATATTGGAAACCATTCCAGACAAATCTGTATATCCAAAGAGAACAAAGAAGCTACCCACTGTGACGGATACATAATTCATTACTAATTTTTCTGCTGTCTATATTTGAATCTTGTGGAACAGCTGTTTTTATTTTAGCATCTATTAGATGGTATCAGATTTGATTTTCCTGACATGCTGTTGCCTTTGCAAGTTAGAGTAAAGCAAAGCTGTAGGTGTGGTATACTTCCCTTTTTCTTTCTTCTCTGTCTGGCCTGCTGTTAATGGTTGTAAAGATAAATATGTTTGATTTGCTTTAACTTATTGTTTTGGATGCTGCAGCTTAGGTTTGTGGCATATTCAAACTGCTTCCCATCTCTGTTTGGTGTTCCCTGAATGAATGTCATCGCTAGACTCCAACACAAGTATTGATTTGAAAGCCTCACTTGGTAACTTGGTTTAATAAGCGGTCAGGACATTTGCTTTAGTTTTGGAACTGCACCAATACTACTAATGGTCTTTTGTTAATTGAAATGATTGTTGTAACTCACAGATAACCCCAAAGCCCACCACCACACTGTGGAATCTCTAGGAAGATCACTGATGTCCTCACACAAGATCAACACTACATTGGGGGAGGCTTATATTCTTCTGCCACTTTAAGGAAAGACTGTTCTTCTGAAGTACTTTTTGCCTGCTTTTAGGCTGTTATGCACTTTCATGATTTCTTAACAAACTACTGTTAAAATGTACTGTAACATGGGTTTTGATAAGCGCACATGTATTTAAACAATTCACTCAGCCTCAGGAAAGCTGGAAAAATTGGATACCTGTTTTGTATCTTGATTAAAATGTTTGTTACCTGCATCCCTTAAGACGGCCGGATAATGTCTAGATCCTGCGAGTGTAACTATTTAAGATACCAGTATCGTCTGTAAAAAGAGGACAGTGTCATTTTGCTTTAGGGACAGAGAAAAGGGTGTCCTTCTCTTATTTTTCTTAGAGGTGTATATATATAGTCTGAATTGGAGTTTCAAAAGCAGGAAGCAGTAATAAACCCCATTTGCTGTTCAGGAAAAGAAATGTTTTCTTTCATAACACTCACTATCTGATTTCTATTTTCTTTCTTTTCCTTAAAGAGCGTGTGTGAAATAAGTGCAGAGGTATGTGTAGGAAAAACTGTAAAATCTGCTGCTGTACATGTTTGCTACTTGACTGCATTTTCTGTTTCACTTTTATTTTACTGGTTTTGCTAAATATATTTTATATATTTTCCTTTCTGCTTCTTGTGATGACAGAGTGATTACATCTTTGGGGGGGAAAAAAGCAAAAACAACCATGACAAGGCTTTGGGGCCAGAAAATGCCATGAAGGTTGGATGTTACCATGTATCTTTGGACATTTTTTGAGAAAACTATGTAAGTCAGAAGCCATGGTAAAATCTATGGGGATGTGAAAATGCACAGAAGTATAGATACTGGTAATTCTGTTGAAGGGTTGGGTGGGTTTGTTTGGGGTTTTTTTCCCAAATACTTGTAAAGTCTATTTAAAATGTCAATACCAGTAGGTGGTATTAAGTGACTACTGGTCACTTATGTAGAGCGTTTTTCTGTCTGAAAGCTGTGGCCCTCTGAGGATCCTGCATCACTTCCAAGGGATGCAAAAAGCCTGGCAAAATTGAAAGAAGTCACAGGGATCCTGTATCACTGCCATGTTTCTAAGATTTCTATCTCCATACAGAAAGAGCTGGGACTCCATGAACTGCTTAAAGGCAAAAGCTTACTACTGTACTTGAATTCATGGAGTGAAGCAAGCTTTTCAGAGGCTGACTGACAGTCTGTCTTCCCGTTGTGCCACAGGGTCTCGGGAAGCTGTGGTGCACCTGGCCCACACAGCTACCCCATGGGGCTCCAACGCATTTGATTCTCCATCCGTAGCTGGAACAGCTTGGGAGTGAAAGTAAAAGTGTAGCAAGCTCTGCTTACAAAGAAGAGCTGTTGCAGATTGTTTTCCAAGTAGAATATTTCCACTTTGCTGTTTTCCATCATCAGAAGTAGGATTATGTTGTCATTAACTAGAAATAATCCTTGTATGGTTGTAAAGCATTGTGTGCTTCGCTGCCTTCCAAATCAGTGTGTGGTTGGTTTGCCAGCCCTAAACATGTTGAGGTTTGTTTTGTTGGGGTTTTTTTTGTGGAAAATAGTTATTTTAGAAGTTTTTTAGACTTGATGGCAACAGGAAAGATTGTACAATTAGAATTTAGTAGTCTATTTTCAGATTAATTAAAGCTGATTATACTTTTTCATATGGCTATGGCTTGTGCTACAGTGAAAACAAAACTAGAAGTTCATAAAATACAACAGAGTAAAGATAAAAATTCAAGCCCCAAAACAGAAAAGCCTTGTGAGTAGCAAGTTGCTATTGCTTTCCAGGGTAGAACTGTGTTTTTAAACACTGTTTCTGATCTAGCAAATGTATCAGTAAAGAGGCAGTGATCAATGTCATCAGGTTTGTGTCAAGGACACTGGTATCACTACTATGTGACATGGGTCTGTCGGTGAAAGGACAGGGGAGTTAATTGGAAATACCTGTCTGCAAAAAAATACTAGGGAACAATAAAACCCGATTATTAATAAGAAATTTCTTTCAGGGTGCACTTTACAGATATTCCTGTGTTTGTGATTCATTTGTCCTCGCATCCAAAGAAATTGCAAGAGATAACCTGTATTTTTTCCTTCCTACAGGGTCCCTTGGAGCTCCTTTGGAGCTTTGCTTCTAGAACTGTCTTGTAATAGGATTCAAGCGAGGCCCTGAGCTGTGCTTGCTGCCAAGTAGTATCTGATATCATAACCTAAATAATGTCACCCTGCCTACCCCCAAGCCCCCACACAGCCATGTGTCCTTATGTGATCTGTCTAACCTTTCTGGCGAGGAGGAATTGCTTGCCAAGGGGCAGTCTGCTGCTCTAGGAAATCTGGATTGAGAGTGTGTATCATCCCAGTCTCATTTCTACTTCCATTTTCAGCCCTTGCAGAATGTTTTTCATGTAAAATGCCTTACAAACATGCATGAAATAGGAAAATTACTGAAGTGTCACTTCACTGTAGTACCTAAACCACATTTCTTCCTGCACTCAGTAATGCTATGCAGGTATCCCTATCAAGACAATTGTGACTTTGCACAATGCAGGGAAAAGGGGTTGGTTTGTTCGTTTTAAACTACAGCAGTGGTGGTAGCATGAATAGATATGGATGCCCTCCCTATGTGACAGTCTTTCATGCTGGGATGAAGATTTTTTTTGGCAAGAACTTTCACAGACAAAGTGGATAACGCACTGAATGCCACATCCAGACTGCAAAATAGTCTTTTAAACCAAATGAAAATGTCCACAGTTGTCTACTGTTAGTAAAGTTACTTTCTCAATAAAAGCCTTGTTTCCACATGAGGGAGGTTAAAAATATGGAGATCTGAAGAGAAATCATCCTATGCCCATATCCTCTGGTGGCAAGAAAATTTGACTGTCTGCTGCTCATGTAAACTGTGCTGCAAAAATATTTTATCATTAATTAAGTATTTCTGTCTTCCAAAGCAATAGTTCTTCTCTGTTCATTAATGCCCAGTGCTGAGCATGTGACTTCTGTTCAGCCACAGTGAAATGTGGCAGAAGATTGAGCAGGTTGTAGGTAAAACAAGTTTCTTACTTGGCTTACTGCTGATAAAGCTTCTTGCTCTGGAGAACATGAGGAAAGTCTGCTGTTGGGTTCAATAATCAGATGGGCAACCTCCTATGAGTTGGTTTATAAGGAGAGTCATTGAGTGATAGAAAGACAACACTATGCACATGATTTTTACAAACACCAGACTTTATAAAGAAGGAATGAGAAAAATAAGTGAGCTTTTTGTCTTGGGGCAGTGAGATCATGAGAGGTGCCAGATAAGCATGTTGTGACTACACATGAGAAACAGGGAAATGAGAAGTTTTTATGACCAAAGGGAAAGATATAATGAATTAAATTCTCCCCCTTTGCCCTTGTGAGACCCCGCCTGGAATACTGCTTCCAGCTCTGAAGTCCCCAGCACACCTGCCCCATTGGAGCAAGTCTGGGAAGATGCTTAGAGGCAGGGAACACCTCTCACATGAGGGAAGGTTAAGAGAATTGGGATTGTTCAGCCCAGAAAAGAGAAGGATTTGGGGTGACCTAATTGTGGTCTTTCAGTACATGAAGGGCACCTACAAAAACGATGGAGATAAAACTTTTTACCCAGGTATAAAGTTGACAGGATAAGGGGGAATGGCTTCAAACTGAAAGCAAGTAGGTTTAGATGAGAAATTAGAAATCCTTTGCTGTGACAGTGGTGAGACGCTGTAACAGGTTGCCCAGAGAAGCTGTGGATCATCCCTGAAAGTGTTCAAAGCCAGACTGGATGGGGCTTGAAGCAGCCCGGGAGAGCAGATGTTCCTGCCCATGGCAGTGGGGTTGAAACTAGATGGTCTTTAAGGTTCCTTCCAACCCAAGCCATTCTATGATTTTATGAAGTTAAGCAAGGAAGGTATTTTAAAACTTGCTGTCTTCTGAAAGCATCTAAGAATCGGCTCGACTTCTGCTCGTATGCAAGAAAGGGAGCTTGTGCCAGCCTGCTAATGCTTCATAGAAACGGAAAGTCCGGACAGGAGAGCCGGAAGTAGAAAAAACACTTTAGGGCGCTGGGCTGCGGCGCAAGGCAGAAGCTCGTGGCTTTTGAGCACTTGACACCTAACTCGGGAGATGCCCGTGCTCTCCCGGTCTGACAGGCCGGGTGCCCGTGGCTGTGTTTCCCCCAGCTCACACTCCCGTACCTGTGGGACACGGCAGCACACACGGAATTCCCCGCCGCGCTCGCGGGCGGGGCCGGAGAGGGCGGGGCCTGCAGGCGTTCCAGGCCCCGCCCCTTCCCGCCGCCACCAGCAGGAGGCGCGCGGCCCCCGGCCGGCGCAGCGCGCGCGCCGCTGGGGCGGAGCCTGGGGCGAGCGGCGCGCGCGCGGAGGGAGCCGGCGGGCGGTGAGTGGCGCGAGGGGCGCGCGCGGAGCGGGGGCGCGGCCCAGGGGCCCCGCGCGCGCCCGCCCGTGGCCGCCGTGAGGGCGGCGGCGCTCGCGCCCTGGGGCGTGCGGGCCGGGGCGGCGCGGAGCCCCTTCGTTCCCCCCATCACCGACCCTCATTCCCCCATCACCGACCCGTCACCGACCCTCATCCCCCCCATCAGCGACCCCTTACCGACCCTCGCTGCCCGACCCCGCTGCGCCCGCGGGCCATGGCGGCCGAAGCGCGGACGGGCTGGACAGGGCCATCCGGTGCCCCCCCCGGGGGTTCTGTGTGGCTGCAGGGCGCCCTCGAAGCGATATAGGCGGGAGGGAACAGCAGGAAAGGGCCTCCGCCGGGAGCCGTCCGTGTCCCGTCAGGCACGTGTAGGGCGGTGCCGAGCTCTGCCTGCGCGCCCGCCGTGCTTACTGAAAAGGATGGGGATGGAGCTGGGACAAATCATACTTTCCTTTTGCTTGAAGTAGCCACCAGGCCTCCTGACTTGACTTTGCTAGTGCAGTGCAGTTTCTCCGTATTTAGTAATCCTTTGAGAGCTTCTCTTCTATGAACTTTCTGTGTCACTACGAAATTCCATCTTTTGAGGTATAAGTCCAGACATTTAGTAGTTTTCCAGTCTATCAGATCAGAACTTCTCTACCTCTAGGCAGGTGGTTGCAGCCCCTTGCAAGTTATATTCATTACTGTGTCACGCCACTGGCCAGCTTTTCTCGATGTGTGCTATGAACACTACGGATGATGAGCTGCTTGTCTTAAAGACTGAGTTGGGCAGCTTGGAAAAAACGCAGACAACTAGATTTAACTCAGTTTTGTTCTCTCTGTCTTTTGATCAAGGTTACTCTTATTCTAAGATCTTTTCTGAAGTTGCACATGTGCTGTTTATATTCTCGATAAAAGATCTAAAGGGCTAGCACTGTCCTCTTCTTCCTCCTTCCCAGCAATGAACAGCATGGCTTTCCAGTTGTATTTCTATTTCATGGCCTTTTAGCAGTCTTTCCTACTGTTCTCTTATCACCTGTTCTCCACATGGACATAACTACAGGTGAAATAAATGTACTGGGGCCAAAGACTGTTAATTTTTCCGTAGTGTTTCTTCTGAGTACTTTTTCCTCTGTCTTAGAATTTAGCTATGTAAAAATAGACTTTTCACACATGACCACCAGAAACAATTGTTAAATACACACAACATTGTTGTGTGGACAAGGCCTTGAAGTCTCCTCTGCTGCTCTTATCTCTCATAATTTATATTTTGAGGGTTTTTTGAGAGCGTTCACTCTGTAGTGATGACATTTGCCTGAACAGTGCAGCAGCGAATAAGAGAGATTGAGCTGTGGGGAAGGGACTAAGGAGTCTGCAGGGACCTCCACCCCCTTCATCCTACCTGCTGCACTGCAGGCCACATGGTGTAATTTGTCACCTCGGTTTTTTTCCTGTTTTATGAGTAGATCTGGCCCTATAGGCCCCAGCAGAGTTCAAATTTTCCATTTTACCCTATGAACACTGTTCCTGTTCCACTCTGAGGGAGCTTACCTCCTTTTGTGCTGTTTTCCTTTAGGTGAACTTTGACTTCAGCGTGAGTCTTATTTTCCTAAACCTCACGCAGTGTTCTGGAGCTGTTCTTGGAGATCTGGTTTCCCCCTGTGTGGCTTTCAGAGAGTGTCTGTGAGGACAGAGCGTGGTCTGCGTGTGGAGGGACCCGGGGCCTGCAGCAAGCAGGGACTGGTCAGCTGGAGCCTCGGGGGCCTTGGGAATTAAGAGTGTAAAGATTTCCTAAGTGCCAGAGGCACTGTGGGTTTCTGTGCTTCTTCCCACCCTCCCACACAACTTTCAGGGTTGCTTCTAGACTTGAAAGCAGTGAACTTTCTGGAAGGGATAATGAAGGGATTTCAAACAGTAGAACGGTCTCCCTTGACGGAATTTACAAGTCTTGTATTTATAAACTCACTCTAAGAGTTTTCTGATGTAGTTCTTAAGCACGAGAATGTCTTCATTCTAATAACCTGAGTCAGTATATGTGTTCAGAAAAATACATTGAATTTCGGAGGCATTTGTAATAGATGGGCGTAATATTTCTACCATATGTTCTGAGTTACCTCTCCTTGCAAAACCTCGCAGTTAATTAATTACTTCTTGGATCCTGAGGCTTCAATTTACAAATCAAAAGGAGAGCTATAAAAAAAATAAACTAAAATATTATTAATAGATAAAAGATGTCTATGGCAGTATGCCTTTTATCTTCTGAAACAATGGCAGATTCTTCATCAGCAACTTTTTTCTGTGAACGTTTCATTTCACAGGCATGGATTTAGTCCTTGCAAATGCCAGTATGGGCTCACTGAACAGAAAATCAAAAATTTTCAACTTTTGACTTAAAACCCAAAACTTTGCACCTGTTTCAGTTTCTTAGTGTCAAAGCATAGACTTGTTCTTGCTTAGGGGGTAATAGCAACCCAGATTACTGTATGTAACATTCAGTTAGTAAAAAAAGAAATGTGAGTTAAGGAGAGATTGTAAATTTCTACCATGTCCTAACAAAAATAAATTGTCCTACAGGACATAAAATGGGTCATAATGTTCTATATTGTTAAAGCATTGTGGCTAGAAACTATGTTATCTGTCTGGACATACAGTCGTTTCTATAATAAATAATATGTAAATATATTTGCATAATAATTTATAATCATTAAATAAATTTAAATAGTGCATAATTGAATAATGTAAATATTCTTAAACCATTTTGTTCAATGTTTTGTTCAATGAAAAACTAGGGGAAAAACAATGATTTTGGTTTTACTAGGTAGCTTGACTCTGGAATTCTCTTGTGTGAGGGTAATGCCGTAGGTGGGTCTTTGGGCTGTGAGCAATTCCCTGTTTGGCCAGCCTGGCCTGAGAAGGCAGCAAGTCAATAAGTGATACTCTGGAACAGCCGGGTTTTGCAGGTAAGAGCTTTCCTTAGGTGTGTGCTGTGTCAGAGGAATGGCAGAGTTACCTCACAGTACCACCATAAGGGACCATTTTTCCAGCAAGCAAGAAGAAGCTGTTTTAGGAAACTTAGTCTTGAAAGCTCTGCTAGAGCAGAAGGAAGGGTGGGAGGGGAGGAGAGTCCCGCTCTGGAGCTTCCCTTGTAATGCAGGGAATGAGGAGAAGAAAAACCATGAGCAGCTCCGCTTGAAATTACTGAGAACGTTCACTCACTGTTCAGGTGGTGTCGGGGGCTTACCCCGGCATTCAGGTGGCTTTAGAGTCCTTTGTCCTCTGCACAGCTCTGTGCCAAACCAAAGGAAGAGATGGAGTCTTCAGGTTTAGATTTTTCAAGGTTGCATACTTCGTTTATTGTTTCTTATCTTACAATTTTCTCAGTGTCCAACAAGATGTTTGCCGTGGCTTGGACTTCTGACGACTCCCCCCGAACTGGAGCTGTCGTTGTCTTTTATACTAATTGCTACGTATTCTTTATTTATTATTTCTTACCAATGCCTATCACTAATACTAAAAAGGTCATCTCTACTCTGACCCAATCCTCACAAAGTACTTTGTGCCAACGTCACTGCCGAAATGGAGTGAGGCAAGAAGGATGAAGAAGAAGGAGACAACGCCCCAAATTCTCCCATCTTGCCCCCATTCACTTCAATGCTAGAAACCTAAATATACTGTTTTTTCACCCTGTGATATACTAAACTACAATCTTTCACACTCTTGTGGCCTGCAATGCTTCCTGCAGTGTAGGAAGTTTTTCCCATGGACTGAGATGAAAGCCAGTGTCCCTCTGGGCTCTGGGCTGGGGTCCCAGACCCCCCTGCCCAGGTCCCTGACCCTCCAGGGCAGCCAAAGGAATGCTCTGGACTCCAACAAGGTGGCCAGCGGATCTCGGTGACCTCTGCATGCTGCAGGCGTCTCCCTGTCTCCAGGCTCTGTTAAAGACATCGCTCGGTTCTTAGGCCGGGTGCAGGGACAATGGCTTTCTTGAGAGAAGAATCTTTCCGAGTTTTCACGTGCTGAGTCCTTTCCAGCACCTCCGTTCCACGAGGTGGCACCGTTCCCTGGGAGCAGCTGCTCTGTGCCTGGGGTCAGAGGGTCGGGGATGCGCTGCTGCGAGGGAGAACCCCCTGCAGGAGCTTTCTGAAAATGGCTCTGCTTTTCCGTTGGAACATCCCGTGTCTTTTTGGAGCTTCTTGACTGCTTGTTTTTTGTTTATTGTAGGTTTGTGGCATTTAGAGAAATGGCATGGAAGTTAAAACCAGGTAATGCTGAGCTAGAATGCTGGCTTATTTAATTTGGAGTCAAAATTATGTGGCTTTTGAACATGGGAAGGAGTGACCAATAGCTATCATTTTTTCTAGGAAGGAGGGGAATAATTTCTATAGGATTTTCCAGATCGACAGGAAACCAAGAGCTGTAATGTCAACTTCCCTGTAAGAACACAAGCCAAATCCAAGTTGTGTACAAAGGGAACAGTGTTGCTACTCTTCCTGAATTCTCTGTGGAGACTTGTTATTTCCAAGTGGCCTCTCACTGATTTAAGAGCGCTTAAGTAGAGGGAATTAGTTTTCTTTTGTTAGGAGGTTTTCCTCGTTAGCTGCATTCTTGGTGGAAGTTGTTTTAACTCGCAAGACTATGCTGTTATAAAATACATTCACCACTGAAAAGGGTTAATTTAATTAGTTTTTTTTCTTGTTGACATCTAAGAAAATGGATGAGGATGATGACGTTCCCCAGCTTTCATCCCATACATTGGCTGCCCTCCAGGAGTTCTATTTGGAACAGCAGCAGAGAGAGGGCATGAAGACCTCCCAAGGGTTTAATCAATATTCCATTGGCTCAATAGAAGAAGACTGGGTAAGAAACTATAAATTTCAGTGAATGGAGCACAGATAGAGGAGTAGGCCTGACCAAGTTTCTTTTGTGGCTGGATAAAGAAATGAAATTAAAGAGGGGAACACTCAAGATGTTCCTATTAATGGATGGCAACCCTGTAGGGAGATTTGCTTTAGTATTAAATCTGGGTGTAGTTGTTTGCTCCACATGTGCATGGGGGGTACAAACTGAAAATACATGGAGAGGGAATAAAGCTGCTAACAGAAGCATCTGTCCCTTATGGAAATTTTAACTCCAGCCTGGCATGTAATAGTAGTAAAGACTCTTCCCTGAGTCTGAGACAAACAGTGTAACAAGACCAAGTGGTCTCTACTTTCACATCTTTATTTTTTTGTGGTTTATGTATTTAATTTTGTGGATGGCTGTTTTGCTGCTTGTTTTTGTGGCAAACTGATTTCTGATTTGTCTCTGGGTTGGGTTTTTTGGCCTTCCTTTTTCTGATCCATTCCGATTTAGTTTTTTTAATTGGTTTTTTCTTCCTATACTGTCACTTTTGAAGGTCCTTTTTCCTCATCTGCTGAAGTAACTCAGTTTAAAGGCACATAAATAATGAGCATCTGCACATTGGCTTTGAAATACCTTGTCAGTAGTTTGGATTACCTGGTTTTCCTGATGCTGCAGTTCATGCTTTGGAAACGCAGGGCGTAAGGTACCTGCTGCGTTATCACTAGGTTACAGAAGCAGGAAGACTGTCAGGAAAACAGTCACCTTTCCAGCTTTACGGTTTGTGAACTGAGAAGTTGCTAGGGATTGTGGTTTTCTTCAGTTATGACTCACCACACATAACTCTGCATAGCACAGCCAGAAGATTTGATGTTTGTAATTGTGCATTATCTTTCTCAGCAACTGAGCCAGTTTTGGTACAGCGATGAAACTGCATTGAGCCTGGCTAAGGAAGCAGTTCTGGCAGCTGGAAAAGGTGGCAGGTAGGTTTTAATAATTGTGTTGTAGATTTAACATGTCTTTTCTGCAAATATTTTGTTTCTGATGTGTAGACAAGAGCACACAGCTGAACAAGACTGAAATACAATGAGTGATGAATTAAACTGAGATACTGCAGAACTGCTTTGTTGTTACTTAGTTTATAGTTTATACTGATCTTCCTGTTTATCATTTCATTGAATGTTGTAAGCTCTGCCTTGTAGAAGTTTACTATGAATCTTTTTAATTTTTTGAGAAATACGAAGTGCTTCAGAGCATATTATTGACCTGGATATTATTTTCTTAGTTTTTATATGATGTTTCCGTAGAACAGATGGAAAAAACTTGGTTTTCTTCCTACTTCTGTAGACAGTTGTTTTTCAGTTTTTGATTGTACTTCCTTGCATTTCTGAAACAAGACTTTCTCTGTAGTTAAGCTTGAGGTCTTTATGTATCATGGGGTTAAACAGGTAATGACTTTCACACTTAAGACTTTGTTACTGAAATAATTAATTGTTAAAATGGACGAAGAATACCTTACATTTTTGGGACTAATGTTTAAAATGTTCTCCCAAAGCTGCTCTGAGGACTGCTGTAAAGTTTTATTGCTATTGTTTGTCTTTTAAAATCACAATTTTAAGTTACTGTTTGTTTTTTTTCAGGATAGCATGCATTAGTGCACCGAGTGTGTACCAGAAACTGAAAGAACTGAATGGTGAAGATTTTTCCGTGTGTTTACTGGAGTATGACAGAAGGTTTTCTGTGTATGGAGAAGAATTTATCTTCTATGATTACAACCACCCTTTGGACTTATCTGAAAATCTCCTGCCACACAGTTTTGACATTGTAATAGCAGATCCACCCTATCTGTCTGAGGAATGTCTTCAAAAGACTGCAGAGACCGTCAAATATCTAACAAAAGGAAAGATTCTGCTTTGCACAGGTATAACTAATAAAAACATTAGGTCCCCTTAAGTACTGTTTTCTCTCTTTCTAATGACAAACTTAAATGAGAAATACTAACTCAAAATGCTGAATTATCATTATTTTAAGGAGGAATATGTATCCTAAGCTTTTTATTTGAGTACTTGAGTTCAACCTTTATTTTAAACAGAAGGCAAGTTGGTTTTAATGGTTCAAGTCAGTATGTTCTTCCTATGGCATTATGAATTTTACTGAATTTTTGAAGAATTACAGGATCATCCAGCAAAATTCCAGAAATACCATTTTTCTTGTAGAAGGGCCCCTCTGTATAATTGCAGTGATTGAAATCTGGGAATGGTAAGCATAGGTGCAAGTTACTGTTTATGTCTTAGGCACTGAATTACAGCAGGAGGAATTAAAAAACAGTGATGAAAGCAGAAACCAGATATCTAGATATCTGTACTTGTGAGTCCTTCTTTAGGAAGATGCACTTGCTGGTTTGAGAAGTGATGTGTGTCTACCCAAGTCATGGCTTTTCTTAAACTGTATTGTTATTACTGTATTGTTATCTGAAGACAACCAAGAAACCTTTCCAAAAAGCCAAGGACAAAACCCCTCTATATGTACAGTTTGAGGGAAGGAAACCAAGCAGGCAGAATAATGAGAAATTAAAATAATGTGGCCCTAGAAAATCTGCTCCTTGGTTAGTGCACATGGCAGTCTCACACAGGGATGGCTCTCAGAAGTTTTTCCCTAGAATGGATAGGTGGCCCTTCAGTTTACTGCTCAAAGCAGTGATTTCTCAGTGTGTGGCTGCAAAAATCACACCATGGTTTATGTAAGTGAAAGAGTTGATGTAATCTGTTTGCATTTCCCATGGCTCCCTACCACTTAACTTCCTCGGAATGTAACAAGAAGGCTGAGTTCAAATTTGCTTTCTGTAAAAAGGGCAGTGATGCCCTCCACTTATTTGTATGAAATTTCTTGGGATGTCTTCCATTCTTCTAGATTTAAGTTTCCCAACAGATTCTGTTGTTAAGGAAGGCTGAGAGTGTAGCTGCTTTAAGCCTGCCTTCCTTAAAAAAAACAGGCTCTCTACGTATGCATTTGGGAGGAGCTTTTTAAAAAGTTCAAACATTCTGCTACTGTTTTTATTTATTGAATACCAATTACTTTTGCCGCAGGTGCAGTCATGGAGGAACAGGCAGCAAAGCATCTTGGTGTGAAGATGTGCAAGTTTATTCCAAAACACTCACGAAATTTAGCCAATGAATTTCGATGTTACGTGAACTATGCTTCTGGACTGGACTGAATCTCCTAAGATCATCTACAAATCTACAACTTTTTCAGTCAAGCTTCTTTCTGTTTTTTATCAGTTACGCCACATTTCTCAGGGCTGAAATATTTGGCTCCAAGTCTTGTTTTCTGGGATAGCTGGTATCAACAGGGTGTGATAATCTCTCTCATTTAAATGAGTAAGCCTTTGCAGTTGCTGTGTTTCATATTAGGTAAATGCAGACCAAGCAATGCAAGTGCTGGATAATGGGAACTTCTCTGTTAGTTTCATTTTAACTGGTAGCTTTTACCATTTGAAGACACATCATAACATTGCATAGGTGTTTGCCTTGCTGGCATTAGAATCATCATTGCCAAAGAACTTGATACTTCTGTAATAATGTGACCCATACATGTCCCTTAAATCTTGAATCATAATGGCTCTGATTAAATATAGTGCCTGCTTTTTAATAATTTCAATATCAAACTAAAGGGGTTCTACAGATATGTCAAGTTTATAGTTACGAGAATGGTTATGGTTTTGTTCCAGTTGCCTGGTTTTATCTTTTTCTCCTATTCCACAGACAGCAACAAAGCAGTAGAATGGAAGCATCTTAAAAATCATTGAATCTTACAAGGCCACTGAGGAATAACATATTGATAAACTCCCACTGATTCAAAGAGAAAAATGTTAGATTTTATATTCAAGGCTTGTACTTTATTTCAGTCAAAATAGATGACACATTGGAATAACTTAGCATAAGTAGAGATTTTTGATAACTGGGACTTGTAAAGCCAGTTTTGACTAACCTTTTGACTACACTATTGAAGCAGTTTTGGGTGAAAGTTCATAAATTTCAAGGTGCTCAACACTTTTATAATTTCTAAAATCACTCTACAAAACACATGCACTTGTCTTTGCATGTCATACTGTGTAAAGGTTAACAGAAATGCTGCATCTACAATCATGTAAGATCACATAAATTTATTTTGTGGTGGGAATAAACCTAATTAAGCTTGTGAGACGAGACTTTTTGTAAGGCAGTGATAATACTCATGTTTCTGCTGTTTGGATGCAGATTTTCCCATCTGGTGGACTAAAGAGCTGAGCAGGAATAATACAGATGGATTATAATCCTCTCAGAGAGGTGCTCAGAGAATGGTGTTGTCTGAGCTGGACACAACAGTGGTTCATAAATACCCATCCAAGACACTGTAGCTCTCCTCCTCATTTTCCAAGAGATCTGCTTGCTACCTAAGGCTTTTCCCTCCTCACATTTTGTACCTGCTGCTTCCTCCCTGCATGTAGTGTTCTTGGGTTCCATGGAACAGTTTTCTTTCTCTTCCACACACCTTGGTCTCTGTCAGACTGGTCACAGGTGTTGTTAAGACGAGGGAAGTGCAGCAGGGGAAGGGCTCGCAGGGAGAACAGGAACCAGCCTCTCCTTTCTGCTCTGTGAGCCCAGGGCCCATACAGTCTTGCCTTTCAAAGCAGATGTCATCCTTACAGTTTAGCCAAAATTCCCCTGAAAATGACTGTCCACACATGAAATACAGCTGGGTTTAGTTGGTTTTTGGGAGGCTACACCATTGCTTTTATGTGGCCAGTTTGAAAATAAAGCAAACCAGAATGGTAACTGCATAGCTGTTGGCACTAATCTGTACTTTAGACTGGTTTATTACCTCAGCGTCTTGCACACCAAGCAGATGGAGAAAATGAGATAACTCATGCAACTTTGTTCTTGACTACATAGAGGCTTCAAGTGGGACAGGTATGATTGCCAGAAGGGACGATACTGTTCCCCTGCCACCCACCCAAATTAGAATGTGCTGTTCAAATCAAAGCTTCACCCATTTTTCTGCTGTTCTCGCTTCATTTTGGCGAATGTGTATTATTGCACTCTCCATAGCAAAGTTAAAAGTCAACTTTGCTCACTTCATCAGAGATACTTCTTAAAAAGATAAAAGTGCACCATTCAGTAGTACCTAGAGGTTCACTTCCAAGGAAATCATTACTGCTTCTCACATGTAGGTCAGACAGCTTTGAAAAGGGGCACTGTGAAGATGCAGAGTTATGGACCTGTGGGTACATGAAAATCTGTGCAGATGCAGCACTCAACACAGCAGCCTGTTGTCCACCAGCTTCCCTCTTAAAAGCCTAGGGAGCGTAGGCAGCTACCCAAGCAGAGCTTGACTAGTGGCATTTACAGCCTTCATCAGTGATGGGAGGTAAGCTATTTTCGTCACACTTGATTCCAAGTAGCTTTTTCTGAGACGAGTACAATTCACAAAAATTCATGGCAAATTTGTGGTTTGTGCCAGCCTGGTAACTTTAAGAAATAGTATGTGACAGCAAAACCCTCTCTTCTGCTGTAATAGGATTGGAAATAGAAATATCAGTGTCAAGTAGTGACTGACTTTACCTCACGGTGTCTCATGGATGGATTTTCTGCTGGAGCAGACTGTGGTGAAGTGTCAGCACCGTGCTACTTTCCAGGGACATTTATGGCAGCAGTCATACGTGCTATTGCCTCTTTAACTACCCTGGTCCTGGCAGTTATGGCTGCCCCCTGGTCCCAGCGAGATTAATGGGTGTTTATACTTTCTGAGCACATCACAGCCTTTTTTCCCTTTTCCTCCTGCTGCTTTCATGTTCATGTTCCCCCATGCAATTCCATGTTTACCTGTAGCTGTAGGTCTTCATCTGTTCAGACAGACATCTTCAGGTGATGACTGGCAAGCAAACCCAAACTAGCATCTCGGGCTTCCCTCAGCCATCCTGAATGATAGGAATTTTCCGAAGTACCTTAAGTGATGCTACAGACAAGAAAATAATCTCTTTACCAAGGGTATTGTTCTGTGTTTTGTGGCTCCTAATGTATTCCAGGGACAACCTTGTTGAAGGAAAAGATTTTCCTGGCACAACAAAAAATGTTCTCAAATCAGCTGCAGCTGCCAGATAGTTCTAGCTTTGAATTGTTTGCATTTATTGGGGCTGGAGTTGGTTGAGAGGCATTTCATGTCTGCCTTCTGTCAACAGTTTGTGGAGCCTTGAAGCAACTCCAATGATCTCCCTTCTCCGTGCAAATTAAAGGCAAGGCTGTGGCAGCTGTGACCAGAGGGGGGGAAGCTGGAAAATGTCACACCACATTTGTAGTGAAACTGATATAAATCCATGATGTGATGACCTTGTTAAAAAAAAAAAAAAACAAACCACAATTCCAAACAAATGCAAACTACATTTAACACTCAGCCTTTCCCACATGAGTAATGTGGAGAGAAAGGATATAAGGAAGGATATTTTGAAGGCCAGGAAGTGTTTGTGTAGCTAATAGCTCTTGATGTTAAGTATTAACAAATAGTTGTTCACTAACAAAATATCAAACAGTTGCTCTTGCTAAAACATAAACAGCTTTTAAGAGACACCTAACTGGAAAGCTGGACCAGGAAGGAAATTGGCTCAGCTAAAACGCCTGTGACAGAGGAAAAGGAAGATTAAGAAGGGAAGATGGGCTTCTGAACAAAGTAACATAAAGATGCCTGAACCATGGGAAGCTTTCTGCACTTGTTGCAGTGTGACGAGAAGGAGGTCACCAACACAAGCGCTCCGTTGATCCATGTAGGTTTTGCAGTTCTCAAGTACTTTCAGTCATCCGGTTTTTGAAGCTTTCTATAAGCTAAAGCATCTACTTTCCTGGATTGGAGAAACTGATAATACTCCGTTTACCTGATTTGGGTTGCACCTCCCCGTAATTCCCTGAACATGCGCTAGTTACTTGAAAACCTCAAAATGACTCCATAATTTATGTCTGGAGGATGCTAATTTATGTCTATGACAAGAGGACCAACAAAAGAGGGTTTTTTTTCTCCACATCGTGCAAATATATCCATGTGCTCTAATAACTAATTTGTATAACAAAAGTGTATGGGCAGACCATGAGTTCTGCTAGAGGGCAGTGTTTGGCCAAACTTGGTAGCTCCTCTGGCTATTTACTAAATAAGTTAACTGCTGCATGGTTGGACATTTTGCTGTTGTTGTTTGGGGTAATTTTATTGCCTGTTAGGGTGAAGACTTTCTTTTCTATGCCATGGAGTCTGAAGGTTCAACTTCATGCTGCCTTAAGGGTACATGTGAAGAAAAACCTCACAATGTGATGGTGAAACTGGAAGGCATCAGGCTACTGAAACATCACCTAGTGCAGTCTCTCCAGTTTTGTGGGTCAGCCTCCCTTTTGATCTTCTCTGATTACCATTTCCTTCTGCTCAGAGGGTGAGAAGTTCCTCCCATGAGGAGGAAGGAAAAGAGGTTGTAACTGCTCCAAGTATTTACATTCTCTGGGGAAAAGGTAACTACCTATAACTGCCAGCAGCAGCCAGGCAATTAGCTGTTCTCTGAGTAGTATAAACATTTCATGACCATCTTTGAACTCACCTTTGAGGATCCCCTTGAGATAGAAACATCAGAATCTGAGGAAACACAGATCTAAAGACAAGGAGAATTGAGGAAAAGCATCTTCACAAAAAACACAGCTATAAACTTCAATATGACATCGTGATGGGAATCTTTATTCATTTCTGGAGTTCTTAAATTTATTTTAGGCTTTGTAAAAAGATTCACAGGTTGCACTGTAAAAATAATGTTATGCTAGACTGAGTCAGAGAGAGCACAGTTAATAATTACGCACCAAGACATGGAGTTGTCATGATTTTCATTCTGTCTTCAACTTGTTAGTTGTGATTAGCTCATGGTCTTTCCATTCTTCATCCAACAACGCTCCAAAGAAGAGTGTGTTTATGTAGTGTAGGGGCTTTCTCTGCTATGAATTAAGGCAAATTTCGAGATTCATGATGCAGCAGATACATTGCTGCATATGATGTTTATTCTGTAAAGATATTGCAGTCATGATCCTTCAGCTGTAAGAGAGATTCTCTGCTGTGCATTCAGAGGTTTATCCGTTTGGGCGAGTGTGGCCCTCTGAGGAATTATGCTCGTGCAAAGAATGCCTGGTCATTTCCTGATTTTCATTCACTAGGCTGAGTCAGCTTCAGTCTCTTGTTCTGAAAATGCAAGGTTTTGTGTCTGCAGGGTTTCTGGTGAGGGCCTGCCATCAGATTCCAGCAGCAGCAGGCTGCACAGATGGAAGGCTGCCATTCTGCAGAGCATCAGCTTTTGCAGGTGATCTAGCATAAGCAGAAATGAGTAACAGTAATTGTAAAATCAGTTGGGTTTAACAAGTTTGTGTTGGCTGGGACTCAACTCAATGACTTCTTGTAGGATCTGGAAGTTAAGACCTAGCCTGCTTACTCACCTGCAGTGCACCTGAGGTGAAGCTGATCCTTGGTACTTACTTTTTAATAGGGAATCCCTACTAAAACAAAAAGGTTTTGACCTTTCAGCTGCATGGAACACGGTTTTATCACAAGGAAGTTAAGCAGTCAGTGATGGATGAAATTGAATACAGAATTCTTGGGACCCAAACTGTTTTTTCTATTTGATATTTTCTGTGTAATTAGACTTAGTCCTCATCAAGAAAGTCCGCTGCATTTTTACAATATCCTAGCAAGTTTTTTCTCAACACCTTTGTACCCTTAGCAATTTGGCATTTAAAAATAGCAAGCACATGGAATATTGCTTCATGATTGCAGTCCAACTCAGCAAAGGTTTCCTCACTGTAATGTACAAATTAGCCAAAGAGGTAACAGCTCAGAGGCAAAGTTTGGAGTTTATGCAGTATAAAGGGAGGCTCTCCCAGTCTGAGAAATTATCCTTTAACTGCTGATTTGTCACATGTACAGCAACTATGTGATTTTTATATAAGGGTACTTAAAAGTAGAATATAAGAGATTCCTTAAAAACATCTACAACCAGTAGCTTGCTATAGTAATAGCTACCATGTCTTACAGTTGCATCTTCTAAAATTTACTGTGAATAAGCAAAGATAAAATGTTCTCCTCTAAGGAAAAACAAAGGCTACTTTGGAATTTGCGATAATGAGCTAAACAAGTTTACATGAGCTAAAGAAGTAGAATGAATCGCCATCTCTGATGATCTGAGTGACTGGACTTTCCATCTTATATCTGAAATAAGCAAAAAAGAGGGCAAGTGAGTGCGTTTGCTGCTGCAGCGTGATTTCCTGGAGTGGTGAGATGATGATGTGAGGCCAGTACTGAAACATGACTTTTAATACATTCTTCATTCCGATGAGGGCTTGTTCTGGCCCACCAGCAACTTCACTTCTTGCTTATCTATGCTGGAATTGACGCTCTCCGCCTCCTTTTCCTGCTCCGGGACGCAGGTGCAGCCCACGGGGATGGTGATGTAATCCTCGGTGTAGACGTAGCGGCCGCCGGCGCAGGCGGGCGTGCGGCGCAGGATGACCGTGGGCATGAACACCGGGGTGCTGCGGAAATGCGGGCTCTCCTCGCCGAAGATCCCCATCAGGCAGCCTTTGCACAGGCAGTAGGCTTCGGGAATGTACTTAGGGTATCTCGTGGGATCGTAGGAGATTCTAGAGGGAAGCAGATAAAGATTCCTTAGTACCTCTAAAACCAGGTATCGTCATCTGGAATTATATAATAGTATATATTATTATAATTATTATATAATTATAAAAATTATATCATGTTTTTGTTGTCTTCACCAGGAAAAATAGCTGTAGCGGTTGCTGTCTGGCTTCTGATTCGTAAAGTGTAAAGCAAAAAACACGAACAGCTTACAAAACTGATAAGATCCTACAGCACACATGGAAGTATGAAGTGTCTGGCTTTCTGAATTGTGACATTCAAGGGTTTAAACAGAATGAGTTTTGCATTTTGGACTGAATGGGTAAACAGGACATTAAAAAGCACACTTGGGCATTTCTAAATTTTTTGTCTGTCTTGAGTTCTTCAAAAACTGGTATGAATCCTGGTTAACATTGTTATTGTTATAGCCATGACATGATCTTTTTAAATTTAGTAATTTAAATAGAATTGAATTGTACTATTATTTCTGCAATAGGTTTTTCTCCCTAGTATACTTGGGGTCATAAATGTGCATTCCCCTTGAAAGCAGAACTCTGTATTGCTTTTTCTAATTCATGTCTACTGTATCTTCCTCTAACCGGAGGAGAGCAGCATTTTCATGCCCACACTGAGATAAACTGCAGCTTACTGGGATGGGACATCCACAGCTTCTCTGGGAAACCTGTGCCAGTGTCTCACTACCCTCACTTCTTAATTCTTCCCAGTATCTGATCAAAACCTCTCCTCTTCTGGTTTAAAGCCATTATTCCTTGTCCTATCACTCCATGCCCTTGTGAAGCGTCCTCCAGCTCTCTTGTAGGCCCCCTTTAGATACTGGAAGGCTCAGCCTGTCTTTAAAGAAGAGGTTCTCCATCTCTTTGAGCATTTTCATGCCCTTCTCTGGACTCTAACAGGTCCACATCCTTCTTGTGTTGTAGTCCCAGAGCTGAATGCAGTCCTCCAGGTGGGATCCCTTAATAGATCTTAAAGTGATCTTAAATCTAAATAGATTTAAAGTGATTTCTAAATTGTGTTTCCCAAGGTTGACAGCACTTCCTTGGTATCAAAGTGTTCACCTTTTATCTCTTCAGGCTGTCTCTGAGATGAGAAGAGCTTTCAGGTTTGGAAGAGGCAGAACCCTAAGTCTGTCTCAAGCTGTAGAGACTGCAGAGATTTTGTGGACTGCAGTCACTGCTAGTCCACAAAATCCGTCCTTGTGAGAACAGGCAGTCTGGCTCTCCCTCTCACACCCACCCCTGGGTTGACACTGATGTTTTTCTGGCCACAGGATTGATCAAGGAACTCATTCAGCTGAGGAGTAAAAGCTGGGGTTTGGTCTGTCCGCTGTCTTGCCACACATGTACACAGAGCTCTGCACCAACCAGCCAGAGTGAACAAGCACCTTTAGGCAGGGACAGAAGGCAGCTGCCCTTTTCAGAAGTATTGCCAGTTTATCCAGTTAAAAGAAAGCTGGAATCACAGCTTTTGCCAAACACAAGCTTGATTTTCCTGTCATCAAGGAAAAGAGACTTTTTAATATATATATAATGACCATTATGTATTACACATGCACATATATATAAAAATAAAATTTAAAGAATTTGTTTTCCTCACAAAAAATATCTGACAAGTTCTCTTATAGCCAGACATCTGTGATGTTGCAGATATTTTTTGCAATGCTCCTCTGTCCCATTTATACTGGCTTACTTTCCCCAGGAAATACCTTCATGTTACAAGATCTCACACCAGCGTGAAATAAAATGTCTGGTAGCCAGCAGAAGGGGAGAAAGGGGAACACAGGTCTTTCTACTGTGATACATTCCCATTTCAAACTCAAGTGTTAGTAATTTCAGTGGTGGATGGTTAAACACACCTTGTGTCAAGTTACTGGTATTTCCTCTACTGTTTTATCTCTAGCACCTGGTTTGTGATGTTACTGGAAAGCATGAACATGCTTCTGCATGCAAACATGAGAGGTTTCACTCAAAACAGGAGAACACTGTCACTGGAATCATGGTCTATAACCATCTTTCTCCTCCAAATTCCCATGTGGGTTTTTTCAAAGATGGCATGGTTGTTGGCATGGTTTTCTACTTTCCAAGAGAAAGAAATCTCTTACATTACTAAGTTTGATGTCAATACATGTGAGGACTGGAAGGAATCAGAGAGAATCCAAACTTGATGGTGGATTCAAAATACAGATGTGGTTTTGCATCCAGACCAGAACTTCAAGGCTAAAGCCTTTAAGTAATACCTCCTGAAATTAATACCTTAACTCAAGTGTCACTAAAATTTGGAGCCATATATAAGGTTCTGCGTCTTCAGCTCAAACCTGCTCAGAGAAGCCATATAAATAAAAGCTCGTTTGTGTCTTTCTAGGCAACCCAGACCTACTTGGGTCAGAGCCACTAACAAACACCAGTAACATCCAGCATTTAGCTGAATAAATGCAGCTGGACCTGCTTCCTTCTGTTTGCATGAGCTGAGCATAATCACGCTGTGCAGAGAATGACCACGGCCTCAGCTGCTGTAGTTGGATTCCCTTACTCCAACCACTGCAAGTCATGTTTTAACGTCTTCTCCTGGAAGAGGATAAACATTTTTGATCAGGTTAATTAACCAGGTAAAAATGCATGCTCCAAGTTCCTGCTACTTCTTTCCTACAGCCAAGAGATGGATGGAGCTGGGAAAAGTGGTGTAAAACCAGAGAAGTGCAACTTTCCACTGGTACTCAAGTGACCCCTGCAGCCTTGTGTTGCTCGCTGCGGCCACTGCTGCAAACCAGACAGCCCAGACACTTTCACGAGGATTGCCCTTGTCCTGTGAACTCAGGTCACCACTGTGTATGTAAGGTGAGTCTGCCTCGCCAGCACTCCTGGCTCACAAGTGACAGAGCACTGAGCTGCGCTGCTTTATTCCCATCTGCTGGAACAAGAAGCAGGTTTGTGCTGAACTGGAACTGCTAATGAAGTGTGACTCGGCTGCTTTTCCTTATGACCCTACGAGTGCTTTGAGAGCTCCCAGTGAAAACAAACTTCCTGCCCTTTACGTACTAAGCCTGGAAACTCAAGAGAAAATTTCTGTCAGAAGTAAAACTCTTGCAGAGACTTAACCTGCCTTCTCTTGTACCGCTACTTTTATATGTAGTATTTTTAATAATGTTGTCACTTCATAATTTCCAAGCTTCTGATTCCACAGGGTTAGACGCTGTGCTGGGCCAGGGAGCCGACTCTTCAGAAAATCACTGTTAGCACTGGGCTAACAGCTGGATGTTATCACAAGTCTAATAAGCAGATCGTCATCCCCTTCTTTCACACTCTGAAATACTTAGAGGATTAAGAGCTAACAGCCTTTTCCCCCCCTTGCCAAGACATTTATTTCCCTATGGCAGGTGTTCTTTTGTTCATATTATGCTTAGTTTATTTTATATACAGGCAGCAACAGAGGTATTACTACTATAGGTAGCACAGCGCTAACTGATTTTCTGAAGAGTTGTACAAACGTGCTCAACTAAAAAGGATGGCAGCTCTGCATCCCCTTTGTATTCTTTCCCTTGGCTGCATCTTTGGGACATGCACACCGTGCCACATGGTAATGATAAATTCTGGAAAATGCCTTGGATGAGCTTCTCGAAAATCACTGGAGCATTATTTGAAGGAAAGCCCTCCTGTATGACTTTGCTCAAACACACTGCCAACAAGCTTGGCTTTTACCAGTGAAAAATTACTTACCTGTGTTACTTTTATTAAGATTTTATGTAAATGAGTGCTAAACCAAGGATGCTTATAAACTGAAACTGATTTTTGAAAAACAGAAAAAACAAGCTGGGTGATGTTTGAGAGAGGGACTGGCTAACTTGGCTAACACCATCAGAGCAACACTGACAATAAAAGTTACATCTTTGTAAATTAACCATTAGTAGATGCAGAATTAGGCCCCAGAGGCAGAAAAAAAAAAGCCACGGGATTTGGAAATTCAGAAACATGAATGACTTCTTGAATACACATAAAGAAATTTTGCTAAACTCATGTAGAAGTGTGTTTGCAAACTAGCTGTGATTGTTATTATAGCCTTAAGACATCAGAAAATAAAAATAGAACTGATATCTACAGCTGGTTAATGAATGTCATCTGTGTTCTGCAGCACCATGAATGGAATCACAAATCAGCCCTACCTGTAAAAATGCTGCTGACTTCAGCAGGATCAGATTTTTCAATGTTTGCTCTGAGCTTTATGATCAGACCCCCACAAATGTTTAGGCAGACATTTAAAATTAATCATTTTTATAATGGCTTTTGTCCATGGGCAACTTTTCTGTGCATCTCTGGAGCTGTGCTTGCACTGCTAATGATTCACCATGATTGTGACTTCTGTAAATGTTAACAAGAGCACCCGTCCTGTGCTGTCAGCACGGTCTGCAGGTCCACCCATGTGGGAAACGCTAAAAGTAAAAAGGATTTTAAAAAATTAATTAAATTATCAATATTAAATATTAAATTTATCATCAAGTATTATAACTTTTTGTTTTATTATTATTATTAAAACAGTGTTAAATATTAAATCATTACATTAATTAATTAATTAATTAATTCTTGTTAAGCAACTCTGAACCATAGCAGTAGCCAAGTGGCCCATGCCAGAACATCCTAGTACAAGCAGGCTTTCTGGATTTCATTGACTGTCCGTGTATTAGTGCTAAAAAGGACAATCAGCCCCTGGATAGATATCACAAGCTGGCACACAGTCAGCCTGATGATTTCATGGAAGGACGGTTTCATGGCAGAACTGCTGCTGCTGGCTCCATTTTTTACAAAAGCTGGGAAATTTGTAGCCCAGCTTCCTGAACTGCTGAGCAAATCCAGCATGCTCAACTGACTTCAGGGAACTCTGCTGTCTCTTTATAGCTCTGCAGAGCAAAGAGTGCTTCGTGTGATTAAACTCTGTGCCCTGAGTTAGGTACTGATCTCCTGTGGCCACCAGGATGGAATTTCAGTATCAGACACACAAACTAGTATTTTTCTTGTAACTTTTGCCTTAAACACCACCTGTTGGTGGATGGTAGCAGCAGGGTCGAGGGCCAGATGGATCCCTGGTGCAATCCATGTACAACTTCTGTATCTCTGGGTTGCAGCAAGCAAAAAATGATGTAAGTCTTGATTTTTATGTAACCAAATTAAAAGACCAAGTAATGGAAAATAAACAGTAAGCACAGAACAAAGACAAGCAAAGAAGCCACACAAGTATTAGCTGAGCTTTGAGCCATTCAGACCTAATTTTTCCACTCTTAAACAGAATGACGGGCTTGGATACCGATGATGCAGTAGAGTCAACATTATACACGGTTCTCTAAGTCATATATTTGATTCTTTCTCATAAATGCTGATATGAAAAAATTTTAGTTGACTTGGACTGAACAGTCACGTGAACAGAAGAATTACAAGCAGCAGCATTAAACAGCTGGGAGCAGGTGCCTGGGGAGATATTCAGGGGAAGGTAAGTAGAGCAAGACTTAATATCTTTATTATTAATGACCTGGAATAGGGAGTATAAACAGTATGTTAATGAAATCTGCAGCTGGTAACAATGGGAACTGCTGCAGCACCAATGAAGGCAGAGGTATCTCAGGCATGAAAATGCACGTCAAAAAGAAAAAAAGAGCCTTTATGCCCAGAGCAGAAATGAATTGCATTGTAAGTCTTCAGGTGCAGAAAAGAAGCCGGAGAGCAGGATGTCTGTGAGAAGCTGGAACGGGACAGGCATCTTGATGCAAATTTCAAGTAGGCAAATTCAGCCTCTGAGCAGTGTCCTACCAGGGCATACAAGAGGGGTCTGCCTACGGTGAATTTATGAGCGTTCATCACGAGAACAACTTGGGTGATTCAGAAGGCAGTTCAGGGGACAGCAATGAATCTGTGAAAGGGAGCAATTTATGAGGGAAAAGAATTAAATGCAAATAGGCTTGTGCTAGAAAGTCAAGAAAGTGCTGTAATATGGAAGAGAGCTGTGTGCAGCTTTTCAGATTAACACTCCTGCCATGGACAAGAAATTGTTGGGATTGTATAAGTGAAATTGGTTAACAAAGCATAATGGGACATTAGTTGCAGTCTTTAATGGAGAGCTGTGTGTCCCTCTCAAAGATATGGAGTAACTCTGTTGGGATTAAGGAGCTTCCAGGGTACCCAGCTGAACAAAACAAATTTTCACATCTAGCTTCAAAATCTATGAGCAGGTGGTAATAGCTAATGCACATTAGCAATCTTAAATTTTACACTTTAATTACATATCTTGAGATATCTGTTGCTGTCTCATTGCATATGCAATCCAAAAAAAAAGCAAAAAAAAAAAAAAAAAAAAAAAAAAAAAAGCACCAAAAAAAGCTGTAAATGAGATCTAGACAGAGTTAACTAGACAGAGTACTCAGGCCTCTTTACCCTAGAGAATCATTTTTCCCTCTGAATATAATTTTAGATTCTGCTTTTAATGGTGTAATACTTCTTCCCCACTATCTTTTAAAATTCCTAGCTTGGAGATGTCATCAAGTTACTTGTATGTGAGTGGTTAGTGTCTGAAAACACTTTGATGAAAAGTACAGTGTACAAAAGTACAGTTTTACTTCTGTAAGCCAAGCCCCAAAAGCAGCTCCATTAAGAAGTAAGTCTATACAGAGCTCCAACTGAAAATAAATACCGGCCCAACAAGATGTAAGGATAGAAGGCACAGTTTTCAAAGCAGTGGAACAATTTTCTGATAGCACTAGTATTTTGCAAAACCACTCTAAAAAAATACCTGAGCGAATGGTAGGTGTTTTGTTCATGGCATTTGCTTTGTGTACTCAGGTAGCTTAAAAATTCTGAGTCTTCCTAGAGAAAATGTATTGCTAAAAATACTTCACTTATGAAAGGCTTACTGAGCAAATAAACCATCTTTCTCTCAGTAGGATTACTTCTTACACTAAAAGCAAGCAAAACCCCTGCCATAAAATAAACATTTATTGGAAAGCCTAACAAGGAGATAACTGTTTGCTGAAAAAACAGTATTCAGCAAATCAAAGTATATACCAGGGATAATATAAAAAAAGTAGCAAGAAAGTGAGATCCTTTTAAATTTGCACATTTTAGCTTCTGTTGTCTGTAGTCCTTTATAGGAAGCTGTGAACAGAACTAAGTCTTATTCAAACCACCAGAAGACTTCATAGTCCTCTGAGAATGTGATCACACACTGGGCTTAGCATGCTAGATCAGTGGTTTCCAAGCTTTTCCAGAGCTTCCAATAGAAGTGTAGGCCCTTGTTTCATGTATTAACCAGCCTCACAACAAATCTATTCTACTTAGTTGTTTTTATGCCCCCTAAAAATAGTCTGTCAGCCCCTGTTTCCACCTCAGGAGAAGGCTTGCAGAGCACAGGCTGAAAACACAGGTGTAGAATATTGCCGTACTCATTCCTTGCCTACACTCCTACAGCAAAGGGGGGCATCGAGCCCTTGGGAGTGTTTGGTGGGTGACCAGAACACAGCCTGTGCCCTGATGTATTTTAGAAACAGCGGAGCGTCTGGAGTCACATTTTGGGGAAAGCATCTGAGCCCCTCTATGGCTGCTGCAGAGTCAAGAGGTGTTTCTTTGGTGGTGATCCTTTGCTGAGGGTCCTCTGATTGTCACATATGACAATTTGCCCAAGTGACTTTTTGAGGGTGGTCTGTGCTCCCGGGTGGGTGTGGACGTGAGTGTGAGCTCCATCTCACGGCTCGCTCCACCTCATTCGTTTCTCTTTTTGCCCATTAGACACATCCCTCACACGCGCCGTTTTTGGGTAATTACCGTATATCGCCTACTCGGCCGTGTGCTTTAGCGCCTTCCCTGCAGGCCGCTGCCCGGTGCCGCGCCGCCCCTCGCCCCCCTCGCCCCCGGGCGGAGCGCGGCGCTGCCGGTGCCCACGGGGACCCCGCCCGGGCTCCCCTCGGCCCGCCGGGCCCCCCTGAGGCGGCCGCACCCCCGTTCCCCGGAGTCACCTGTACGCCCAGGGCGATGCGCTGCGCAGGTTGACGGGGAGCCGGACCCTCTTGTCCGCGGGCGGCCGCGCCCCGGCGGGGCAGCTGGCGTTGTGCTGGCGGCCCGGCGGCTCGGGCTGCAGGGTGTGGTGGAAGGCGCTGAGCATGCCCGCCGCCAGCCGCCCGTACAGCTGCTCCAGCAGCTCCTCGGGCCGCTCGCCGCAGCTCCGGGTCCGCGCCGGCCGCTGCTTGTGCGCCCTGGCGGCCTCCGGGCGGAGCGGGAGCAGCGCGGCGCAGAGCAGCGCCAGCAGCGCCGCCGGCGCCGCCCGCACCTGCAACGACGCGGCCGTCAGCGGGGATGGGGACACCGGGGACACCGCGCCCGCCACCGCCCCCGGGCCCGCGGCCCCTTACCCTGCCTCGCTGCATGACGGCCGGGCTGCTTCTCCTCCAGGGAGCCGGGGAGAGCGGCGGGCTGCGGCGCCGCGCCGTGCCACTGGCTCTCCCGGCGGAGGAGCTGTTGGAAAAGTGCCCCGCGCCTCACTGCATCTCCCCTGGCCTCGCCTGCCAGGAACATGTTCGGCCGCGCTCACGGAGGCGGCGAGCGCTCGGCGCCGGGCGCGGGCCGGTCCCGCGTCTCAGCGCTGCCCGCGGCCCCGGGGACACTCCCGGGCACGGACGGATCCCGGCCCGGGAACCCGCCGCGGCCACCGCGCTGAGCCACCGGCCCGCCCGGGGGTGCCGTCGGGAGCCCCGCTCTCCCTTTGACCGCACCGGCGGCACGGGCAGGAGCCGGGCTGTCCCCAGCCCCGCAGGGACGCTCGGCATCCAGTGGCATCCTCTGAGCCAGGGCCCGAGAATGAGACAGAGCCAGGGGAATTTGGCCCAGTAGGAGCAGGAGCGTCAAGGCCGATGTGAAAAAATGTGGCGATTTACAGCTGGGGAAGGGACTGCTCTAGCCGAGACTCTCCCAGCCTCTTTAGGGCAATTGGCACTGTCCCGCGTAGGGGCTTGGGCTTTCCGACTTGCCCGACTCCAGGTACCACCTCTGGCGTGTTTCTCCATCCCAGCTGTGTCGTTTCTCCAGCAGGCACCGAGGTGGTTGGTGTCCAAGCAAGAAGACTGGGGCTGGCGACCGTGAGGCCTGATCATCCCGTTCCTCCTGCCGAGGCGGCCTGGGGCAGACGCTCACGGCAGGGTCACTCTGCTGACTGCAAGAGAAGAGAAATTTGCATACCTAAAGGAGGCTGAGGTAAGTCTCACCTCTAATGGCTTCTCCATCTATTCTGTTTTTAAAAACACACGATGCAATATATTAATGGTCTCTGGCACAACCCACAAAAACAAGCATATAAACAGTACTCTGGTTCATAAAAGATGTAGCCCACTGAAATGGTGGGCATTAAAAACAGACTTAAGAATTCATCTCTTGAATCAAGTATTTCATGTGCTCTGATTAAGTCCTGCACATCATCTCTTGAGGCATTAAGGATAGGGCTAGTTAAATATGAAAATATTAGTTAGGAATAAGGAAAAATGGGACCATAAATCATACAAGGAGCCCCAGCTTGGTACCACAGAAATCAACTTCACCAAACTGGCTGGAGTTGAGGCAAAACGGTCTGGCATTCGTAATGTAATGAAGTGACTCGATTTTGTGGTTTTTGAAAAGCTTTACAGTTCAGTCTAACTATGATTTTTAGTGATTTTGGTGCCATATGCATCACAGGTCAGTATCACTTATTAGCAGAATCTTGACCTTTAACTGTGTGGGATTTGAATCAGATTTCAGCTCTGAGGAAGGACAGTTTGACAGAGAATTCCAAACTCTCCTTTGCAGTCGTATCCTCAGGCAAAAGACTGGGACAAGGTGTGTGGCCATTCAGCCCAGTCCAGTCTAACCCCTGACCGTGCACCTGGCCCTGTGTTACTTCACTGCCTTTGGGTGGTATGCGTGGCAATGTGGCAAATATTTATCACCGTAGGTCTTTTCATCTTACTCTTTCTAAGACAAACCAGCATCTTGAGACATTTCAGATTTCTGAGTGGGATGAGCATGTCACACTTGGCTTTGCAAAATGTGAGTTTTGTGTACTTCCTTTATATGCATCGACACTTCTGGGAGAGGTCTGCCTCAAAAAATTAGAGCAGATGGAAGGAAAACAATGGCACAGGCATTAAATTCCCATTGAATTTAAGGCTTTGTGTCTTATCTAGGCAATATTCTAGTTCTGTATGATAGTTACATTGTATTGTCTTATGAAAAATCGCATTGATTCAAATAATAAGAACCACAGAAGAGCAGCAATTGAGATTCCATTACAGAGGAACTAAGAGTGCTGTGCCTGTTCTTGTGGCATAGTCTACCCTAGAGACTTCTGAGTCACAAAATATTCCCTTATACACTTTGGCAACTTGGGTTCTTCCATGACTTTAAGAAATTACTAACCAGTATCTTTGTCACTGGTGTTAATTTATAATTTTCTTAGAATTTGAGGGGGATTCAAAGTATCTATACAAATGAAATATTGAAAAAAAAATTAGAAATATTTAGTAATAAGAAATCTGTCTTGAATTTGATGTAATACAGGATATTTCAATGAATTCAGAACTATGTCTTTCACTTTTATGTAATATTCGAAATGTTCTTTCTGGAGATTGTCATTCAGTATTTATATTTGGGAGTGGTATCTACCTCTCTCCTGAGATTATCACCGCAGTGATCAGTGTCAGATAATAAGCTCAGTTCCACAAATTCCTGCTATGAGAAAAGTCAGGATGTTCCAAAGAAAACTGAGCTCTGCAAGAATAAGACAGACGTATTTAGTGAGTTCATATAAATCAGAGGAATTTTCTGCACCTGATTCCATCAGAGAACATTTCATCTCACATTAAACACTAAAATGTGTTTAATGAAAGATACACCAGGTTTGTGTCTTCAACCTTACTTTGTTACCAACAGCTGAAGAAAAATGTGTCATAGCAGGAGAAAAAAATCCTTTTCAAATACATTATCATCAGACCACTATGTTAATTTGGGAAATTGTTTCAGAACGGTTGGAATGATGGTGAAAACCTGACAGTTAATGTAAGAATGTAGCCCTTCCCAGACACGTTAATCCCTAAAGAGCAGCATTGTCAGGTCATTTTCTGGTTGGGGTTGTTGTCTTCCATGGCTGCTCTGGCACACGGCAGCTAGTGTCAGATACTGTGCTTCACACATAAATAAATCACATTATTGTTGCAAACATTAATGATAGCACAGTAATATGCTTGTCACAAAAATGGCAGAATTGCCCTACACTGGCATATTCCAGATATTCTTTCCCATCCTGCTACAGCATTAATGAGATCCTATCTCTATCTAAAATAATTATGTGAAAAAGGTTTTAAAAATCATCATACTGACCTTCAATTTGAACAACTCATGTTGTTGGGTGGAACAAACATTCAGCTGACATCCCCAGCAGGTATAAATCTTCAGAGAGAGAATTATATTACTTCCTGAAGATGTCCTTCTGTCTGCAGATAACCTGTCACCCAAACTCTTCTGTTCCCATTTATCTTCCCTGCAGCTGTAAGCATTTTGTTACCACTTTGCAGTGTCGATGGTGCAGCATCTTCTGCGGCAGCATCTCAGCATATTTTGCAGTTGTTAGGCAATTTAACTTTGCAAAGGTGAATTCTTGAGAAGTGCAGAATCTTCAAAAGATTTTATTTTCCCAAGGGGGAAACTGAGGAGCAAACCTGTTAAAAATAACCTTTTTACCATAAGGTTCATCATCCGTGTCCTTGACATCAAGAGTAATCAAAATGTAGCAAATTAGATTAATTTCTTATGATCTCATACTGCTCTTGCAAAAGAACAAAGAGAAACAGCTCTTTATAATAAAATTCTATCATCAAACTATTTCTCGGCAATGTTGGATGCCTCATCCCTGGAAGTGTTCAAGACCAGTTTGGATGGAGCTTGAAGCAACCTGGTCTAGTGGAAGGTGTCCCTGCCCACAAGATGGGGGTTGGAGCTGGATGATCTTTAAAGTCTCTTCCAACCCAAACCATTCTATGATTCTATGAACTATGTCTTTGTACAATTTTTAATTCCTATTTTACTCTGGAATAACTTTGTTTTAGAAGTAAGAAGTCATGTAATCTGTGGTGAAAGATGTTTAGAGAAAACCATGAAATATGTGATCAAGAATGTTTTGATCCTGTAGAGCTAGGCTTGTTCAGAAATAAATAAAATACTGCTTAAGCAGTCATTTATATTTGGCTACTGTACAATCAGTACAGTAGGTTTTTCATACCTGTAAAGAGAAAGGTAACTTGGTATGTAAAGTTCCTATCCTGAGGAAGATATCAAGTCTAAGAGGTCAACTGAGGATTGTTTAATATTGTATAATAGATCTTTTCGTGACAATAGAAGCTAAAATATCCCATGAGTCAGTTTCTCGAGGGGGTCAGCATTTTCTTAGGTTTAATGTTGCTGCTG
Source organism: Hirundo rustica (assembly GCF_015227805.2). NCBI lineage: Eukaryota > Metazoa > Chordata > Aves > Passeriformes > Hirundinidae > Hirundo > Hirundo rustica. Next base: position 45,108,505 of record NC_053451.1, on the reverse strand, counting down.
TTCTAACACAAAATAATAAACTAATATAATAGCAGGGATCTTAAGCGATTGATCTACTAATTCCAAAATGATAAACACATGATGGGGGAATGCTGCTGGAAACACATACCTGTAGTGTGTGGCTTCTGGAGATGTAGTTTTGTGCAACCAAGCCTGACAAAAAGTTTCTGCTTGAATTTCTTGGATGAAAACAGAATTATTTAGCTCATTCAGGTTTCCACTCCTGTGGTTTCCAAGACCTACTGCAGGACCGAGGACATCCTACATGGCAGCAGGGAGCACAACTCACTGCACCCAAGCTAAATGCCAACCAAAGACAGGGTCAGGGACATCACATCAGCATAGCACAATAATCCCACATAACCCAGGTAATTATTTGAAACAAGCACTCCACTGGCCTGGCCGCATTTCCTTGGAGAGCTAAGCTGCCTGAACCACGCAGGAGTGTTCACCTGCGTGACTGCCTGAGGCATTCCAACAACACGGTGACACAGCACTTCGGATGTGCAGGTAGCTTCTTTCTCAACAGATTCCGGTCATATTAATCTCCATCAAGGATCACTCTTCAGCCTTGAGTCCAGTCCTTGAGTCTTGTGTTCCCTCATACAGGACATCTTACACCAAAGAAGGACAATGCGCTGAAGCTGCTTCCAAAGAATGGCTCCTGGCGCAGGCTTACCTTTGGATCATGCAAGGCAGTTGTCTGGGAGATGAATTGTCATGGTCCAAAACTGTGCTACTGTGCACTGCTGTGCTACTGGTCTTACAGAACAGCTGGGTACACATCCCCTCCTCTGCACTTCTAGGAGAGATGCAGCCATAGTGAACACGGTTTTGAAGTGGATGAACCTGGGCTGCATCATTTTGACTGTCAGCAGGACTCGTTATTCCAGTGTTGGAGCTGGATCACATGGCTTTCTGTCAGTTCAGAACAAGCTCAACTGTGCTTGAAAAATAACATGCAAATTCATCATAACCCAAAGCATTATATAATCAGATCCTCATGCTATAGGAAACAGCATGTTCCAGAAGTCCCTGGGAGTCTGTACATAGGAAACAACACGTTCCAGAACTGCCTGTGAGTTTGTGCAGGGCTGGAACAAAAGTGCAATTGTTTGTAATCCACAGAATTTTACCCAATGTACAGTTATGCATCTGGGCAAACCGAATCGAGAGGCTGCTGCTGATCCAAATCTCTCTGATGTCCGCATGAGTGTTTCTACAGACGAAGTCGTGAACTGTATCCCAAGTTATTGGTACTTCCTGCCACTATCATGGACATGCCTGTGTGATTGCAATGTTTGATCAGATGCTGTACTGGGTTTGTGTGGCCAGACTTTGGTAGTGGGGGGCTACAGGGGTGGCTTCTGTGAGAAGCGGCCAGAAGCTCCCCCCATGTCCAGTGGAGCCAATGCCAGGCAGCTCCAGGACAGATGTGCTGCTGATTAAGGCTGGACCTATTAGAAATGGTGGTAAAGCCTCTGAGATAACATACTTAAGAAGAAATTTTTTTAAAGTTACTGCACAGATGTAATTGCAGCCAGAGAAGGGCAGGGTGAGTACACGTGAGAGGGACAGCCCTGCAGATCCCAGGTCAGTGCAGAAGGGCGGGCAGGAGGTGCTCCAGGCATCGCAGCTGAGATTCCCCTGCGGCCCCTGGTGCAGACTGTGGTGGAGCAGCTGTGACCCTGCAGCCCATGGGCATCCACAGGGGTGCAGAGATCCACCTGGGGCCCTTGGAAGAGCCCACACTGGAGCAGGTGGATGTCTGAGAGGAGGCTGTGACCCCAAGGGAGGCCCCTGGGGAGAGGAGCCGTGCTGGAGCAGCCTGTACTTGGAGGGCTGCACCCCAAGGAAGAGTGACCCAGACTGCAGCAGTTTGAGGGGGACTGGTGCTCACGAGATGGAATCACACTGGAGAAGTTCATGGAGAACTGTCTCCCTTGGGAGAGACCCCATGGTGCAGAAGGGGAATAAGTCCTCTCCCTGAGCAGCAGAACTGACCATGACCCCAGTTCCCCGGTCTCTCTGAGGCACTGTGGGAGGAAGCAGAGCTGGGAGGAAAGGAGGGCTGGTGGGAAGGTGGTTCGAAGGTTTATTTTACTACTCATTATCCTGCTCTGATTTTGTTAACAATAAAATCAATTAGTATCTCTAATTTAAATCTGTTTTGCTTGTTATGGTATTTAGTGAGTGATCTCTCTCAGTCCTTATCTCAACCCAGGAACCCTTTGTTGTATTTTCTCCTCCCCCTGCCCAGCTGCAGAGGGGAGTGATAAGCTTCAGTGGGTGCCAGGCATCCAGCCAGGGTCAACCCACTGGAGTCTACTCAAATGTCTTTGTGTTAGAAGACCACGGCAGTATCTCGCCTGCCTTCTCTTCTGCACAGTTCCACAGGTTTTTCTACGCTCCCTGCCATGGTCCCAGATATTTCCTCTTTCTGTGATTAACTTAGATACCTCATGCTACTGCAGACTGTAGCTGAAAATGCCCGCTCCTGCGTGGCACATTGCATCCTGGTGGTCTAGATCTTCCAAGACTAAGCCTGACAAAGAACTATCATGACATCCAGGAATATGTCATTCCACAACCACAGAAGTAGATACAGCAGGGCTGAGGAACAGGCCAGAGAGACTTGCAGGAGTAAGGCAGCTGCCATCCACTTCCTTCTCATGCTCTTTTCCACCCCTTAGAAGGATCAGGGCCCAGAGCTTACTGTGTCTTTCTTCTTTGGTGAGCCCCCTGGGCTGTTCCATAACCAGACTGAACATGCTCTGCTCATGCCATCAGGCAGAAGCGGTGCAATCCCAGATGGAATGCTGCTCCAGTCCCATGGGAAGCATGCTACACACAAAGTAGCTCATAAACCCCACAGGACACTTCTGACCACTTGCAGACATCCTATGAAACTTGTCAGTGTTTTAAAAACCTGAAAAAAACATTTTATGAAGATACGAAGAGACTTCTCTAGTCACTGGGAAACAGTCTGAGCACCAACAGTGAGAAGGAGCACTGATTATTTTAGAAGACTTGCATTTAGAAGACATGAATTCTTGCATTTCAAAGTGCAGTAACTAAAGCTGAACTATTAAACTCATGCCAGGATTCCAAAAACAAGCCATCTCAGTGGACTAGTTTTGCAAGTATTTATTAGGAAATTCTGGACACCTGAAAAATATTTTTCAATCTCCCCAAAGTAATTCCTACTACAGGTATTTAACATGTCTCACTAACTTTAGATCAAACTTGTTCAGTTCACAAGCAAAATGGTGATTTCAGTAACTAACTTCTTTGCTCATACTCAGCTTAGGCTGTAGAAAACAACTGTGTGGTTGGTGCCACAGTCTCATAACAGTAACATAATACTCAAAAGCTGCAATCTAATTAGCAATTCTGAATAAACTAGGCTGAAATCCTGACGACTCTGACCACTCAAAATAAAAACCCAAAAGTAAGGACATTTTGCCAAGAGACTGCAAAATGGTCCGAGTTCATCTAAGCGTAGACTAAAATTAAGATGCTTTCTTTGGTATCAGTGCAAAGTGATCTGCTGAACTGGGACCTTAAGGAAAACCAAGGTCATATCCAGCATTTTCAGGTTAATTCACAGGACTTAAATAAATTCTGGCTTTGGATGAAGGATACGGGATTTTCAACCTTACAAGCATTGCTTCGAGGTATTCTGCATTGAAAGATGAAATTTTAGAGGCTTCTCTGTTTCATATTATCATCGTATTTATCTTTGAAAGCAAAAGCTTTACACATTTGATACAGCTTGCAATGTATTTGAGTACCTGTGTAGAGCTTATGCATGAGTAAAATAACCTCACCAATATTTTTTTTTAATCAATCACAGAAGACACTGCAATTACAAATCCATGTTTTTAACATAAGGTACCACATGTTCAAAGTATTTCACAAATAGTTTATAAAAATCCACTACAAAATCATTATGAATGAAAAGATGAAAAGTTTTTCAGCTAAAACTTTTACAAGGATTAAAAAAATGATTGGCCCATATGCTACTCTGGAAGCAGATCCTCTCCTAGTTCTTCATCAGCAAAATCATCTTCCTCCGTTCTTTTTCTTGCTGCTGTTTTTGGTCTTTCTGGTTGTGGGCCAAGTGGATCTGTGTAGGAGGCATCTAGGGTTTAAATAAGTACATGTGAAAGTTACAAACTATTTTAGCTTTAACTTTAGCTGGTTTTAAACATACAAAATCAAATACAAGATCAGGATTTAGCACTACACATCTGTGTCTTTGAAATGCAGACCAGAAAGAGCATGTGAACGCTGAAGGAGAACAAAACACTGCATTCAGGAACTGAAGCAGAGCACAAGAGCAAAGTTCCTGAGTTCTACTAATGGAAGCCTTTTGGATCTTTTAAAAATAAATTTCTCTTATAGTACAGTGAGAAAAAGACTTTGGAAATGTGCAAGCAACAGCAAGACTGATGACTTGTTTGAGGAATGGCTTTTTAGGCAGAATCACATTCCACATGGATTTGGGTTTTTAAACCCCTTTGAAAATTCAGTCTTATTGAAGAACCTATGGCTGCAGAATGGCAAGGACTGACTTAAAGGATGCAGCAGGCAGATGTCAAAAGTAATATTAACATGGGCCACATTTCTTAATATTTACAATTACTTTATAGTGAGCTCTGAACAATGAAGTGAAAGCCTCATTTTCATGGGAAAATGTTGCCCCAGTTACCTAATTTTACATACTCTTCCAACATACTGTTATTTTTTTTCCTCTCTCCTTATTTTCCCTCTCCCCGAGGACCATGAAGATAAAAAAGGTATAAGATGTCCACTTGCCTATTTCTTTACTGCTGCTACTTTCATAGGGTTCACTTGTTCCAGGCAGAGCTTTTAGTTTGGCACTCAGTCTCTCCCCTTTGGTACCACCACTATCTGGGGGAAAAAAAAAAAAAGAAAGACAAATAACATGCTGTTATGTTCTGTGAAACCATGATACAAGAATAACATCAATTCTGCTACTACTGTCAAACTCTACTTGGATGAAACCAGCTTTTCATGACAGACACAGCAGTCATTTGTAACAGTGGTCTTTAAAACACAGCGGACACTGTGTCCACACACATCTGTGTTAATGTTTTTTTAAAATATATATACAGCCTTATGACTTTGGAGTAAACATAAGAAAACATTTCTGCTTTGAATGCTGACATTTCAGTTGTTTATAAATTACAGTCACATTTTGGAGTTAAAATAAGCATGACAAATGCAAATGCCGTCACAATGTACACAGGACATTTCCTAGGTTTGTGTGCTTACTAATGCATCCATGTGATCCACCTGCTGAGCACTGTCAAGGTTAAATGCAACATGAAGTTTGCTTTTAATTAGAGGAGTGTGTTTGCCATGCGCTGTCTGCGTGGCAGGCAGGCACAGCTCATGTGTACAGACCATGCTGGCCCTGCACCTCGCTGTAAACACTCTGCTGGCAGCTCACTTTGCAGCAGGGCCCCAAGGAATGTGTCGGCTCCAAGGGCTGCCTCCTGCCCAGACAACATCAGATTAACATTCTCCTGCCACAGCAGTGTTCCAGACACTTTAAATATTCTGTTCACCTCTGAATCTCTTTTTCACATTCATGGCAAGCTTTCACTCTCATCTGCTACAACAAATTTTTGTGCAATATTTTTTTCTCCTGGGAGAAAACATTTTGAGTTTGACTTGGTATATATACAAGGCAGGATGTACAGCCAAATAGAGACATGTTCATTTACAACACCAAACAATGTGGGTGTTAAAAGTCTTCCATCTGTAAGGAGGAAAAATGGGTTTCATTCAGCAAACGTTAATTACAAAGTCTGGATTTGGCAACACATTTCCACTGTCTTATTTACTACAAATGTTATTTTAATAGCTATTGCTATAATTAAAAGCAAAAAAACCCCAAACAAACCAGCCCCCCAACTTCTACAAAGATAACAAACCTTTATCTCTCTATAAGTACTACCTTCTATTTGCTCAGCCCTAAATTGGAAGATGATGTCTCTGCTCCAAGAAAGATCTAATACATAGTCACATGTCAAACAGTTAATCAGTTCACAAGACACAGATTACAGCTGAAATTTCAATGCAAGGAATACCTATTTTAATGTACATCCACTTCCCTTGGACCAATTCTCACTGACAGGGTTCATGAAAGAAGTGAATACGTAAAGGATTTGAAGAAACAGGGAGAAAACAATGGGTTTGCCTGGAGAGGAGTTCAGCTGAAGGGCTGCGAAATTACAAAAGGGCCTTCCCTTGATTTCACTGGGCTCTGGACAGACCTGTGCAACAAGGAGGTGAGAGCTGGGCTTCAAAGATGGTGTGGATGAAAATGTTTTGAGGAAAATACAAATTATCAATGAGAAAAAGAGTAGGACAGAAGTAGGCACAGTCTTGCATAATGGAAAACAAGTAATTTTTAAGATGATAAATAAAGCTGTAAGGAGCAGTAAAGAGATGCAAAGACAGGAACAATGAGCAGACTACACAAGGGGAAGACTGAACTAGTCGAAGAAACTCCACATGTTTAATTGGTTGGTCCCAGAAAGGAAGAACTGCATGTAATGAAAATAAAAGAGGAGGAAAATGGCATAACAAATGTTTTCAGCTGTGAAGGGGGAAGACACATGGGTGTTAGTGATACTACCAGAGGAAGGTGAAAGAAGGAAGAAAAATACGATAGACAAACTAAACTGGGTGGGATCAGCATTAACACACACTAGTTACCTGCCTATCTTACTACCTTAAAAAATACAGCTGAAAGCAGAGGCTTCTTTAGATGTTCTAGGATCCTTGAGTTTTACTAGGTACATTTAAAAGTAACTTAATGAAAACTCTTTCTCAGGTAGATCAGCAAAGTAACACTGCTCACCTTACTTCTGTGTGAGCATTGTATCTACCAAGAGTGAAGGGAAGGTTAACAACCCTTCTGGTTAGTCCTTCACATTTAGTTTCAATTAGGCTAATATGCAAAACCACATCAAATCTCTGTGGACTGTAGTATGCTCTGAGAATACTTAAGATGAGGAAGAGGAGCACCTTTCACTTTAAAATACATCCAGAGGAAAGTAAGAGGCGCTTGACACCATCTGCCATACATGGAGATGTCAGACAGCAGCTCAGGAAGTGAGAGGTCTGGCTTCAATGCTTTCTTTCACCTGAGGGAGTGCAAACCCACAGCTCCAGTTTCAGAAGGAATGTCCTAGCTGTTAAGCCATTTGGGGTAAGATTTTCTTGACGCTCTCGCCGTGGGATACAGGATTTGGCTGCCAATATAGCAGCTATTAAAAATTCTGTTGACCATATAACATGATCTGCCAGAAGTCTAAATCTCATCTCAGTATTACTTTTTGTAGTTCTGTTTGCAGAACCATCTACATGTTTTTATTCAGTATACATTCACACATAATTTGGCAATGTTAAGGAATACAAGCTTGCAACATAGACTTCAGGATTTTGGTATCTTGCAGTGAAGAGAACTTCAGGGAAGGAGTTGTTTTTAAAGCATTTTATCACAGACATGCATACTTTTGGGAGGCAAATTCTACAATTTCTACTTATCACTCCCTGCTGCTCTCACCCCATCTAGGAAAAATATTTTATATACATTTATATACGTTTTGAATTAATTTGAATGAAACTAACTTTCACTAAAGTAATACCCAGAAGAAAACAAAGCTAAGAGTGTGACTCTGGATGAAAAGTTTTATTAGTTTTTCTCTACTAAGAGCACAGCTTTGAGTGTTAACATCTGTCTGATTGCACCTACAATCAGAGGACTACAGGTAGGTATTTCTGATGCAGATTATTTCTATTACTGTATTAACTCTACAAACACCTGCTCCTAATTCAAAGCAGCTTTTGACTAATAGAAGACCACTGCTGAACTGAATCACTCTCTATCTAAGGAAACCTTCACTGCAAGGAATACCCAGCCCTTATTTATTAACTTATTGGGCTTTTATTCAATAAGTTTTTACCGTAGTTCATGTGGAGGCCATCCTGACTGTACTCACTTTGGGGTGACAATGTGGCCACCTACACATGAAGTGACTGCAGGAACACAGCTCCAGATTTCAGTTGAAAAAGCAACAGGAATCAATTAAGCAGAGCTGGTCAATATATTTTTAAAATCTGATTTATAAATACACTTACTGTGTAAAATCATTATACTTGAGACCTGGATTATCATGCTGACATTACCTTCCCCTCATAGCCTGTGCTCAACAGCCTTAACTGAGGACTATGCATACAAAGACATAAATAATACACTCTGCATGCTGATATCTTTTACAGTGCATTCCTTCCTCTCATCTGTTTAAAGGTCATGGCCATATTATTATATTTAGGATGTTTAAATTATTCTATTAGAATTGTTTCATTCATTTAGATTTGTTCAATGTCTTACTAAAACTGATTTTAATTAATTCCTTCACATAGAATTTGGATGGGAATAAAAAAGAACCAAAAACCCCCCCTAATTTTTAAAAATGGCCAATTTTATATGGCAGAACAGTGAATAATGCAACATCCTGCAAAAGTAATCCCATTTTGTAATAGTCCTATTTTAAGTAGTGATACCTAGCAAAAAAAGATTCTCAATTTTTTTAAGTGTTTCTGTACTTTCTGTGTCACATGATACCTGTGTGTATTTCAAACAAAAAAATCCATTGTATTTGTATTTATTTTTTAGAGGACTCTAACTAGTTGCAATTACAGTGATGAGACTTCTGCACTGGAAATTCCTCCAGTATCACAAAATAAGTAAATCAGAATTTTTAGTACTATTTTACTCACCAAGAAAAGACATCAAAGGGTAAGATTGTTTGGTAATCTACTTCCTCTGTAAAATGTTTATGTAACAAACAGCACAGTGGGCTAACGCTCCACTAAATCCAGAATGTGTTGTAAGTGCAGCTCTGTGTATCTTTCATATTTGGGATGAAGACACCATCTTTGGAGAAGAATGAGCATGACTTTGACCAAAAAGAAGAGTAAGTCCCGTGCAGAAGGCAGAATAATATATTAAAACTGTGAAACAGCATGGCAAGCAGATGCAATTTTTAACTTCACTGCTGCTCATTTTGATTTGAAATTCTGTTGAATGAAAATTGTTTGTAGTGTGTCAGTACAGCTAACTCTTTAGGTGAGTTCAGAGCAGAAAACAGATTAAGATGTTCTCTTCATTTCAAGAGATCTTCCCTTCTCCATTAATTAAGAAACCTTTTTTCTATTTTGCACACATAGCCAATGGAGCCATCAGAAAGACTTGTAACTAATGAGGCATCAACAGGCACACAAAGCCTAGCAAATATAAATGATTGTCATGTCCTAGCTGCAGGATAACAAGAAAATCTCTTATCTTTATTATAGTTAGGATTACCTGGGATGCCTACAGCTCTAACATCTAAAACATACTTCCATAATATATAAGGAGATCCCTCTGGGATGGTAAAGGGAGTTTGAATATGGGAAATCTTTGGGGATGGACAAACTGGACACAGTCACCACCAGTGAAATGAAAAAGGGGAAAGACACCTGAATTACTCCCTTGTGGTTTATTTTCCAAATTCATCCTGACAGGCCTAGGTAACAAGGAGAATGCAAAGTACTCAGCCTTTCCTTTGTGAATTCAACACTGCTCCTCTGGGCTCCTGTCCGAGACTGCACGGCTCCTCATGCAGCACAAAACTCCCCATTCAGAGAGCTGGGCAAATGCAGAGACCAAGTAAACACTGCCACGGGAATGGATTCCTTAATGTCATACTTTGCATTATCTACACACATTATGCTATTTTGAACAGGAAAACCCCCTTATGGCAGTAAAAAACACAGTGTACCAACTGCTAAGTTCTGGATGCTACAATCGTATATCTGCAAGACACAAAAAAGTGAGTATGAAAACAAGAAATGATTATTGGAAGGAAAGTCTTTGAGAACTGCCCAAACTCAGCTGTACTGTTAGCTCCCTTCAAGGTTTTGTGGTTATTGTGGTTTGGAGTTCTTTTTTCTCCTTTTTAAAATTAAAAATATTAATTTTAACAGGACTGTATCAATGTCATATGCTTCCAACATAACCCAGTAAGACTGAAAACCATAAATCTGGTAACTGTGAGGAGAAGAAAATCTCATTTTTTATAGTGAGTGACAAATGTGTTCAGTTTTGGGTAGGGATTTTAGATTTAATGCTTATCTTTCTCCTAAGACGAGAGCAGACTTTAACTGGCATTGATCTAGATGTCAGTTTTCTTGGTCTCTCTGTTTCCATCCTGTCTACCATTCATGCACATACCAATCACATTGCTGGAACTGTGCTTTGGTGCATCTCATACACCTTCTGTTTTAATTTATATTGGCAAAGTACTGGATGCCCTATGAAGTAAAAACCTGGCTGGCTTAGTTCTCTTTCTTCTTAGCTTCCTCTTTAAAAGCAAATTTAGATCATATTTGTAAAACAAGGAAACCTGAATAATTAATACTCTTAATGTAAATAACTATATAGGGACAGAATAACTTGGGGGAAAAAAATCTTTTAGGAATGCTAACAAGTATGGGGACAGTGAGCTGGTAAGAGGAAAGAAAGAAAACGGGCATCATACCTAAAATATTTGGAATGCATAAGTAAGCTAGTAAGTACTTTAATTTAGCTGGTAAGTACTAGGCTAAGGAGGATTCCACACTTCGCTGGGTTCAGTATTGATGGCAAATCCCTCACAGAGTGTAGGAAAATGATCCCTTTTGATCTTGGCAACACCACTGGAAAAGACTAACTTTAAAATGTATACAATTTTTTTTCCTCTCCTTTTGAAGTCATTAATTTATCAAAAGCATACTAATATTATGAAATAAAATAACCCATGTTTATATTCCATACGTGTCTTCACACAGGCCATGCACAGAAATTTATGAAACCACAAATTACAGCTCATAACCCAGGTGAACAAAGTCAAGCGTTGGACAAATAAAATGCTTGGGTGTTCAGGTTTCTCTTAGTCATCCTCAGTACAATGTGGACAAAATACAACAGTCCTTAACATCTGATGCTGTGAGTGTCCAGTTTCTTCACTGATAAGGCTCCCCAGAGCCAACATTACCAGTTAAAATGTGCCCAGCACCTTTGACTCATTCTAAAAATACATATAAGTAGTACAGCTCACCACAACTTTTAATTAAGAATCCCAGCAGGAAGTTAGCTCTAGACTCAGTACAGGACCTTCTTTGTACCTCTGCTTGTTTGCAGAGTAATTTCCAGCAAGGCTGGATCTTTGGCACTGAATATGGAGACTTCTCAAACATGCTTATACAAACTTGGTCCCAAATTCTGGTTTTTTCCACCCTTTCATATATTTGACATAATATCTTGAACTCCACAATCTAAGAATTACTGATAGGGCAAATTCTAGGGCAATGCTGATACTTCTTAACCTCTCATCCTCTTTCTTATTTCTTTAAAATTAAAAAAGATGAAAGAAGACAACTTTCCATAGATAATTCTATCTTTAAAAGAAATACTGACAAACTGGCAGTTTGGGGGATTTATGTTGTCTTATCATCCTTTCAGTATGAGCCTTAGGTACATCTTTTGCTAAATTACTGACTCTCTCCCTCCTGAAGCATACCCCTTTCTCACTAATGAGGGTGGGGATAATTACAAAACAGAGCTGGAAGAAAAGAGACCCTTTGTGCCATTTCCCTACACACCTGATGCAAAGTTTTGCACAGCTGTAAATACTGTTCCCTGCTCTTTATTTCTCCTTGCTGTATACCAAAGTGGATTCCACTTTGTGACAGAGAACAGGGCCCAATCCTGTCTCACACTGCTCTTTTGTTGGCACCTCCAGCTGGCTGCCTGATCACAGGGTTTATGTAACAAAGGAGAGCCCAGAAACTCTCCATCCTCATCCATCCTGCTCTGTTACTTAAATAAAGAATTACTTTGGCCTGAGGCCCAGAACAGGTAGAATTCAATCGTAGGTGAATGGTTGTTTCTTCCACACATCAAGAAATTATTTAAAAGCTTCTCTGGTGACAACTACTGAGCTGAAAAAGGAATGAGATCTCTCTCAACCACCTAATACTCACTCTTAACCCTCAAAAAATCCAGGGAAGCAGTCTTCATAAATGTAACAGCATTCTAAGGTCATCTTCAGATCACATTAGTAATTGCTGTGACTTTTAGTGACCCTGTAGAATTTGATAAGTGTAGTAAAATATCTGCTATGTAGGTGGAGAAATAAAAATTCTCCAAATAAGAAAAAAAATCATAAATTATTTATCTGTAAAAGGAAGGGAAGAGAGGCAAGAATTTACAGGGGATATCCTCTAATGAGACCCACTGATATCAAGAAAAACCAAAAGCAGAACACAAAGCAACCATTTCCTCTTTGGGTCAAAATATGGATTTTTTTTTTTTCCAGATGGCTAAAATAGCCTGAAGTCTGCTAGTTTCCTCAGACCAGCAGTGGGGGACTATTAGGTTTACATTACTTATTTCATGGATTTAATAATGGGAGTGAAAAATCATTGGCTCTGCAATATGGAGGCTACCTAGTGCAGAAAAGACAAAACAGGGCAGTTTCCTGACTTGCATTGCAAAAGTTTTATATTTATGGAAATCAACACTGCAAATCTCGAGAAGCAGGGAGACTGAGTAGCCAGAGTGGAAGCTTTCTTCTAGGAAAGACTCCAGAACTTCAGTTCTGTTAGACAGAGAAAAGGGGAAGGATGAGCTCAAAGATAGTAAAGGGAGTGTTATCCGTATCACAGAATTGGCTGCACAGAACAATCTGCTGAACTTGTAACAAACACTTGTAACAAAGTTGTTACAAAAACCTTGTAACAAACATGGTGGGCACAAAATTCCCTTTTCTTCATGCTAAATATAGAAACAATCCATTCCTATTTTCTGTGGCTTATGTGTTCTGTTTGGCTATAATAATTGATTCCTTACAGTAAATATTCCAAAGTTAAAAATGTTCAAATGCTAAGTTAATGGGATAAAAACATTCAAGTCCACAGTAGTGAAAACAATCAGAAATTTAGCTTTAGGAATACCCTAAGATCTGTATATAAAACACAAATGATAGACTAAATCCATGCTACTTACCAGCTGTGGTTTCATACAGCAATGGGAAAATCAAAAAGTATGACACAAAATTTGTGAAGTACTTACATATTACTCAGTGCATATCTGTGCACGTTTCAGGATGAAAGGAGGCTTTACAAACACTTCCAGAAAATCTATTTTCTTCAGGATCCTGTCAAAACTGATATTTAGGCAGAGGCCTTGACTACTTACCACCACTTCCTTCTTTGCGGCTACGTGCGCTGCCATCTCTGCCAGATTTAACGCGCTGCAGAACGGGGGAAAAGGTTTGAAAAGAACAGATCACAAAATCTCATTTAGTAATATATATTAGAGATAATTATTGAAAATTCAACTCAGCTTATTAATAAAACAGTAGAAGAATGTTAAACTAGTTTTACTATATTGTAACTACTAAAGCTTGTTTTTCAACACACGAAGTTGTCCTTAAAATCAGGGTTAAATCCAATGTTTATATAAAGCAAGAGTTCTGTGAAATTCAAGTAGAATATCTCAATAAATTATTTTTCTTCAGATAAAATTTATACAAGGAATGTGCATAAAAATAGTTCAGATGTTCCTTTGTGAAGTACAGCTGAAAAAACAGGCAACACAGCCCTCTTTGCATGAGTTCAAAGTAGCCTCTCCTATTAATGTCTTGTAAATCTCACAAGCATTTTATTATTGTAAAGAAGGGAGAAGTGGGGAAATCTATAAAAAGAACCCTATTCACCCTATGGATCTTGGATTTTGAATTTTTGGAACAGAACCGTATTTCACAGCAAAATTTAATCGGCTGTTGAGTGTTAAATGCAAGATAAAAGTGAAGGTAAATACTTTAAAAGCTGTGTTTAAACAGTCAGCTCTCTTGCACAGGGGAAGGTACCATAAACATCTCCCAGCTGTGTTTTTTTGAGTGTTATTTGAAAACTTTAACAGTTTATCAAAGCAATACCTTTGTATGACATGGAAGACTTAGATCTTCTGGCAAAACACCAAATTTCTTATGCATACATCTTGTCAATTATAAGAAGGGACACCTCAGTGAGGGACTTTTTGATAGGTAGGTACAAAAACTTGATGTTTAAAGCACTCAGCTATTGATAAAGTATCTTTGCATCTTATTCCAAAATATGAATTCAGGATCTGATTAGAACACACGTCATGTCTTCAGGTCAATTACTATAACTTCTTCACTCATTTTTTACCAGTAGAATATCATGAAGTCTGGAAAATTTGGAATGATACCAAAGAAGTGAAAGAACTTTCAAGATTCATGCCAACAGAAAAAGGAAGAACTCTTAAATCAAAACCCACAGGAGTCAGACAGGAAAGCATTGAGCCTAGTGTGAAACCAGGACTGGTCTTGGAGCAATTCAGTCTGGGACCAGAATTTCTCACACTTTTTTATTTGTTTTGGGAAACCCTCAAGTCTAAAATATGTTCTCTGAATTTTGGATTAAATATCCTTTTCACAGCCCAGTGAAGTAGCATACATCAACCCTTCAGGAAGCCTGTCCAGACTCTTCAACTGCTGAATGACTGACAGCAAGTCTGACAGCAGAAGCTCACCTTCTGTCTGCCCAAGGGAAGCAGTCCCTAAGTGATAGTGCCCTCTTGGCATTTGCATCCTAGGACTTTCCTCCCAAAATATAACCTAAGAACTACAGCTTAAACATATTATTAACTCCTGTAAAATTCCAAGTGAGTAGTTTGTAAGTAATCCCACACTAAAAGCAGACATTGAAAATAGGTTTCCACCCTAAAAATGCCTATTTCTCCCACGACTGCAAAAGACATTTGGGATGGTTAGCCCAGATGTGGATGCCTGAAGGCAAAGGCAGTAAGGCCCCTCCAGCATTTGCACCTCTCATCACTGCTTCTCACCACACCCCATCAGCCCCGTTCTCAGTCATCAAGCTCACTTAACGGAAATAAATAGTAATGTGTGTACACAGCAGTGCCAAGGAGGCTCTGTGAACTTTTACCTGTCTTTTTTAGAGTGAAACATGAAAAAGGAAAACAAATTCCGTAAAAAAAAAAATCAAACAAACAAAACCAAAAACCCAGCCCCCCTTCAACCCCCAAAAACCCAGCCCCGCTCCAACCCCCACCCAAAACGTTCCAACATATGAAGGGTGCAGTAAAAATTAAATGCTGTGAGAAGCAGGGAGAAAAATTTCTGCAAGGAATGAACTCCACAGATGTTCCCAGATTCTTGGCTGGAAGTATTTAACAACTTGTCCATATTTGAGAACTGAGGGAAATAAATACTCCAGAATATTTATTTTGGTATACACTCTGTGTGAATATACTTATTGTGGAAAAACAATGCCGAAATAGAAAATTTTGATAGATTTCTTCAGGAAGACAAAGTCTGTATGCAGACTATGAAATGCAGGTATACTACACTAGCATTCTACCTATTTTGTCTTTACTGAGTGCAGTTGAGAAGTCAAGGGTTAGGCTAAAATTGGGAGCAGGAACTGAACTGTATCTGGTACTGCTAACTGAAACCAGTATTCCTATTGGAAACTTAGGTGGTAAAATGTTAAAATTTGGTAGTTTTAGAACTAGAAAGTATAGTTTATGACTATATGGTCATGAATGACAGAAGGAACTTAGAAAAAATCCCCTAGTAATTTCCAAAGCCAGATGACAGAGAGAAGACTAAAAAATCACACACACACACATACACATACAAGAAACGAACAAAAAAACCCCTTCCCAAACCCAAAAACCAGAGGATGGGAACCCAGCTGTAACATCAACAGCAAAAGAAGGAACTGCAGGGCTATTGTTAGCAAGACAGCACTGATGCAGAGATTGTCACAAAAAGATACTCCACTACTAATGCAGGACAGCTGCTACTGAATCACAGCGTGTCCTGAAACATCTTTTCTTAGTCTTTGCTCCTTTACCAACTACAATGGTGTTAATTTTTAAGAAAACTGTGTCAGTGGGTTCCTTGGGAGCATAAGAAGTTGTTCCTTTCCTTTGGGAGGAACTTGGAAAGTTTCCAGAGTGTGGCAGAGCAGAAAGCCAGAAGGAGATGGGAACATGTCCTGCCAAGACAAGGAACCTCACGAAGGAGAGGAAAGCAACTCATCAGACCTCGAAGTTCTGAAGAGTGTATACCTGTGAACCACAGGGGCAGAATTTTGCTCCCATTCAGAGCTTACTCAGGCTGGAAAGACTGGCCTGGATCCAGAAATGAAGTTGATGGAACCTGTTTTATTTTTATTATTGTTGGTGGTTTTTAGGGGCCACAAAGGCAAGAGGAGTGTTTGCCTGGGGTTTGTTTGGTTTTTTTTAACTTACTACACTTCACTTTATCTGCTTAAATGAAACTTGGTTTAGTTTAAACTACAATACAATTGTTCTTATTCAAAAGGTTGAATTAATTTCCTTTTTTCTTTTCTGGGTAACACTAGAAGAAATATTTAAGCACATCTACCTTAAAGCTTTGACTTATTAAAAGTGCCGTCTTAAACACCTTATCTGTTCTAGACAGATCTGCTCTGCTCTGTTCTCCTGAGACTCCAGAGTTGTGTGTCCAGTTCTGGGGCATCCAGTGTAAGGACATGGAGCTGTTGGAGAGGGCCCAGTGGAGGGCCATGAAGATGAAAAGAGATCTGAAGCACTTCTCCAGTGAAGACAATCTGAGAGGGTTGAAGCTGTTCAGCTGGGAGAAGAGAAGACTCTGGGGAAATACTGTTGTGGCCTTTCAATACTTAAAGGGGTCTTAAAAGAAAGATGGAAACAGACTTTTTACTAAGGCCTGTGGTGATAGGACAAAGAGTAATGGCTTTAAACTGAGAAAGGGTAGAGAAGGAGAAAAAAATACGTAGAAGATGGTGGGACACTGGAACAGGTTGCCCAGTTGCCAGAGAAGCTGTGGATGTCCATTCCTGGAAATGCTCAAAGTCAGGTTCGATAGGGCTTTGAGCAACCTGATAGTAGTAGAAGGTGTCCCTGCCCACAGCAGGGGACTGAAACTAGATAGTCTGTAAGTATTCCTTTTAACCTAAACCATTCCGTGATCCTGCTCTGCAAGGTTAGTGTTGTGACACGATAGAGGCAACACACTCCTAAACAGGAATACTGAAATGCAGGACACAGAGGGAGCTTCCCACATCATGGCTGAATCATGATCACTCTAAAAGCCTGAACAGTCTAAACCAACTGTGCAGTAACTTGTGCAACCACGAGTCTGTGTTGGATCCCATGGATACATCTGTCATTCAGGTATGACTTAATGAATTCCTTTACACAATGAAGTCAGAATGAAAAAAACCCACATAATTTAATTTTTTAAATTTAATAATTTTTCTGTTACTAAAATCTTAAGTTATTTAGAGGATTTAAACTTTTAAATATTCTATCAGTAGCTTTTTCCTCACTGGAAAGTACAGAAATGTGTTTGGGAAAGCTCTTGCTTGCCATATGAAATAAACAGAAAGAGATATGACAATTTTTAGGGTTTTTAAAATTGTATTCCAATATTAAAGAAAAAAAGGTGCTTTCTTTAAAGTCCTTGACATTTGTCCATCTATAATTAATGCCTTCAGTGTAAAAAAAAGGCCAGAATTATATGCAAAGAAACAGCCTTTCCTTCTCCAGGGACCTCTCTCTCTCTCTAATCAACTATAAAATAATCCAGTTTTAACTGGTTTTGTTGGTGAGCTTTCTCAAGTAAAGCACCGAGGTTCAAGTAAAGCACTGAGGTATTGAAAGTTACTGCAATGAATGATGGGTATCACTGGCACTGAAGTGACCAGAAACCAAGCAAAGCCTGCTGAACACACTTCAGTGAATCTCTTTAAGAGTGAGTTTTGCAGAATAGGAACATTATACCTGATCATCTGTTTTGCTTACTGATACAATTATGGGGACATGGAGGAATATCAATCCCACTATGGCTGTGGACTGCTTTCTTTTGTCCATTTTCCCAAGTGCTTTGAATTTTACATTTACTGAGAAACCCAGTCAGCACACTTCAGCTAGCCCCTCAAAGTATGGTTGTAGCATGAGGCTGGAATCCTTCAGTCAGTGTTTCCCCTTGTGAGTTTCATTTTTGAAGTGTCCTAGTGTTCATGTGCATACTCAGGCTCCCTGGAACTTCAGCTGAAGTAGCTAAGGGTGCTTGTTCATATCATCTGGCATCAAAAGGGACCAGTAAGTGTTACTGAGAACAGAGAAAATTAGTTAAGACTTAATGCACCCTAATGTGTCTATGTAGCTTTGAGGCAATTCCCTGGATAGGCAAGGCAAGCCTGAATACTTTGCAGCTCAACAAGATGGATAATGCTTTTCAAACAAGCAGCTGTTTTTAATTTTAAAATCTTATTTTATCACCAGAATAGCAAGAAAACAATGCATGAGTGCACACACACACAAACGTGAGCTCACTCTCCTGAACAGAACACAAGTTATGATCTCATACCTTTCACAGCCTGTTACTTTTCCACGGAATTTTTTTTAGTTTAAAAATTGGCACTCACATGAATAGTTTACTTCTACCTATATATTATGTCAATGCTGCAGTTTTGTAGCACACACACACACACACACATATATAAATATATTAAAATATATATATAAAAATATATATATATAAATATAAATCTATAACACTAAAATGGAGTTCTTCTACATGGCCAAATTCTTAGGCTTCCCATCTCTCCCTATAGTTGCATTATTACTTGGCTCATAGATACACAAAAGTATTAAATAAAATCTGGCAAGTAAGTAGGAAAGACGACATTCCACAGACATTGAATTGTGTGAGTGGCTCCAGCATTCCCATCATGTCCACAGTCCATCTTTCACTAGTATTTTAAAATCACAGAAAATGTGGTGCTCAGAAACTATTCAGACAGATGTAAGAATGATCAGTAATACAAAACTAAACCTCCCAAACACTCAAAACATAAGCCTCTGTAAACCAGGAAGTTAAGAACACATTTTATCTTGAAGTATCATAAACACTACTTTAGCTTCATTGACATCTGTAGCAATACTGTATAACACACAGAGAAACAAACTTACCTGCTCTCTAATTTCTTTTAATTTTTCTGCTTTCTTGAGCTTTGTTATATATTCCTGGACTTCTTTCAGCCCCATGTCTGTGCAGAGACGAACTAAAAATCGGAGGCCTAATTGGAAAGCAAAGCATGGTTAAAAAAAGACTTACAAGCAGATCAAGCTACAAGTGCACCCTGACAGAACTGGACACACAGAATGGCAAACAGTGGGTGAAAATAACTGCAAACAAGGTGGCTCCAGTCCAATATCACTATACGAGTTGTGATATTTTGCAAGTAATTGAACATTTTCTCTGTGTCTGTATCCATGAACAGCACAAATACCATTGGTATATGTGGAAGGCAAAAGGCATACTAACTAATTTGGCTCAGAACTCCTGACATTTGCAAAATATTTTGGAAGCTGGAAAGCATAGAAATGATACTAAGATATTACTGAGGAGCTGCTATCAAGAGAATTTTGTTGAAAACAATTTTGCAAATGCCAAGTGAATCAAAATGTTTTTTTCCTCTGCCTCTGGTTGACTTTCTAAAAGGTAATATTTATAGAATTAAAAAAAACCAACAAAGCTGACATGAAAATTGACTGTAATTCTATGATTGAACTAAAAGAATCCCTAAAAATCATTTTTCTGAGACATTCTACCAAACTCTGAAAACACTGTTGGTATTCCTATGTGTTTGTCAACATTCCTTTCAAAGAACTGAAGCAGAAACAAGCAGGACATGATCCATTCTCTCCAGACTGCTTTCACAAACATGTTATTTCATTTTGTGCTAAGTTAGTTTTCTGCTGGTTTAGGAAGCCCTTGATCAGGGAGGGATGAGGGAAGAACCATTGTTTCAGCAGTAGAAAACTTAAATCAGTTAAATTGTCTTGCCTAACTCCTGCCTCCATTTGTGAAATTTGTAGTAACTACATTCAGGTGCGGTTTGGTTGGTTGGTTGTTTGTTTTTTGTTTGGGTTTTTTTTGGTGGTGGTTGTTGTTGTTGTTTTGCATTCTAAAAGGTTTACTAAATGCCCCTCTGAAATATGTGTGACTAACACAAACATAGTATTTTGCTTATAACTTTGAGGAGTTACAGTACTGAATTTCACTTGTACAACAGAGCTGTGATTCCTCTTTAAAAAAAGCAATAAATTCGTTAAAGCAGAATGATACAATTTTAAAATAAAATGAATGTTCTTCCCATATCGCATCTGAAAGCACAGACCTTGTATTTTGGAATTTGTGAGGCACAGTGTGGGATGAAGGAGAACGTTTACACAACCACTGACAACCCTTATTTTCTACAGGGCTTTTTTATTTAGAGGTCACAGGTATGACTGATTTTGCAAAATGTCTTACCCTTCAATGTTGTGTTTCCCACAGTTTAGTTTGAAATCCTCTACGGATTTTCCAGAGGCTGGGTGACCAACTATAGAAAAAACTCAGCAGCAAAATCTCATCCTCTATGTTTTTTTGGAAACCCCGACTTGGATAAAACTTAGCAATAAATTTTTCTCGTATCTAGAAATTTACAGCAGGAGTTTCAACTAGTGGGAACTAGAAGTACAAACACATATTTTTCATAAGAAATATTAAAAAAGTAACATAGTTATAAAATCTAGGATGTATGTATGAGAAAGAACTCATCCAATGCAACTCAGTTAAAGTTTATTTTCATTGCTCTTCTTAACATTACCCTCATATTTCTTAAATTACCCGTCAGTGTTGTCACAAAAAACCACACAGCATTAGCATGAGTAAAAATGTTAGTTAATGGAAGTATTTTCATATGAAAAATACATCATGTGATTACTAACACACCGATGCAATGTACAAAGTTTCCTTTGATAGCTGCACCACGGAATGAAACAACTTACATTCAACATTCTCTGGGAATTTTCTGTGAATGACTTTGTATTTCTCCAGAGCTTTCTGGTAGTTGCCTGCAAACAAAACAAACATCTCCTATCCACATATTCAAACATAAAAAAAGAATATCTGATGAGAAATTGGAACACCTTAACATCAATTCATCTTTTTAGTTAGAGTAAATGATTTAATATTGTAGGACCAAATTTGATAAGACCAAACTTAACATTCTTTATTAATGGATAGTAAAAATTAGGAGCATCTGAAAACAGTCCAAATTACTCTGTAAACAACAGAATTAAGGAGGAGGTTCCTGATTTTTGCCTTTTTTTTTTTTTTTTACGTTCTTCTATGACACCATTGTTCCAGTTTCTCACCATGCTCTCAATAAAGAATTTCTCCCCTATGCCCAGTCTAAGTCTACCCTTTTTCAGTTTAAAACTGTTGCTCCGTGACCTGGCACTGCAGACCTCAGTCTGTCTCCATCTTTCCTATAAAACCTTCTCATTATTCTCCAAGCTGAACAACCCCAATGAATTACAAAAAAAGAAAAAAAAAGTTACAAACCTGCAAGCAATTACAAAAGAGTTACAGAACTTACCACTTCTCCTGTAGCAACTGGCAACCATCAGCGGCCACTTCACTTGTGTCGGCCTGCATACAAATAAAACAAAATCATGTACACTGCCAAACAATGAATGAGCAAAATAACCTGCATAGTGCTGGTAAAGACCTCCTAATCGATTTTTCACCTAGCATGTTGCCTTCCAGGAAAGAATGCAGCCTGCTCAGCTCACAGACAATTCACTGCTGCATCACGCGCCTGTTGCCAGGACTCGCGGTCACTCATTTTCAGCCCTACGTTAGAGTTTTTCTTGGGCTCACGATTCTGTGCCCAGACACAATTAGTGAACCACTGTTGATGTGACATGTGAACCACATGAACCACCAGTGAACCACTGACACGTGAACCACTTCCCTTTGTCAGAGATACACAACCATGCAATGGGGGAGGAACAATTCGCTAGATTGTATTCTGAGGAGATCCCACCGCTAGGGATGGCACGCCCAAGGGATCCCTGCCAGGAAGCACAGTCCCCAGTACAGCTTTGAACCCTAGCTCCTCCTCTGTGCTATCGCCTCGATGTCCTTGCTGCTGCCTCTCCTTCTCTTTTTAGCACATAATGGTGACACTATGTTCAGAGAAAATATTTGAGATGCTTGAGCACATACAATAACACTGTTGGGCTCTTTTCTCATTTTTACCAAGACAATGTGAAAACTAGGAAATTTTCATGTCAACAGCGTAAGCATCCTCTGTAAGCCAAAGCACTTTGCACATATAGCTTAAAACTGAATAGTAGCATATCTGAAAAGGTACTGTAAGTTAACATTTTCAGAATAATTTTGTACTTATCCTCTTCAGTTTTTTCTCTAATCATAGCACAGGCCATTTTTAACTCTAAGCAATCTGTTTGCCTGGTAGTTGCCAAGCAAGTTCATGAAATACAAATGCTGCAGCTTTTTAGTTTCAGCTGAATGTGTCTCCTGCAAAGAAAGGCAGCCAAACACACACCATAATAGAGTTTACTACAGTATGAAAATTCTAGAGAGAATAAATTGTCAGCAGCAAGCACTAACTGCACTAACTCCTTTTATTAATGATAGATTTGAGCATGCTAGGAAACATAAAATAGGGAAGAACTGTTTCCCAATTCATTGTCTAACATGTTCTCTTAGAATGCAATTTAAAAAGTAGTTATTGTGATTAAAACACTGAATGCAATAAACAAATTAAAAAATGCTGTTCACAGTTAAAATAAGGATATGATTTTAAAATGCAACTTTATTTAAAGTTAGTAGCTATTTTTATTTAGTCATATTTACCAATTAGCATACCTAGTCTCTATTTTTAATACCAAATAAACAACAAAATATTTATGCTGTTATCTACTATTAAAAATCTCCTCCCACAGAGAAATATTTTTTTCTGTATTACAGATAGATTACAAGTAATACTGAAGAATTTAATATGCCAGTTCTTCATAAGTACTTTACAATCCACATACTTCATGCATGGAGTGATTGAGACATGAAGCACAAAATATTTAAATCCTTGCCAAAACAAGATTATGAAATAATTCTTTTTATTCTCAGCTGTTTCTTTCCAAATTTTCTAAGAAGGCCGTGAATGCCAGCATGTGCAATCTCATAGCTTGACCAAAATAGGATTTTTTAAGGTGGCCAGTATTTGTAGGGAAAAGAATACTGACAAACCGTGAACTGTGATTTCTGTGATCTCTCTCCTGTGTATTTTTGCCTAATGTACTTCTCTATTTCTTTATAAATATACCACTATTTGAGTGAAGTCTATTTTCCTCTATTTTTTTTTTAATTTTTATCCTTAATTAAACCTTAGATTTTCTCATCTGTAATTAATGTCTACTCTAGCCCAAGCATCTCAAAGCCAGAATTAGAATTTTTACAACCTTTTTACAGTATGATTTTTTCCTTGAATTATACTGTACAAATTTTTTGTTCACATGCTATCTTGTACCTACACGTCATTCAGATGCACAAAACAAAAGGAATGTCAAATTTTAGATCATCACAAGAGAAGCAATAAAGGCTTTACTTAGTCTAATTTTTCATAGTTTTCCTAAAACACAAAGTAAGAAATTCACACTTGCTAGGAGTGAATTTTAGTTCATCTATTAACAAGAAATTCTTCATGAACCTATAGACAAATATTTGTTTCCACATAAAAAGACTGTGTGTGTGTATTTTTAGAATTCTCTTTGAACTCTGGATTACAAATTTAAATTTGACCAAATTTTTTTTATAAACCATTTTCCAGTAAGGTCCCTTTCTGAACTAAAATAAAGTATATGGCCTATATACTTAAGTAAGTGCATCATATTCTGCTAAAGAACAATTTCAGCAATTAAGTTGTTGAACTGAACTCAGTATAATTCAAACATCTTTATCAAGATCAGTATAGCCTGTCAATTTCTTTTCACTGACTACTGGTAGTACAGCACTGCATGTTTTTGCTTACTTATATGCCTTATTTGATGGAAGTAGAAGTTATGTGAAAAGAGAAAATGCAGCAAGATCAGCTAAAACATGCACTTATCTAAACCACCAAATCCTCACCACATAACAAAACAATAGAAAGGAAATATTTCACATAAAGCCACAGAGAAAGAGGTTTTGGTGGCTTTGGAGAACTGTTCTCCACTTCGTAGTTGTGTTTAACAGCAGATAATAAAGAAAAATAGGTTCTAATACCTAACACTATCTTATTTAACACTGAAAATGTAGAGTAAGAGCAAAAACACGCTGTAAATGAACAGAAAGTTGAGAAAATTAAAAAATATAACAAATATCCTTAACCCTGCTGTTAGTTTATAGTATTAAAGTTATCCAGCTGATTTATCTCTAGGTGTACTGATGGATGTCTAGTCAGAAATCTGAGTAGGCATAAAATAATAACTACTTACAGGATAAGTGCTGCCCTTTCAAAGTACTCAATGGCTTTTTCACAGAACTGGGTGTCAATGTAATACGCTCCAAGCCATTCAATGACCTCAATGTTGGAAGGGAAATACCGGTAGGACTGACAAAATAGGAAAGGTGAAAAACGGCACAACTTCAGTGATAAACATCTTTATGTTGCTTCTGGAATATCTTACTCAAGTGTTTAATTCTCCAGATGCCCAAAACATGTAATATAAATGAATGGAAATAGTGTGCTACACTAAGTGATCCTGGTGGGGGGAAAAAAAAAAAACCAAACCAGCATGCCAAGTTTTCTAATTGCAGAATGCTTTTTAGAAGTTACCCAAGATGAGTTTATCACATTTTCCACCTAGCCTTATTTGAAATACTATTTCAAATAGCAAAGACATTTACTTAAATCACATCTATGTACAAATAACGTACCTAAAACATTAAACAATGCTAACTAGTAAGTGTACAATCCCACATTCACATCAGTCTGCTGGAAAACTCACCCCAAAGCATTCCCTTCTATACATACATAACTACATGAATAGCATTTTCCGCTTTTTAGACATTCCCTCTGAAACAGGCAGCAAAATTATCATCAAGCACAACTCAACTGGTAATTCAGGTTGCAACACAGCCTTTGGTCACCCTCACTTTGCACAGATGAAAGAGAAGTCTCAGATTGCACCAGACACTTCCTGTCTTGTTCTTGTTTCTAACACAGAAGAATCTCTATGAACTACGGGCAGTAATTTGAAATGAAAGAAGTTGTCTGTCTTTAGACAACTGTGTATACATAACGTATAGCTATACTGTTAAAATATATTTAAAAACTTCAAAACATAAACAAAACACAATATATATGTATCTCCATACCTATTACAGTTTCCAAACAACTCAGTCACATTACACACCCCTAAAATTACTTCTGTTATATCCCAATTTTATTTTGTCCCAGGCTGTATTTTAAATTAACATTATTACAGGTCAGTGTAAACAACGACTACATTAAAAAAAAATGGAAAGTCTGAGACCAATATCCGCATGGAAACATAACCTATGTATTTCCTTAGGATCTGACTAAAAAAATCAGACTTTGTTAACTCTCTCCCAGTATTTCTTTATCCTCTTTCTGGATGACATTTTATAAGGTTTAAATTAACCAGTTGTTCATTTGATATAGGAACCTATGGCAAAATTTTCTTTACTAAGGACAAAGTGCATTGAAAAAGCAATATAAGAGCAAGTACCTCACAGTAATAATGAAAAGCTTGGGATTTATCACCTTCAGTATCATATAAATTCCCTAGCTTTGAAAGTACATGTGGATCAGTTGGTACTACACTGATCAACTGCAGCAGCCACTCTATGGCTTGATTGTGATCTTCCATGATCTGGTATCTGAGTTTTCCCCAGTCAAGGAATGGTGCCAGTAATAGTTTGATTTACTCAGAATCCCTACTACTGTACCTAATGCAATCCATATGCTGAACACTACACCAGTCACTGTAGTGTGGAGATACAATGACTTTTTTTTTCCACGCTGTTTTCATAATTTCATTTGTATCAGAAAGTATTTTTGTTATGCTAGAAAAAGAAAAGTATTCAGAGACTTTGTCTGCTCTTTCACCTTAGAACAACGTTGGACTCAACAGAACCTTGGGCTCAGTTGTCCTTTCTCTCTCTCTCTGACAGGAATCTTACTTTGACGTCCTCATTTATAAGAATGAAGCGTGAGATCCAGGCCATTTATCTGCAGCCTTTACAACCTGGCTAGTTTCTGCACTAAAAGCATTTTGTTCTAGAGTGATTAGGTAAAACTGCTATTCCCTTTTGCCAGAACAGCCTTTTGCCAGCAGAGAGGTTTCCTGCTGTATGTCTAAGGAGCACAGCCCAGACTGTTCTGGTCCAGAGGAGAGCAATTTTAGCTGTAAGAGCCCGCAGTGTGCTCTTCCCACCTGAATGGCACAATGGCTCAGAGTTCTGCAGCGGTGTCAGCTGGCCCTACTGCCCAGCCTGTTTTTCAGTTTCTGCTGCATCCTACCTGACACAGAAGAAGCTTCTGAGAATTGGTGGAAAGCACTTTTACATAGCAGTGAAGCAGAACAGCCCTTCCCCAGATGGACACTCAGAGCTGTCGGGCCATTTATGCCGCTGTAAAGGGGCTATACATACGTGGCTATATATATATATATATATATATATATATATATGTGGAATAGAGATCAGAGCCCTTTCGGATTTTTGGAGGTTACTTATTTTACTGACTAGAATACATTTTTATTACCTACACTATTCTTAAAATGTAGTACATCAACTGGAATCTGTTCTGCCTTGGGGAGGATTTTATTACAGACTGGACATCCTCAGGAGCATTATTAAAGAAGTTCATAGTTTAGAATATCACTGGTGATGTGCAAAGCCAATCTCTTCCCTCAGCATTTCAATCTGTTGAGGTTTTGCAGCGCTGGGAGACAATTATTTCCTTAAAAATACACTAACTAATCTGAAACCAGCTTTCAGAACAGAACTTCACATTTATTAGCTATGTAATTTTTTTTCTTAAATATTTTACTTAATTTTGCTTACATTTGTCACATTATTTTCATAATAAAACCAGCAGCATTTTAAATATTCCATGACACAATTTAATACTGAGTGTAAATCTAATCCCTGCAATGTGAACAGTCTTAATGTTCTTCACTCACTTCACTGGAAATATTCAGTAAGGGTTAAGTTCTGGTCTCATCTTTCTCACAAACATCAGCTAATAAATCATTGTTACTATAATGGACATAGTAAATTTCTAAATCACCTTGACATGATTGAAATACAATTAAATGAGTTTACTAAAACCACCATTCCTTATCATAACCCAGAAAAAGATACATGCTTGCTAGCTGGTAAAGGACTTGAGCACTATTTGGAAGGATTGCATGGAGTTTCAGAAAGCAATCCAAAGCTTCGTCTATCCTGTTTAACTTCTTGTAAGCTAAACCTAAAAAATAAAGGTTACAGTATTAATATAATGAGAAACAGATAACTTCAGCATATTAACTGAAAGAATAACCAAGAAAAGCTAAATGGGAACACAGTACTTGGAGGCAGTGTACCTGCCTTGATTTTAAAGGACTCTCTATTTGTGAGAGCCATGCACAGAATTCTTATGAGCCAGCATGACCTACCAAACTGAGGAACACAAGGAATGTGAACCAAATCAAAGACCAAGAACCTATGTAATCTCATTTTTTGAACAAGATGAATGAGGGAAAGGCAAGGCTTTTAGAGGAGAATGACTCTCATAGTTTAATAATGCTGAAACTGGCATCCTTTTAGTAGACAGTATGAATTCCTTAATCTTCAAAGTAATTTATTCATCTGTGATTACTAATTGATGTTGTTAACACTGGGAATATTCTTTTTGCAGAACAGACAGGTAGTACAAGTTAATACCTTGCCATGACATAAATTACTCAATAAAGTAATAATAATTCACACATATTTCTATAAGAGAACTTTCAAAGACAGATTCTCAGAAACACTAGTGCTGCCTTCAGTCAAAAGCTAAATCACAATAGCACCTGTGACTTACCAAGATTATAAAGTGCTTCAGTGCATAAGGAATCATTCCTGAGAGCTTCCTTATAAAATTCTGCTGCTTTTTCAGAGTCTCCATTTGCAAAAACAGTATTTCCTTTGTTAGTTAGAGCTGCTGGATTGTACCTATCAGAATTCACAGCTAAATCTGCGTAGTTAGTTGCTTGTTCCAATTCATTCCCCTACATGAACAAAACAAACATTGTATTAGTCATTTGTCAGGTAATTTCCTTGCAGCTGTGGCTTCTTACAGGAATTTCAGGGGATTGAGGATGAAAAACAACCCCATTATTCAGTCCTAAAATATTTCTTACGTATTTACATAAAGTAGATAATCTCTTTCAGATTTCAGCTATCACTTAAGACATGTCTTGCCACTCTGTCCCATTCAGTCTGCAAGCTTTCTTCATTGTAATAAAGCAGCATTTATTAAAAATAAATAAAAAATTAAAAAATCTATACCCTACAAACTTCATACACAAACACACCTACCTAAGCTACATATATAATGTGTTCCTGAAGTTCAGCCAGGGTCCCCAAGGCCAGTGTTTTAAATGCAGCCGCTGAGCTTCTGCACAAATCCAACTGCAGGCATGTTTCAGTGGCCTGGGGCTCAATCTCACTCTTCTTCCCATCAACAGTGTACAAAGGGACCTGATCCAAATTTCAACTGGTGTTCCAGAATAACTACTCTAGGGTGTAGTTTCTTCTTGTTTACAGAGATTATTTAGGCAGACACAAAAATTGCTATAAAAACACAGAGGTTGCTACATAAACTGCAGCTCTTAAGTGGTTTTGTTGAAGTGAACACTTACCAAATAATAAAGGAATGAAAGGTTTGTTGCAGCTGCACTCTTTACTCTGGTATCCCTTTTTTCAAACATTTTCAAAGTCTCCAGTGCCTAGAAATAATTTGGAAACAACTTACTTCACACTGAAGTGAACTTACTCCAAAATCCTTTCAGAAAGCATTGATAAACTTCACAGTAACAAACAGCTGAAATTATCAACTCACATACATGATAATTACTGGAGCTTGTAACACACACTTTGTGAGCATGTCCACACAAAACTATATCTGTATTTATACAATATTAATTTTCATCACAAAATTTCAATAATATTGGCGATTTATTACCTATCCAAAATTTAGATTAGATAAGGCTACTGTGAACTAGATATCTGACAATTTTGCATATACAAAACACAATGTTAGACTATTTGTTTTTAATCTAGTGAACTAATAAAAATTCTCACACTTATTCTTCTACTTCTTTAAGTGAACACAAATGAATTGACATAAAACCCTAATTAAAAACCTGAAAAAGAACACATTATATAAAAAAATATACACCATAGTGTAGGACTGGATTTTGATGTTCCTTTGTTTTGTGTAATAAGATGATGACAATTGTCTAAGTTTAGGAAGTACTCAAATGTGAAGCTTGAGGCCAGAAGATTTATTTTCAAACTTTAACATGAAAACTAAATTTCCTAAACTTCAAAATAAAGATGCTTATAGACAAAAACCCCAGCCTATTTATAGCAAGTACACTACAAAAATCCCTTTGATATAAAAGGCAGCTTTTTCTTTTCATTGACTATGGAATAACATTTGTAAATGCAGACTAAATTATTAAATAAATCTGTCTCAGTTATGCTAAATGTTTATTCTAACAACACAAACTGTTAGAACATCACAATGAGCCCAGCTCCATCATCGATTACAACACAGATGTGGCAACCACAATTTAACCATCAACATTAGCAATTCAAAAGTTTCCTTCCTCCTTTCCATGAAGTCTTTAGGCTGCTGTTTACATATCAAAGCAAAGGCACGACACTATATGTCAGATGCCAAAACAAACATAAAGAAAACTTTAATTGTCTGTCATACATAGTTTTCACAGTTACTCTACACAAAAACCACAACTGTATTAATGATGTGCAAAATGATAAAATATATACAGCTACATGTAGGTCATAGATTTAGTCAACTACATTCTACCCAAGAACTATGAACTAATAATGATCCTAATATTCTTCTAATAGAAAATTCTTTAAAAATACACTAATTTCAATCAAGAAAAGCATTTCAAAAGTTAGGCTCTAGATTTTGTGGTCTCAGAAATGTATGAATATTAACTATGATACTTTAAAACTTTTTATATATATATTTGTGACTTTCTCCAAAACCAGAATGATCCCAAATATTTCCAGATGTAACATTACTACATCTAAGGTACTCTACTCTTAAGGAAAGATTTGCTTCCTCATGGAATTAACTTTGGGTGAATTTAGAGCTTTACAGTTCAAAGTTACTTTCTGAAAAGCCATTTCGAATTGTATCTGATTTATTTACCTTTGCTTTTACTGCTAAATGGACCTTGGATGATATAGACTGGACAGAAATGCCCTTTTCAAGTATAACGAAAAGTTCACATGGTAAATTATCTTGTGGGTCTCTTGAACCATTTCAGCAATTATGAGCCCTAGAAGAAAAATCCATAGGCAGTATTCCTTTTGTCCTTGTAAAGTAGCACTGCATCATCAGTTACATTTAAAGATTTCTAAGGAACTTCTAACTTTTTAATCCCAACAATAACAATGACTTAAGTTCAACAATCAAAATAGACTATCCAAACTATTCTTTGTGACTTGCTTCCAGTGTATCTATATTCTTTGCTTACAGAAGTTAAATTTCAAAGCAGTTTGACTCTAGGAGGGTGCACCAGAGATGTTAAGAAGACGCATGGTTAACCTGCAGAATTTTATTTTAAAATTAAATTTCAAAGTTTTTCTTTGATGTCAAAAAAAATCAAAATATTTTACACACAACTAAACATAACATGGCAATTTTCCCTTGAATTTTATTTTATATACACAGACTGTTTTAAAATAATATATTCATTGTGATGAACCCATACTCAAGCCCATTGTTCTAACAGGAGCAATCTATTTTAGTTTGTTGGGTTTTTTTAAAAAAAAGACACAATAAAACTTCAGCCTTGGAATTGAGTATCTCAAAAATTATCCATTCTTGTTATTCAGCCAAAGGTGTGTTGAGCAGTTGGTGAGTTAGGAAGTATATGAACAACAGACAGACAGGATGAATGTAAATGTCAGCTGCAGTTTTATTAGAACAAAACAAATAGAAAGAAACTCTGCAATCACTATTCTGCAGTCCCACTGCTGTTAAGTGGTTCCAGTGCAGGTTAAAGGTCTTCTGTCACATAATCCAAGTAAAAAGGTTCTTCTCCCCTTGCTCCTAACTTCCAACACACTTCTCTCTCCCTCCATTGAAGTACTCCAAAAAAATCACTAACAATCTCAGTATCTCATTTTACCTCTGGGAACTGATTTCAGTTTTTTTAACCTATACTGAACACTAACTGGAAATCACAAAAAATTACCATTGAAACAATAAATTCCTGAGATCATAAGACTTTTTACCTACCTGTAACACTCTCACCCTTCAAAAGCTATCATCAGTAAAGCTACCAGATTTGCACAAAACTTTGCAAACTCTCAAAATGCTTCCTGCTCTCCAAAAATGTTTCGGTGTGCTGGTTTTGGCTGGGCTAGTTAATTCTTTTCATAAAAACTTGTGTGGGGGTCTGTTTTGGGTTTCTGCTGGGAACTGTTGATAATACAGTTTTAGCTAAGCAGGGCTCTCACAAAGCCAAGGCCTTTTCTGCCCCTCACCCCCACCCCACCAGCGAGTGGACTGGGAGTGCACAAGGAATTGGGACAGGACAAAGCCATGACAGCTGACCCCAGCTGATCAAAGGGATGTCCCAGACCATAAGGTGTCATTTTCAACATAGAAAGCTGGAGGAAGAAGGAGGAAGAGGGGATGTTTGGAAAGATGCTGTTTGTCTCTCCAAGTCACCATTATGCACAGTGGAGCCCTGCTCTCCTGGGGATGGCTGAACACACTTGCCTGCCTATAGGAAGTGGTGAATAAATTCCTTGGTTTCACTTGGCTTGGGTGCACAGCTTTTGCTTCATCTATTACACTGTCTTTATTCTAGCCCATGAATTTTCCCCCATTCACTGTTCTGATTCTATCCCCCATCCCAACAGGGCAGGAAGTGAGTGAGTGACTGTGTGGTGCTTAGTTGCCAGCTGGAGTTAAACCACAAATGAGACATGCAGGATAATACAGGATAACTCTCTTGCTGTATCTACAGGGAAGAAGAGGATGAGACAGACAGGATGAGTGAGTGCTGCTCAGAAAACCAGAAAAGCTTAGATATGAGGAGTAAAGCAGGCTGAAGTTAAGCATGTGGTCCTGTGTGCATCCCTCCAAGATGTGGGAATGTGAATGACCTTAAAAGGTGACAGGTATCCACAGCTTCAGCTCTAATTTTGCTGTATATGATCTCCTGTAATTCTTGCCACTCATGCACAGCTGGGGATTGCTCTATTCCTTCTTATTTATCAAGCATTCCTCTCACTGAATGTACTAGCCAGTGCATGTTAGAAGAACACCCATCAGATCCTGTCAGATATCTGAGTTTGTTTTTGTTCAGGTGAAGCTTTTTTCTAACTACTCACATTCCAAACCAAGCCTTGTATGTAATGGAATGACAGAAGAGCCAATTAAAGTATAAGGATAATTTATAGTATTTTAGGGAATGCTGTAGTACATGGGGAATACCAAGAACACTAGAGCATAAAGAGCAACTATATATAGGAGGTGCACCTGCATGTATTCTGGTACTATAGTCAACCTAATTGAGAGAAAGATTCAGCTCATATTAATGAAAACAGCCCCAGGATGATTAGCAACAGGCTTTCTAGGCTCTACTGACTGTACTGTCCTCAGTTCCATTAACTGCAATGACAGCTTGGGCACCCAGTGAAGAAAACCACACTTAATGTGTTTTGATTTTGAAATGCACTGCATTCACTCTAACTTCTGTGGAAGAAATTTCATTCAAATAAAACTTGTCTCTTGCCAGTGTTTTTATAAAGTTGTTTTACTGATCAGCATCAAAATAATTACCGTTTGAATAAATCACACTTTCCCTTGCCAAAAAATATGCTGTGGCTAACAAAGGTATCTTTTCAATTACAGTATTAAAAAGTACTAATGTGAAAAGTTACTATACCTGGTTAAAATTCTGTTGCCTCAAGTAAGTAGTGGCTTTATTTATTTCCAGATCATTGGCTAACTCTACATAGTGGGAAGCTTTCACTGCATCAACACACCTGCAACAGAAAGCAAGCCATGAAGATAAACAAAATGCATCTGTGCAAATGCTTCCAAGTTACATATTTTTTTCAGCTAATTTGCTTTCTGAACTGAATTTTCTTAGCTTATCTTTCTTCACAGTGGCAAAGAGCACTCTGATTAAAAATACTTGTAAGAATATTTCAGTCGTCTAACCTATCCTGATTACAGTATCTCTGCTGACTCTTGTTTCTTTTAAGCCAGCTGCCTAAAGATCACTTTATTTTCTATCACTGAGCAACACTTGATGTCAAAAACTAAAATAATTTTTTCAAGCTATTTTCTTTGGCTGCCTTCTATAATGTGGTTTTACAAATTTCATCTCCTGATGCACACATTACCAAACCCATAAAAAATATTAGTGAATGAAGCCAGAGACTACAGACTGTGTCCCTGAGCTACATCATCATAATAATAGAGTCATAATAAGAAGTCTCTTTCTGGTCATCCCCCAGTTATTTGTGGCTTAGGTCTTCTGCAAAAAGAGTGCAGAACAGAAGGCAGCAGACAATTTGCATGTTCACTCACAGCCACCGTCTTCCACGGTTTGGTGTGATCTACTTTCAGCTGCCTGATCATTTGAAGTAAGATCTTTATTTATTGTATGCACATTCTGTTCTCTCAAACACTTGGAAAACAGGCACAGTAAATGAACAACTTGTAGGATGCTTCCTTAATCCCTTCCACTATTTTTTAACTGGTGGAAAGCCGCCTTCTTTCCTTTTAATAGCTGGCTATTTTGCCAACAGAAGTTTAATTCAACAAACTGCCTGCTGTTATAATTGGTTTGGCATGTGGACAGTCGTTAGACAAATGCCTTTTATGTTAGAGGAAAAGTTGTAATAAAACTTGGTAATTTCTTTTTTTATTACAGATGTCTTTGCAACATCAAAAAAGCATTTTCAACAGTTAGTTAACATCCTTTAACCATAAAATGCAATGAAATCTAACTATCCAACTGTTCTTCATGAAATATGACAGAACAGTCCCAATATTATGTCACATTTTAAGTGAGAAGTTATGAACGCTGAAGAATATTCTCTAAATAAAATGAATTTGATTGAAAGTACGTTTAATATTTAGAGGACCCATAATAAAGTTTATAATTAGGAAAACTAAGCTCAAGCTGCTGGGTAAACTTCTTCAT
Organism: Hirundo rustica; assembly: GCF_015227805.2. Classification (NCBI taxonomy): domain Eukaryota; kingdom Metazoa; phylum Chordata; class Aves; order Passeriformes; family Hirundinidae; genus Hirundo; species Hirundo rustica. Next base: position 45,073,995 of record NC_053451.1, on the reverse strand, counting down.
TTGGCTTGAATACCTCAGCTTAAAATAACCAAGAGTAAATCTGTCCTGATACACCAAAAGCAATCTCACAGATCTCAGCGAAAGTTGTTCAATTTGCCAGAACAGGTTTGAGAGCATGTTACTCCATGACAAGCATTCTGTGGATAGCACTAAGAAAACTGAGTATCTGACAACCTTTTCAAGTTTTTCCAAACAAAAAACAAGACACACAGCAAACAAATCTGACTTGCTCATGCTAACAAATTAGAAAACAACAACATAACTTTTCACAAGACATATTATTTAAGTCCTGATAATTCAGAATGGCAGAAGTGGGGAAATTATAAGATTATAATTATTATTAAACCATCAAACACCACCTTGTGGACTCCAGCAGACAATACATGTCTGTGTGAGAGATTGTTTCCTGTCAGGATAAACAGCATTCCTAGCAAATTATAATTATAGGACCTGCAAAATTTGAGAATAATCCTAACAGGTCATAAACCTCAGGTAAAGAACAGTCCTCTTTTCCCTTCAAACATTAATCATTACCCAAACACTACCATATATTTTAGTGCAATACAGTAATATTGTGCCTACAATACACAATGTTCATTTGAATACATACTATTTTCCAAAGCTATTAAAATATAACAAAAAATATCAAAGTAAGCTCTCATAATTAAAAAAAAATTTGGAAAAGTTATCCTATTAATTTTTATACTGTCATTATAGGAAGTGTGTCTAATTGAATTTGTTTTAAAGATAAGATTATTCTGCTGTAGAAAATACCACAGAAAGCAAAAGCTAAGCTGTACATTGAAAAATGAAGTCCAAATGATGAACTGAGTCAGCAGCTTATCACCGTGTGCACTTGTATAAATGTTTTAAGAAATGGTAGATAAAGTTTATATTTATAAACATTAAGCTCATAAACGAAATTCAAACAAACCTTTCTTAAAATTTAGATTCCAGTGTTTTATAAAATTACTCAATGGAGTGATCAAAACTTCTTAAGCACCCCAAGTCTTCATTATGCTATCTTCAACCTTAAAGACTAGCAATCACTGCCTTCCATACAGCATTTGTCTGCTGAGACTTTTAAAATCTTTTCAATTTTGAAACTCAATTTTCAAATTCAATTGAACTTTTGTTTCATTGAACTTTTGTAAATTCAGAACACAACAAAACGTATAATTAAGAGTTGGCTTTTGATGTTAAATTACTTTTTAAGACAAAACACGTTCTAATGCTTTGTTTCGTTAGGGGGCAAACTGAAAATTGCCTGGCTGTGTTTGAGATGCACAGAGAACCCTGTTTCCAGGCTGCTTCCATCTCTTAACTGGTTTCATAACCAGCACAAGAGTGGACATGGTTTGGACAAAAAGAAGCCCCACTTGACTCTTACCAGTCATAGCCTACTGCAAAAGATGTCTCGATTGCTGGCGCAATGAGTTTAGCAGCTGTCATGATGTATTCCTCTGCCAAGGACTTCCTAGAGGGAAAAAAAACAAAACAGAAAAACACAACACAAGAATATGAAAGAAATTCTTCACTGTCAGTGCAGTGAGGCACTGGAACAGGTTGCTCAGAGAAGCTGTGCATGCTCCGTCCTTGGAAGTGTTCAAGGCCAGGTTGGATGGGGCTTTAAGCAACCTGGACTAGTGGGAGGTGTCCCTGCCCATGGCAGGGGGGCTGGAACCAGATCCTCTCTAAAGTCCCTTCCAAACAAAACCATCCTATATTTGCATACAATCCTATGTCACCATTTCAAAAACACATACAGAAAAACAATCCAAACAAAATGTGTTCTGGCTTATTCCTGCACTCAGTACAAATCTCAGAAGTAATGTAACCAGTTACCTGTTACTACTATTCTTCTGTATCTCGATTAAGGTCTTAGTTGGGTTTTCTGGTTTCCTTTCACTGCACACTAGTTGTATTTTTTTAAAAAACTCAAATGCTGCAAGTTTTAAGCAGTGCATCCTGTAACATTTGGGATAGATACTCTAGGGCAGTACACTAAATTGAGTGATCCAACTGGTTCTTCTGAGCATATTCTTTCCTAAGAATATAGAAAAAGGAGGGAGGACACTTTTGTAACAAGAGCTGAGGCCAGGTAGGAGGACAAGACTGATAATCCTTCCAGAAGATAAAATTCAAGGCACCACAGTCATGAAAGAACAGAGTCCACCATTACCTCTCACGTTCTATTTGACTTAAACTGTCAATTTTAATGGCTTCAATCAGTAGATTCGTATGTAGATCATCCTGGAGGGGGACAAAACAACTGCAAATTATACCAGCATTCAAACATCTTATTTATTTTATAGACAATATGACTGCAACCATAAACTGATGTCACATATATATAGTCTATAATGACACTTACTTTCCACATTTGAAAAAGCAACCTTCAGTTTAAAGTAGTTTTCTAACCATATACTCTGAAATTTGGCATTACAATACTTCAATACTGTTTTTCTGCTCATGTGTGCTGTCACAGCTCACATTAAGGTTGTTAACAGACGCAGTTCATGTGATGTGTATCAGACCAGGACGACTGCAGATCACAGTGAGAATATTCTCACGCTTAAAAATAAGCATTTGCTGAACCGCTGTGGTATTCAGCAGATGAGGACTTGCGCTGCCCCCTCATTACAATAACTTGCAGGATCATCCTATGGTTTCTGTCACACATCTCTGTCAGCTCTAAAAGAAGTTATGCAGAGTATGCTGGGTAGCCTTTCCCCATTTACTGGGCACAGATCATAGATTTATGCAAAAAAAAGACCAGAAGGAAACCGTGATCTTTTCTCTGACCTCTTCATAAAAAAATAGAAAACTTAGAATACCTGTTAAAATTATGGCTTGCCTCCCCTTAGAAATAACTTCTGCAGTCTCAAGGCTTTCTTCCAGTGAATAATCTGACACAGCCCTCAATTCAAAGGCTTAATGATCCTAATTTTTTATATTAGAAATTATATAAAATGTATCAAAATATATACATCTCTATCATTAACTATATCTGTATGCTTCATATGTTAAATTTTATTTCCTTATGCTATGACAATAGGAAAACAGCTACTCTTAAGCTGCAAACAGTTTGAAGATTAGTTATATATTTGAGCTTTAGGACCGAAAGATTTGTGTCACTGAAAAGAAGACCGCTAGGAGAAGATAAAAGGCTTGATCTTTCTACAAAGGATTTTTTTATGAGAGACCCTAAACCTATTAACTATTTTTTCCTCTCTTTAGCATCATGGAAAGTCAAAGGAAGTCCAGTTTCCAACAAAGTCTAATAAACTAAAATAAGCATCTGTAAATGTCACTATAGTTTTCTTCTGTAAAGTACCACAACAATATTACAAGTTTTATTAGCACTCACTCAAGGAAACTTGCATTAACCCACTCATTGTTTAGCTCCCTTTATTTTACCTTATAAATATTTTATTAAAATTTTATATAAATGAAGATGGTAAAGCAGTAAGTGAGCTATGTAAGTAAGCCCAAATGAATTTCAACAATATCATTCAAAAGACAATCTTGTGGTATGGGTTTTATGTACATCATAGTTTTTGAGGAAAAAAAGATATAAATGTTCTCTCATTATTTTACACATCTGAGCAGTACTGCCAAACTAAAGGCATGCTGGCAAAAAAGTTATTTCAGATACTTAAATACACATCAATTTCCATATTCAGTACAGTCCAAGTATTCAGTCGCTTTCCCTCTTTCTCCTGATTTACTATGTAAAGACAGAGTTTATTTTTTTCAAACTTACATTTAATGAAATGTATTTGTCGTCATAATCCACTTCCAAGGGAACTTCAATGAGGTTTTTGAAGGCTTTCTTCATTTGCTCACCATTTCCAATAGCAAAGTAACACAGGATCAGGTTGAAGCCTGCCTTCAGGTTTGGGGATATGCTCATGATTTCCTCAAATGAAGAAATGGCATCAACGTACTGGCCAGTTTTAATAAACGCAACGCCAATATTCTCCATTACTTTTATCCTAAGTAAGAAATCAGGTTTAGGTTGGATTTTTAACTACTAAATCATACTGTATCCAAACCTTGTATTTCATAACCATGCCTCCTAGAAGAAACTCACCTCATGTGCTTGTGGCAACTAGTAATCTGGTCTAGAGCCATACGGTAGAATTTGATCGCTTTGGAATAGTTCCGTTGTTTTAAATATATATTTCCCATATTTACCTTCAGTATACCTATCAAAAGGAGTCAATGAGTTACATTTTAAAAGTGTTTCAAAGTGACAGAGTAGAACAACTTCTTAATAAATCTGTCTTCATTATGGGATAGCAACGTCCCTTTAAAGCATCACTGCACAGAACTGCCTTCTGTGAATTTAACTCAAGAGAGGATGAGAGAGGAGATGAAGTAGTGATGAAACCTAGAATAGACCTATCAGGTAAGATGTATCCTGATTTTGATTTTGAATTGAGGGACGAAATGGAAATTATTTATAGTGCTCTCCAGGAAGACAGCTGCAAATAAGCATTTCAGAAAAAAACACACTGTAGGAGTCTCAGATATATGTAAAATACTAAAAGAAGCTTTCAAGAGGGAAAGGACAAGTCAAAAGAGAAAAAGTTAGTACTAGAGAAGACCACATAGCGTGTGCAGCATGAGAAAATCATGTATTTGTCTTTATGTTTAGCTTAGTCTGTGGAAAGAAAAGACTCCATGAGTCAGTATAATTTAATGTGGTTTGGCTCTCCGAGTCAGAGAGTATGAATATCTGTCACCCACTCTGAGTGGCAGACATGAGGGCTGAGCACTTCTCTGAGTATCAACACCATGCAGATGCAATCCTCACTTTGAATGCCTGACTACCAGTTTTAATCCACTTTGGGATACAACCTACCTCCATTGCTGAACATCTTATTCTTCACTATAACTTGGTAAGTAGTCAGCGCTTCAGCATACATTTCATTGGCAACATACTGACTGGCCAGATTGAGGAGAACCTAGAAAAAATTGGAATTACAGGTACAAGAAAATATATTGTCTTCTCAACAGTAATAAACTTGAATTCATAGTAGATAATTTCAAGTTAATTTCTTGGAACTATTGTCTTTACCACTTGTAAGCTTCCTGTCTTTAATATTCTCTGTTGGTGTCAGGTAAAATAGCGCTGCATTTTTTCCATAGCCTTATTCTGACCTTCATGGTAAAAAAAAATTACCAGGTCTGCCTAATTCAAGATATTAATTGTTAATAAGTATCTCTACAGCACTACCTGGAATATGAATTTAAATATCCCTCAAGTAATTTTTTGCATGCTGTACCCTTTAAAAAAATAAAAAAGTTTACTATTTGAAAACCAGAAGGTAAATCTAGATACTTGTTTTAAGATTCAGGAATATTACTATATCCTATTTCATGTAACACATTCTTGGTCACTTTATGGTTCAATTTAAAGACAGCACCAGATCTTTCCTGCTTTGTTTTCTCCTCTTGGCATATTACATTCTTTAAGCTATTTATTTCTGAAATACAGGGTCTGCATCTGCTATATTTTGACATGCAGGTTTGACATGTGAGTAAATATCTGGAATGCATATCCATCGAAATTCTTCTCCACTTAAGGTAGACTATGTGGTTTCTCTGGTATTTCAGACTGCATGGGAATGCACTTGATGACACGAATAGATCTCCTCTATACACTGCCAGGACCATTACAACACAGATACACACTTCAGGAAATACTGACATTTCTGCTCAGGAGGTTTTTTTAGCAATATTTCAGTCACTGAAGATTTCTAAGCACTTACTGTGTAAGTGAGGTCTAAGTTGATGCTTTCTGGAGGAGCGATTTGTTCACGCTGTCTCAACAATTCTCGTTCCTGTCTTCCAGCCTCTTTTGCTTTTTCCAGAGCCTTAAACAAAACACTACAATTTAACAGTGCCTTGAATCTTACTGACTCAAGATGATGAAAACACATTCAAAACAAGTATGAAGAGAATATACTCATGTCTATTTTCTTCGGTTTATAGATTGCACCAAAAGCCTGAAAACAGCACCAAAAACTCACCAAAAGGTTTTAATTAGCAATAAGCAGACATACAATTATCTAAGTCTGCTTAGCTGTGTAATTATGTACCCAATTATAATTCTCTGCAGATTGGTGTCAATATCCTTTACAAGTAACGCTTTGGGTCTAGCAAGTGCCATTAGCAGTCCTGTGTGCCACCACAAGGGTGCAATGGTTAACAAAGTAATGGTTACTACTCAAGGTGGCTATCTGGAAGCCAGTGGTGAAAGAAGTACCTCATGATATAGTTTGATTCATAGTCCTTAGGCTAGAAGGCAAATCCAACTTGGCTACTTTACAGAGGAGTTCACAATTTTGATGACTTTTGCAGAAAAATGGATATTCTGCTGGACTTGGCAAAAACGAACATCCTATAGGATCCTCGAAGTCATCTGATACAATCTAAATAAGAAACAACCCTTTCACATCAAGAGCATTCCTGACCATACGTGCAAGAGGCCCAGGAAAAACTAAAAAATAGCCACTTCTCAGTGGCACAACAATGCTGTAGTACACCCTGTAACAGAATAAATACATTCAAATGTTTATTGGAAATAGTTCCTTATCCATGGGAACCTCTGATCATACCCAGGAACTGTTAAATGGTAGCTAGCCTGGGCCAGAACTGTGCCAGCACAACTAATTCATCACACCCGTCTGAAGAGGTCAACAGACACAGCAGGAAGGAATTTTTGTAACACTGAAATCTTAAAAAATATATATGCCAGAAATAAAGCTCCTACATCATTTTTAAAGCAAAGCAAGGCTATCACTAGACTAGAAGAGTCATAATAAATTTAGAATTTAATTATTTTAATGATTTTAAACATTTGACTGCAAGTCATTTTGAAACATCTACACAAATTACAGCAGAAATTAACTGAAATTCAGAAAAACTACCAATTTCAAGTCTCCACAGTTATGAGCAACACAGCTTTCTTCAACCAGTTCATTCACTTTTTTTTCCAACTGCTTCATCTTCTCTTCTAAACTAAAATAAAAATAAAAACAAAAGGATTAACACTAAAATTAAAGTAATGTAACTGCAAACACTAAGCTTTTACACATTATATTCTTAATAAAACAATACAATGACATATCACACGTGACAACTAACTGGTTTTCCCATCTAAGGAAGTATTGTGTGAAACTATGCCTGGAGAAGATTGTCCAAAGATATCACATTCACACTCTTAATTTGAGAACGGAGACCTAAGAAAACATGAATCCTCTTACAAGAAGAGTACAGACAGGCAAATTCCAGAAACTAAATTTGTTCAGGAGAAGTAACTAAAAAAGAATAGATGAGCTTTCATATCACTAATAAAATGAAATAGCACATTAAAAACAATTAATTAAACCTTTATTTGCATACATAACTCTAAAGCAAAAATGCTTGCAAAAAAAAAAAAAAAAAACCACAAAAAGTTGTGGTTCTTGACTTTTTCTGCTGCTAAATAACCACCCATTTCAGTACATTCCTATAGAGCTACATTTGGGAAATGGAACTTTGGTATTGGAAAGCCCAATGATTTTCTGAGCAAACTCCCCAACATTCACACCAGCCTGCAAGTTTCAGCTCAAGTGCTGAGCTCAGAGCAAACAGGGAGAAAGAGCAGGCAACTTCCCCCAAATTCTTCCCAAAGAGCTGCAAGAGTCATGGTGCTCCCTGCCTGTCACACACACGTCCATGGTCCTGCACAATTCTGTATAAGTATCACAGCATTTGTGTGGCAACAGCTACAGGCAGGCTGCTGAGCTAGTCAGAACCAGAGATCACTGAAATCAGATGTTCCTGAAAGTCAGCCAACCACAGGCACAAAATGTTTGTGGCATTATTCCACCAAGTTCAGAGTCTGACCCCTCAAGGTTTTTGTAACTGCCTGGATGTTTTTAAACTCTACGCATGGTTGGTTTTCTGTTGCTGTTAATGCTTTGAAACAACGAAATGCAGAACTGAACAAACCTGTCTGAAGTTTTCTTTTCCAGAGGTGAAGCAGGACCTCTTGCTTGGCCAAGAGGATCAAATGAAGAACCTGAAAAATTATCAAAGTACTGAAAACTGTAAAATAACATCTCCCTGCAGCAGCTGGCAATTTCTACAAACCATACCTCTCACAGCTGCTTTAGTGTAACCTGCAGCTTGCACTGCCGTCATTGGTCGAGAAACCCCATCCTCAAATAAAGAAGAAGATATATTAAATAATCTCACTAAAAAATATGCTGTAGACAATACAGACATAATTACACATTTTATATATTCTACATATATTCTATGTATATTCTATACATATTGTTTTAATGACAAATTGTTCACTGCATGTCAGTAAGTGTTAGAAAGTACTACAGAAAGTAGTTATTGCTTCCAAATCTGTGCTCAAATAAAACACACATCACTATCCCCATGGTTTCTGACATTACTACGTTCAAAAAAGGACAAATTAAAATTTATCATTTGTATTAATTCAATGAACTTCTAAATACTTGTACTTAACACTTACCAGAAAAATTCACTGTTTCAAATGAATATAAAATGTAAAATATTGGAACTTTTACCTGTATAGTTCCTGTCATGGGTCTTCCCATAGATGAAGTTGCCTTTGACTACAAAAATAAGTAAGTTGTTTGAAATTGTCATTCACAAAGCGTAAGAAGCCCATGTACGGTCTTCTCAACACTAAATTTTAAAAGTTGAGCTAACTCTCACATAAGTCCATAGCAAAGTTCCCATTTATGTTACTCATATGCAATATACTGCCAGGGCCTGGCAGAACTTAAACACTTCAAGTTGAATACTTCAGTTAGCACAAATTCACAATAAAGGGTTTTTATGTTTTTGGATATTTCCGTCAGCTCTTTTAAAAAGAAATACATAGAAAATTATCTGAGGCAGCGTACTTTCCATTATTAAATTACTGAAATTGCCACCTCATACTTGAACAAGTAATTTACACAAAATACTTCCGTAAAATTCTGTGTAGAGCTAATGAAATCTGTCACTGTATTAATCTCTTAAGTTATATTTTCATGCAGATTTATTTTATCAATACATCTAAATACACCAAAGAACACAACCAACTTTTTCTGATTCAACTAGAGATATTTCAGAGCCCATATTCTTCAAGACTTGATTTCACCTTAACTTCCAGAAAGCTTTCCCAAGCCCAAATAACAACCTCTACAGTTCCCCCTGCAAGTGATCCCAATTAATACCTTGGACTCTAATGCATTATGCAGTACAGAAGATTTGCAGCATGGTTCAGGAGAAAAGAAAAACAACCAGTAACCATGCCTTGGCCGAGTGCAACATTGTGAATTAAAACTAACGCGTAGATGCAGTTCACTGGAATGAAATTACTGATTCACATTGTGTGTGGAATTAAATGGTACATTTATATTTTGTAAATGACATTTTCATTAAGGGTACAACAGAACAAAAACCTGCCCCAAATCCAGTAGCTAGAGGTCTTGGACTTGATGTACCAGGAATTTTGGCTGTCACCTGGGTGGGAAAAAAAAAAAGAACCAAACAAAAAACCCCACCAATTAAAACCTGTATGTGTCAATTACTAGTGTTTCTACATAGTAAGATCTACATTCATGCAAAGTGTTTTAAAACGTACTTACAGGGGGTCTTCTTCCATGACTTGTTCTTGCTGCCTGTTGAAAAGCTACATCATTTTCTAAATCCTAGAAAAGATAAAAACATTAACTCTTTTAAAACTACAACACCCAAACTCATAATTCCACAAGCTTCAGACAACTGAAAGTAGATTGATAAAAAAATAAAAAATTCTTCACAAAATACTTAAAGATAACTGAACTACAGGATTTACTGACAAAAAAATCACCATTATATTACTTGTCTATCTTTTTTGGTATTTTAGATTAGGAAATGTAAAAACTTGTTATTTTCTAAAAACACAGATGAAACCGAGCTGAAGGCATAAAATATAACATGAATTTCTTTTTCCATCCAAATTCTTACTACCTATGCTGTTTCTGAATTTTGACATTAACAACTGCAATGCAAGACATTAAAACATCTCATGTCTCTCAGGTCCTGCAGCAACTCCCATGAATTGGGTTCTGGGATTTCACACAGGATGCCAACTCTTGCCAGTGGGTTTGGACCAAATGACATCACTGTTGTCCCAACTCCTCCACACCCTGCAGTTACCCAAAAGTGGTCTGCAGGGCTACTTTAAGACATCCCAGATGCTCTACCCAATTGCACAGAGACCTGCAGGATGCCATTCAATTGTAAGCTCCTCCAGCAGCAGCCAGTAGGAAACCAATGACCTACTGACCACCAAGGAGCCTCTTTTGTCAAAAAACCTGCTGCTGCACACAGCCTGGGAAATAACACATTGAATGTGCCTACAAATAATTATGATTTCATATTTCAAAAATTCGAACCATTACAGCATCTTAGATCTGTTGAGATGTGCACAAGTGTGTAGTTGGAATAGACAGCTATCAAAGGATTAACTGTTCTTGAAGATCCCTGAGAAACTTCAAAGGTTTCTTGCTAAATAAAGTAAATTTCAATCCAAAGCAGTTGTAAACTTGTATGGTACTGTGCCCATAAATACTTATCTTATACTTCTAAGTTAAAATTCTGTGTATGGGAAAGGTGGGAAACAGCAAATATTTTACCTCAGTGTCAAACATGGGATTATAATCATTGTAGCCAGAATAGAGATCATCTTCATTATTCTCAGGAGCCAGATGCACATTTTGCATCATTTTTCTGTGAAACATTTAACATGCCAAATGTTATCTCAGTGGGTTTATATAAACATTTAAATGCGCAAAACATAAACAGTTGAAGTTTGATTAGATATAAAAACTAGGACTCGCCTATAAACAATATTAAATGGCACCATTTCATGGATTGATGTGTTTGTTTATACTTATACCAGTTATGATTATGATTTAAAATTGTTTTAAAGATATTTATCATTAAAACTAAATTATAATAATAAGTAACCACACTTCTACTTCTAGAACGGTATCTTTCCACCGTCCGCTAACTCATGTTTAAGACAACTCATATTCTATAGTCTTTATAGACCAAACCATGTAAGTCTAATAAAAGCTATTTTATCTTGCTTTGAACCTAGCCTTTCCTTTCCTTTCCTCCTGCATTCTAACATCAACATAGCTACAGTTATTTGCTGTAAGCCATTTCAATTAAAACGGGTTTTAAAAGCTAGCATTAAAGAATCCCGGGTTCCAAAGTCTTTCTCCACCAATATTTCTCTGCGTAACACGGTGCGTTCACCTGGTGGCCTCTCCCTCACGGAGGGCAGACACTAAGGCGTCTCACTTTGCCCGGCTACCGGTTTTCATAAAAACCTCAAGAAGGCAACGTTTGCTTTCGTCGATAACATGAAGTACACGCCCTTCAGCAAGCAAGCCTCAGCCAGGACGAAGCGCACGGTTCCTCCGCGGCGGCAGGGAGGATGAGGAGGACGTTCCCCGTCGCTTCCCCGCCGTGCGCGGTGCCCCGCGGCCCAGCCGCTCCCGGCGCGGGTTCCTTCAGCAGGGCCGCGGCGATGCGCCGCGCAGCGGGGGCGGCTCGGCGCACGGGCGGGACTCTCGCCCCGGGCTCGCCCGCGGCCGCGGCCCGCTCGGCGCTCGGGGCCGGGCGGCGTTGCCCGGGACACGGCGGCGCTCCCCGCATGCACACCGCGGCCCGGCCGGGCGGGGCGAGCCGCGGGCGGGGCCGGGCGCCGCCGGAGCCGCTGCCCCGGGCGGGCGGTGCTGCCGTGAGGGGCGGGCGCGGCCTTGCGCTCGGGGCCGCGGGGAGCGTGCCCTCGCCTCGGTGCTGCAAAGTAAACGGCAGGAAAGCTCCGTGAAACGCAGACGGTTCTCCCTGCCATCTTTCCTACTTTCTCTTGGTATTTTGGAAACCCTGAAAAGTCTCGGCTGATTTGCCCACGGCAAATAATTTTACTCAGGAGAAATTTTCCTATTGCCTAAATGGAAAACGGCATCAGAGAAGGGATCTCTGAATACGCCCCTACAGTATTTTTGAGAGAGAAAACGTGAGGCCAGTTGTAACCCCTACTGCCTTGTGCCAATAGCACAAGAAAGGTGCAAAGACAATATATACAGTACACTGAGAACGCCCTTTTTATGGTCAGGGTTTGTGCGCATTATGCGATGTCAGGGTCTTCTGCTGCTCACATTTCAGCCTCAAAGTCCTTTCTGAAGAGATAAGTGCAGAAGACATGAGCGAAAGGCCTTTCTACTCTGGCTCCAAGGAGGGAAACAAAGATAACATAAAGAATTATTAAGACATTATCACTTCCTGCATTCCTGTTCACGGTCGACGCATGAACCACTTTTCACACAGAAACTTGAGATATGAGAATATTTATACCTGAATTTTCTGGAGTACAAGTAGTTTGCAGAATAATAGACTTATGGTGGGAAAAGTTTTCAGCTGCATTACTTGCCACAGATCATAAACTTCAGCATAAGAAATATATAGAGATTTATAGCCTCTCTTTTTCTGCCTGTGACACCTCATATATAATTAAACCTATGTTTTTTAGATTTTTCTCATTGTCCCCAGATGCATTCATATGTACCTGAACAACTGTGGTAGATGACAATTGTGAACAAATGTGTGGTAAGAGACGTAGCTCTGCTATCCAGGTTCTCCATACTGGGGACCTGGACGTGCTGGTGCCCAGCACTATTCTGACATTTCAGCCCAAATACCCAGGAATGTGAAAAGAAGGCGCTGTGTCAAAGAGGCAGTGCCAAGGCAACCCTGGAATCTGACCATGTTCCTATTGTTAAACTTGCTTACCCTCCAAAATTGGGTATATACACTCAGACTGTGGCCCCTGGCCTGCATGGACTCTGACCCTACTGGGAACATGCCCTGGCCCAGGTCCTGAGACCTTGCATTCCAGCTGCTACTTCTGACATATTCTCAATATGAGACTATCAAATGACTTTGTTCATGTTTCTAAAAGCTGTGTCAATCAACAGGGTTAGTTTCTTTTTTTTCTGGTGTTATGAAGCGTAAATACACCTTAATACATGAAGATTTCACACAAACCCTCAATATCTCAGGATCCTTTGTGGCAACACAGGGCTTGTCCATGAGTAAGGACTCATGGGTTGTGATCATAAAACATAATCTAACAAGAGGATGCTGCCGTAAGAAACCCTGTAATGGTGTAAGATGATGTAATTGTCATTATTGGCTAAATCAAGAGGCCAACCTAGAAAGTGAAATTGCCCAAAAAGAAAAAAAAAGTAAAGTAAATTTTGTATATTGTCCAAGTAGCATTGTATGCTTTAAATTCCTGATCATTTTAAGTTGGATTAAACCACAACTCTCACTAAATGCTCCACATCAGTTCTCTGACTAGCATCAAGTTTCATACTCGTGCAGTTGAAGCAAACTGCTAATCTGATGAGGTTTTCCTTCAGTCATTATTCAAGACCAGTACCTGATCCAGTGAATTCAGTGAAAATTTAGCACGGATTAAAGAGACCATGAAGCTATATTCTTAAATAGGGATTTCTTTGCCTTTCAATACATGGTGTATCTGCCTTTTCTAGTGGTAACTTTGCAAATAAGGACTCAGACAAACTGTTCCAGGACCTACTGATTTGGGTTCAGGGATTACTGGCCACAGTCTTCCTGTTATAATTGCTGTTAGCGTGTACCTTTTGTAATCGCTGTTAGTGTGTACCCTACCCTTGCTCTGCCAGTTGAACTGTTCATCTGATGAAACACTGATTGGGGTTTTCCTGAATTGAAAATGTAATTCTCCTACTGTAATAGTTAAAAAAAGTAATTTTTTAGTACTGAATTCTGGACTGATCAGGTCTTCGGGATTTCCTACTGTCATGCAGAAACCATTCAAGTAGCTTGTTTGACACAAACAGTGAAGCTGCATTTAACTGCTCTTTGGGAACTAATGCGTCTAGCCAGCATACAGTTTGAAAACAAAATAAATGGAAGAACCTCATTATGAATGATACATATGTTACAAATAATGGATATAAGCCCATAGAATATGTGAATTGGAAGGGATCCACAAGGATGATCAAAGTCCAGCTCCTGGCCCTGCTCAGGACACCCCAAGGATCACATCATGTGCCTTTCTATGTGGTACCATATGTTGTAGATTGGGTTTAAAATGCATTTGCAGCAGGAAAATTATGTTCTTAACAGGTATTTTTACTATTGGACTATATAATTATATCTAATTTTGGTGAATTGTGCTTTAGTAGTATCTACTTTACTGCTATTTACTTTTTTATTCCTTCAGATTGCTCCTTTAAGAATCAGCATTTTAACAATACTGGTAGTATTTGCATCAGACCATCTGCACATTGAAAGACCACCCAAATTAACAGCACAAACTACTAAAATAATTAAAATGATAGTTTTAATTGTAACATAATTTCAGTATAACCACTAGTTATAACACAGTATACAAACCATTGGTTAGAACTCTACAGAACAGCAATAAAGTTATTAATTAAAGACATCTTTTTAAGGTATTATACTTCATGAACCATTAGGAACATAGTAACAACAGATTGTAGTCCATTACAAAATAAATGTACTTTCTGGTTGCTCTGGTGAACAAGTGATGTATTAAACAGATCTAATACTTAACAAATGTGAACTATGCCTCTGTTTTTATTCCATGCTCAAAGCTCAGGCTCAAACTCTCTGTATTTTAAAAGCATACCATTCCTTTATTTTCTCCAAAGGGGAATTCACATCTTCTTCATATTCCACATCCCCATGGCTCAGAACTAGCGAGAGTTATTTTCCTCTGCTTATTACACCACCCTTTTACACCATCCTGCTTCTCCCCTGCAGTAAATCCACCCCTCTGTGGTCAGTAGCAGATTTCAGCCCTGCCCATAGGGCAGCAAAGGAGCACGCTCCATAGAAAGAGATTAAAAACATAGAGGGATCAACTGTGCAGCTCCCAAAACAAACCAAATCTGCCTCTTCGGCTTTGAAGAAAGAATACATAGGCTGGTGAGTGCATATCTGGGCCTCTCCTGCTGCTAGTACAAGCTCTACTTTTCATTCTATAATGGAGCCCAAGTCCTTTCACTGTGTTATTGGTTGATTATGGTTTTTGATGTTTCTGGGCTTACAGTACCTTCTGTGCTTCCCATGTGAATTGCAGAAGAGGGAGGAGAATCGCTGTCCCTAACTTGTGGAGGCTGCAAGAATTTGGCCCAAAATTCTTATGCTACTGCCCAAAAATTAAACTTGTAGTTTGTTTTTTAAATCATATTTTCTTCCCTTGACTTAACACTTCTGTTGGGGGTTAAGTTTTCCTATAGAATTTTTCTCCCCCATAAGTTGCTAATAGACTAAATACTGATGCTTAAAGGGTACTTGACCCACACAAAAAAAGTAGATCACTTAGTTTAGGGGGGAGGAAAAGGCTCAGGGGCTCCGGGAGCTGAGGGTGATTTCTTCTGCTCTCGGTTTCGGAGAGGACGGTGGGGCGACTGCTGGCTGCATGAGGAGTCCACTGTTAATGGAGGGTCTGGTCCTGGGGATTCTACCACCATCCATCATCTGCTGGAGCGCCCAGGAATTCGGAGCCCCTCACCTGCCCTGCTGGATCTGGGCCAGCCTGGGTCCAGCCGTGGCGGCTCCTCCAGCACTGCTCACTTTGCCTGCCGGGACACCCCCTGCCTGCCGGGACACCCCCTGCCTGCCGGGACACCCCCCCTGCCTGCCGGGACACCCCCCCTGCCTGCCGGGACACCCCACCGCTTCCAGCCATCAGCGCCGGGTTTCCACCGTTTCGGTTTGGTGCTCTCGGGGTCCCAAGGGATCAGACTGCCCGGGGCTTGTGAGACAAAGCCCCTTGGGGTTCTTGGTTCTGTTTATCATTATTATAATTGCTGTTGTTGTTTGTCTGTCCTGTTATAGTTACTAGTAAAGGACTGTTATTCCTTTCCCCATAGCTCTGACTGAAAAGTTTTTGGTTTTTTTAAAATCTTCTAAATTATAATAACTTGGAGGGAAGGGATTGGAATTCCCCATTCCTAGAGAGGCCCTGTCTCTCCCTAGCAGATACCTGTCTTTTCAAACCAAGACAACTTCTGAGAATTTATTTATCTATATTTTCCTTTCCTGAAAACTTCTCTCTTCTCTTTTGATCTAGTTTGAACTTATCAGTGTGTCTTATCACTGCAGATGCTGGGAAATGTGGCTGTGGTCATTCCTTAATTTTGATTAAGTAATGCAGAGCTATGGGGCTTTGTCACTAATATATGGATGATAACAACAACAACAACGATAATATAGTTCAGATTTCATTGCCATAGATTTGTTTTGTTCGCCCTCAGAACTAAAAAGCCCTGTAATTGTTTTTATCACAGCTGTGATTAGCTCTCAAACCCTTGCAGTAACTCTCCCAAACTAAGCTTTTAATTCTCTGAATCCATTTGTAGATCTGCACTGGCTTTTGTCTCTTAGTCTATTGCTGACGACAAGTAAGGTATAAATACCCATCTCAGGAGGTCAAAGAGCATTGAAATAACTAATAAGTACTTCTAAATGGAAGTGATAGTAAAGTTGTTCTGAAGACCATTTTTCTCAATCCCAGGTGACATTACTTTTATGTTCTAGGAATTCACAATTTTTTTCTTTGGAGTAAAAACCTGAGTTCACAAAGTAAGTGTACATTGTTTGCTTCAGTTATGTTCTGGCTATACAAAGATCTTTGTGTTTAGAACATGTGCCAAGTCGTGACATTTTGAATTAGTTTGCAAAGGAGCAAAATTGATAAAACCTTAAAATGCTGCTTTCTGCACCAGCCTACATAAACCCTGAGCAGCCGAAGTGGCACAGCATCCTACACTCTTCTGTCCCACTGCCTTAAATCGAGCCCATGGCTCCGTTTACTGCCGTTTTGCTCCACTAACAATTCCCAGCTACTGGCGTATCTCAGGTTACATCGGTGGTGTTAACGTCAGGAGGCCAGGGAGATAATAATTTGGTTTTCCGAACTGCTATCTGCAGTCTTCACGAAACCCTTAGGAATATATAATTTTGACTTCTCCATCTCATTGTTGAATGTGATTGGAATTAGCAAAATGCCAGTGAACGGACAGATGTACCAAATTATTATGTTGGCCTTTTTTTTTATTATTTTTTGTTTTTCTTGGAAAGTAGAAGAAATGATAGGCTGAACAAAGTTTCAAATGATAGTCAAACAAAGGTTCACTGAACTTAATCAGAAACTATCAAACCTTTATTCTGGGATCAAATGTATTACTTTACGACCGCTTGGGGATTTTTTTTTTTTTTTTTCAGAAAGACAATAAAACTTAAAAGCATTTCTGGATATATTAAGAGTACATTGACATAATCTTTGCTCTGAATTAAGCATTTAAAACGTTTTCTCTCCGTGCCCGGGGAGCGGCGGGGGCGGACCCGGGGGCTGCGGCCGTGGGAGCCACTCCGGCCCCGGGCAGGCCCGGCCCCGGGGCGGTGACGGCCGCGCAGCCAATGGCCGGCCGTGACATGGCGGGAGGCGCGGGCGGGGCGGGCCCGCACGGGGCAGAGGCGGCCGCTCCCGCTGCCCATCCCGCGTCTGCCGGTGGCGGTCCCCGCAGCCATGGAGCCCTCGCAGGTTGCCGTCATCGGCAGGTAAAGCCTCTCGTCTCCCGAGGGCGGGGGCAGCGGCCCGGGGAAGAGGAGCCCGTAGGACGGATGCTCGCGGCGTGCGAAGCGGCTTGGGCGCCGTCTCCCGGCTCGGCCCGGCCTGCGGGGAGGGGGTTTGGGGACTCGGTGCCGGGTACGGCCGTGCCTCAGCTGTCTCCCCTGCTGCAGCCGTCGGGTGTGCCAGCGAGGTGCCGGCTCGGGGAAGGCGGTGGGGTTTGCCCAGCTGCGGGGGCGCGCTGCTGCTGGATCTCCGAAGTGGGGGGGATGCACCTGCTTGCCTCTACTTAGAGTGCTCTTTGTTTAAGCCCCTGACAGCTCTGCGCTACTTTAAAACAAACAGCAAATAAACATCTTTACCGAAGTAAGTCACCCTTTAGGTCCGGAAGGCTGCTGTCCCTTTTCATTGTGACGCCTCGCGTGTGTGCAAGTACAAGAGGAGGGGAGAGATCCAAGCACTGCTTAACGTCCTGTTTGTCAGCTGTGTCGGGAGACTCCTAAGTTAGTCTTAGGCACTCCTGAAGTAATATCGACTTGCCACAAAAGACAGCAGTATTTCTGGCTTGTGAGGAAATGCATTATTTCATCCTCCCATTGAGCTGAAGCTAAAGTTCTTTATTTGAACAAGAGTCTGGAGGGGAGAGAAAATACATCCCCTGTGCACCACGGTACCTTGGCGCTACAAGTGTGGGCTGCAGCAAACTTTATTAGCAAGAGTACTTGAAGCTTCAGGATGGGAGTTTCCGTGCTGCTGTGTGACACTGAGCAAACTGGCTCCTACTGCTGGTACTCACGGAAACTTGCCTGCTGTGGCTCCTGTGGCACTACTGCAGGTTTTGGTAGCACCTCAGAAGCTGTGTGAGCAGATCTGGCTGTTAATACTTTATCTATCACTGGGCCCAAAACGACAGCGCTTAAATTGCAAGAAGCACAGTCTTGGGGTCAAATATACTAACATCAGGTTGTAATGATGCTGTCATGTACAATGCAGTAATGGTGCAGGCCTGGTACCCACCATCATAGGTATTACTTTGTGTGTTCTGTGGTTCAAAAGAAGAAACCCCACAGTCCTAAAAACCTGTATTAAAATGAAAGAATTTTCCTTTTAAGGAAATCTATTTTAAAAGTGCAATATAGAGAGGTTATGCTACTTTGTCAAGATACTGGTAGCTCAGATATGCTTATGTCAGGTTGAAGTGATTCAAATGCTTTTATTTTATAAATACAGTTAGCCAGTAGGCTACAGAAGCTAACAAACCTTGACCATGCCATTCTATAAATTTGTTCTCTTGCTTGTCTCAGAATTGATGAACTCTGGGCTTACTACTGAGAAGCTGTTTATTTTTACTTTTAAATGGTAGGTTTTGAATGAAACCTTACTGTCTGCTTAACAGCACTAAATGTGAAGCTTCACTTTTTATTTTTGTCCCAGTTATTTCCACTGATTCCTGCTATTTCCTGAAACTTCCTGTTTTGATCCTTTTTAAAAATATATGGTTAAACCAAAGGCTGAGCATGTTCCTGTTTTTTTCTTCCTTCTTTTCTCATCTACCCTATTACTTTATCTCTGACTTTTGCTCCCCTTTAATCTTTTATTGATACCCTAATGGCCTTGAATTTTTCAGTTGCCAAAGATCACTAAGGTTTAATGCTGTAAATACAGTGAACTTGGAAGTGAGATGAAATGCATGTAATTATCAAAACCCCCACTGTAACAGTCATGGATATGGATCTTTTCTCTGTTATGGATTTTTTTCCTAATTTTTTTGTGATTTCAGGTTACTTAAGCTTGTGACACTGTGCCTTGGTGCTTCCATTTGAAAAGACTGCTGCCTGCTACACATCTAATGAAGTTGAAACCTGCATTGCTTTAAGAGAGATTATAAAATTGTCAGTTGCTACAGATTTCCTCCATGTATTGCTCAGTAATATGATTTCACCAAAAGATGTAGGCAGACTGTTTCTGTGTGTATCCAGCATGACTAAGTACTTAATCTAAAAATAAAGGTAGTGCTAGAGGTAGCTAGGTGGAAAAATAGTAGCAGAACCATGCTCAGTTGAGATTTTTTTTTTTCCCTTTTCATGTGCTTGTGGTACTTTCTGAATTGCTGAGGACCTGTGACTTAATAACTGGGCCCTGGGTTTTCTGATGACCTCAGAAGCAGGATCCTGCACTCTGGGATCAGTGGACTGCTGCCTTCTTCAGTCTATGAACCGAACAAATCTCTGTAATATAAATGCATTAGCCAACTCCAGGCTGAGATTGTGGCTGACAAAACTGTTGGTGATTGACTCCAGTATCCCAAAGTAGTAGTTCCTCCTATTTGTATTCTGGTCTCCTTTTTCTGTTTTGCTTTGAGTTTTTTCTTCCCCATTATTTTCGTACCAGCTTTCAGAGAAGCTGCTATACACAGCCAGCAAAGGGTATTTCTCTGTTAGAGAGATATTTGTTTCTCATCAGTATGTAACTGATTTTTTCATCAAATATCGAAAAGTCCAAGCTCTGGTTTGATTTTTTTCAACACTTTCGAGATCTCCTTCCCCCTATTAAATGCTGGTTTATTAATTGGCTAATATTTTTTTTTTCCAGTGGACTCATTGGTCGCAGCTGGGCCATGGTGTTTGCTGCTGGAGGCTTCAAAGTGAAACTTTATGATATTGCACAGCAGCAGCTAACAAGTGCACTGGAAAATATTTGGTAGGTAACCTGACTTGAAATAACTGGGGTTGGAATGAAACTGTGGGATTTTTGTAATTAGGAATAAGTAGCCATATCTTGGTATTTCAGGAAGCGTAGATTTTAGGTTTTCAAGAAGGCTTTAACTTAGAAGTACAAGTTAAAATCAGAAGATCTGTGCTTCCAAGTATCACTGACACTTCTGAAGAGAAATTTAATTTTTAAGTTATTAAAACTTTAAGTTTAAATTAGTTTTTTTAAAATAATGCTTACCACCATTAGTTTATTTATAGGCTAGGTTTAAAATATGTGAACATAAGAGTTTTTGCACAGAAAGGCAACAAAGACCCTTTCAAAGTGGAGGTAGGTTAAGATGGATTGCTGCTACAATTAGCATTTTATAACTAGTTTTTAAACTCTCCAACTGGTCTTTTTACATCCTAGGAGAACAAGTTGCTAGTGTCATTGATCAGTTATAGCTGAAGTAGGAAGCATCTATAGAAGGAGTGCCAATTTGAGGGTGTGAAGGTGACATCACTGGCACCAGTTGAGTCCAGCCCTCTTCTGTTGCCCGCGGCACTGTGGATAAAGCCTCGTGCTTTTGTTCCTACAAGAGCTACAAGTTCAAGTCTTTGCCTGTCTGCTCCCCTCCCCCAGCCTTAAATGCCAACAAGTTAATTACCTATTCAGTCACTCTTAACTGGATTTCTTCCAAGTATTTCTCTAACCTTCCCTTGAACTGATACAAATCCTTCTGTGGCCTCCTTACCAAGGGACTTTGTGTTCTGCAGATTATTTACTGCTCGCTGCGTGAGGAGCCATTCCCTTGTGTTTGTTTTGAACCTGGCTCCTAAGTTCCTTTGATTGACCCCTAGTTCTTGTGTTAGAAGGAACATGTCTGCTTGGTCCTATGCACCCCCCTTCTTGCTGGGCATGAAAATACAGCTTTTATCTGCCTGTGAGAGAGGATGAAAGTACATTTATAAAGTGATTCTGTGCGCAATCTTATGTTGCTGTATCAGCATTTAATGCTGGACTTCAGATTACTTCACAATTAGCATCAACCTAAATGCATCAGCTCTCACTTCATGATGCTTGGAGTGACATATCAGCTTGTGTGTCAGCTGTATGGGGTGTAAGGTGCACCTGAAAAGAGGTTGTGGTGTGTTGCATCCTGATTGCTTTCTGTTACAAGCCTTAAAGCAAACAGGAGTGACTTCAGGAACACCTTGTAAATCAGTTCAGTTGTTAGAGTTCAGAAGTTAAACAGTATGTCCATGTCTAGTGAGATCTGCTAAAAAAGCCTCGATTTTTTAATTGAGGGTGGGAAAATCCATCCCCTTTTTTTACTTTCCAGGTAGATGTTAGGCCAAACATCTCTTTGCATCACCTAGATGACACAAACTTTTGGGTTTTTTTCTGTCATAGTGGTAGCCATGATGAGATTCTGGATTATTAACTGGCAGTTTTGTGGTGTTCATTACTAAAGCCAGCACTTGCCCAAATTTTTCCTTTTTCTAATAGCAAGATGAGGATGTTAGCATTCCAAGGTTTTCAGCTTGAAAACTTGAAGCATAGAATGTCATGTGTAATAGGCTAGAATGCTATTTGAGTGGGTCTGTACTGTCGTGTGCCTGTGCCTGCATGTGTTTTCCTGTAGGAGTTCACAGAAGCACCAAATGGGTAGTGTTGGAAGGGAGCTGTGGAGGTCATCTGGTCCAACTTCCCTGCTAAGCAGGGTATTCTAAAGCTCCTAGTATGCAGACAGCTTTTGAATAGCTCCATGAAAGAGACCTTACAGTCTTTCTGGGCAAGCTGTTGCAGTGTTTAGTTACCCTCACAGTAAAGAAGCTCTTCCTCTTGTTCAGGTGGAACTTCCTGTATTCCAGTTTCTTCCTCTTGCCTCTTCTCCTATTGCTTGGCACCACTGAGAAGAGCCTGGATCCATTTCTTGACACCACTCTTTCAGATGCTTACAGACATTGTTGAGGTCCCCTGTGTTGTCTCTTCTCAAGGCTGAACACATTCAACTCCATCAGCTTTTCCTTGTAGGAGAGATGCTCTGGCACCTTGATCATCTTCATAACCCTCTGCTGGACCCCATCCAGGAGCTCTGTGTCTTTGTCTGTGTACTGAGGGGCCCAGAGCTGGACACAGCGCTCCAGATGTGCCTCACCAGGGCCGAGCAGAGGAGCAGGATCTCCTCCTTTGACCTGCTGGCACTGCTCTTCCTAATGCATACCAGGATCCCTGTGGCCTTCTTGGCCACGAGGGCACTGCTGGCTCAAGGACAGCTTGTTGTCCACCTCAGGTCCTTCTGCACAGAGCTGCTTTCCAGCAGGTCACCCCCAGCCTGTGCTGGTGCTCAGGGTTATTGCTCCCCAGGTGCAGGACCCTTCATTTGCCTTTGTTGAATTTCAGAAGGGTCCTCTCTGCCCATCTCTCCAACCTGTCGAGGTCCTTCTGAAGGGCTGCACAGACCTCTGGGGTATTGGCCACTCCCCAGTTTGGTGTCATGAGTGAACTTGCTGAGGAGGCACCTGCCCGTTGATCCAAGTTATGATAAGTTCAAGGCAAGTTCAGTTGAGTTCAAGGCAGGTTTTGAAGTTGTTCTTAACTTATAAAACTTAGAATTAACTTACATATTTTGGCTATTGTAACACTCCAGTTAAAAAGCCAATTTCAGGAAAACATAGTCATTGTGACAAGAATACAAGCTACACAGTTTCTTCAACCACTATTTTAATGATTGTATCTATCAAAATATGGTCAAACTTCTTTGCACTCATTTCATAGCACGCAACGTGCAGTAAATCACAATGAGTTACTGATGTGATATTTCTGTAAGAGTTGGAGCTTGAGCAGGTAATGTTTGCTCACAGGAGAGCAGCTGGGGAATGTCTGTCTGATAGAGCCAGCTGGTGACTGGTTCTCTGAACTTGATGTAATTTGCTTTCCTTTTTCCCTCCAAATGGCAAATACTTTTAGGGAAGTTTTTAGACTTAGGGATTTTGTGGTTTATTTTGTTTTAGTATTGGAACATATATATTCCACTGTATCAGCTCAGACTTCTAGTGTATGGAGGTACTACTTATTAGTTAGAAACTGAAGTGTACAGATGACTATTTATAGTTTCCCTTTTCCAAATAAAACTGGGATTTGAGTAGTAAGCAACACTCACTTCTAAAAGAAGATGATACTTCCTTGATGGCAGAAGTGATAATTATTTTATGTTGTTGCCTTTTAGTGTATTGACCCGTAAGTGATTGCCTTTATATAAATACAGAACATCTCAGGGTTTTCTCTAATGAAACAACCTTTTGAAGAAACCAAACTAATGTACACCCTTACACCACACTGGACCTACTGAATACATGCTCTTGTAGCCTGCCTTGGGAAATGTAATTTTTCATATCCAGCATGCTTTTTTCTGCATAGGTGTGATTCTGGTTTGAATGCAAGATTGCTAAATTTTGAAGTAATGAGAACAAAAAGTAGTATCCTATTCCAGAAAGTTGTCCTAAAACATAGGATACAGAAATGCCTCAGTGCATGCCCCTCTGCCAAAAATAAATTTACAATTCTTATAATATGTAAACTTTTCCAAGTAGTTACTGTGCTATTGTTTTAGACATAATTATTCTGCTGATAAAGATTGATTAATTACCAGGCTTATTGGCTTAGTCTTCCAGTCTGTCTTATGTCTTGCTTTGTTGTACTGGTACTGTATATATCAAGGGCAAAATGCAGATTGGCTTCGGTCTTCTTTGATGGTTTTGTGTATCTCCTTTGAGGGGAAAACTTCTAACTGCATGATTCTTTTTAGAACACAGTTTGATATTGAGTGCCTGATCCTGGGATAACAAACTTGCGCTAAATCATAGGCTTGATTCTACCTTTTGATTTTATCTCTGCCCACCCACCACGCCCAGAAGTGCAATTAACTGGCTGGCAAAACTGCTTCACTTGAAGAACTAACTAGAGAACACAATTGGCAGGCTTTGGATGGGGATAGATTCCACCTTTGCAAAGGTTCTGTATGACTGTTCTGTCTGACTGAGTTGAAAACACCTCCAAAAGGAAATGTCTTTTTACCTCGTTTCTGCTTGGTAGCCAGTCTCTTGGGCAGCTGGAACATATGATTTCAGTAACGGTGATTTGTATAATTACTAAAGTTGAGTTTTGAGAACAGTGATAGTGGTCATATTTGCCTGGTATGCAGAGTAACAGGTTGTCCATGGAGTCCGTGAAATCTCCTTTCATGAAAGCTTTCAAGCTTGGCTACAGAAAACCTACTTGGTCTGTTCTGTCTCAGGCTAAGTATATGGGACCGGTGATGTTTTGGTTTGTTGGTTTGTTTTCACCATGCCAACTACCCTCATTTATCAGACAGCACTAGATGGCAGTGCTTTGACTGGTGAATAGTTCTAGTCTTCGGGCAGCAGCAGCTGGCTTGACTTGTGAAGAACAGGGCTGGTGTTCTCTTCCTTCCCTTCTTGTTAGTGTGGGCAATATGGTTGTGATTAAGCGGTCTTAATTCTGTTAAGTATTTGCTGGTCGCAATAGTGTGTGCTGAATACAACTGCCCAGTAGTGACTGTGGATAAAGGTGAGGCAGGTGGGGTGTGAACAAGATAAGTGTTAACATTGTTTTCGGGGTCCTACTATAAAGACTTTTAGAGCAGGATTTGTAACCAGAAGCATTCCTGGCATTTTATGTGATTGGGAGTGTTCCCATAGATTGGATGCCTTATCCTGATGCAAATACTAGCCCAGTTCTCAGAATAGTGCTGCGGTGGGCAGACAGATACAACAGTAAAACTCTGGAGGTAGATGAAGCATAAGCTCAAAAAGGAAGTAGTATTTTCTTATGGGTGTGAGTTCTTCATTCTTCAAAGACCTTACAGGTATTGAGTGAAACTCTCTGAGCTGCACACGCAGTACAGCTGCAGAGTGAAGCTATGGACATGGCTGCAATGGTCTCAATCTAGGGTCATCGTAGGGATGATCCCCTAAAAATTTAGGCTGTCTTCATTAGAAAGTCATCCAGTAGAGGTCAGTGGTGCACTGCTGTATGTACAAACCTTTGTGTCTAATACCCCACGGAACTATAAAGATGGTTTAGTGTTTCGAAGACTAAAATTTTTTTGTGGAACAAAACAAGCAGAATGGCAATAGGTGCAAAAAATTAAAATTTCCCAGGAAGAAAAGCAAAAATTCAAGTAAAGCACATGTTTCCCACTCCATGTTTTAACTGACTTAAATGCATGGCTAATGTGAAGATTGGTTATGTTAGAAAGAATGTTTTTTGTTAAGGAGTTTTAAAAAAAAATCAATCCAGCCTCAGATTCAAGAGGTGAAGATGGTAGTTTTGAAGGTTAACTAAGAAATGGTATTCTGAGTGCACAGTGTATTGTTAGAGGTTTATGACAGAAAAATAGAAATGCAGGATGGTTATCACTGGCAGAGAAGGAAAGATATGAAACAGGAGATGGATGCTGCAAGCTTCTGTAAGAGATTGGGGAAGAAAAAGAGAAGCTAGATCTCTTAGTCTATGACTCTAGCTTTTTTGAATCCCTCAGTCACCAGTCACATACTGTAATTTTGGAGAAGCTGGGCGAATGAGGCAAATGTACTATTGCCATGAGAGTGAGCAAGAACTTCACTCTCTTCTTCAAAGAAGGAAGTAATTCTGATATAATCTCTTCAAATGTAACTTTTGTTTTGTTTTCTTTTGTGGGTGTTTTTAGTTTGTTTTGGGTTTTTTTTAAGCATGTGAGCAAGAGTATGCTGGATTTGGGCAAGAACACCAGGGAAATGAATTTCTAATGAACAGATAGTAAAGACCTTTTCAATTATTCATCTTGCCTCAGAAGGTGTGAGGGAGCCAGAAGTTTGGATTCTCTAGCTTAGGGCAGCTGTTTCTTTCCAGTTGAAGCACTGGCACCTTTAGTGTTAGAAAACTTAAGTGTTGGATGAAGTTTCTGCCCAGGATGCTGTATATTCCCTGTGACCTTGGGAAAGGGAGCTGAAGATCCCTGTTTCCTATTCTTTGCCATAAATTGCTTAAGAAGTAGAAGTCTGTTTTCAGCCATCCATTTGCCGTGTCCTTAAATAGGTTGGTAGGAAGAATAAATTTCTTTTCCTCATGTCTTCATGAGGATGAGCAGTCTTTGCTGAATAATAACCAAAGGCTCAGAGGAGTTCTGTCTTGATGAAAATGGAACCGATTTAACCATGATAAGGACTACATCAAAGAGCTTAAGGTTGATTGTGATCAGACAGTTTAATCCCACCTAATTTCTGTGGCCATTGTTCCTCTAACTTGCTTATAATGGTTTTGAAAAATGGCTTGCTTGTTCTGGATGTTTGAGGGCTTTGAACTGCAAGGACCTTCTCTGAAGAAGTGACATGTCCAGTCCCAGCTGTGGTGTGTACTTGAACATTCCTTTCAAGTTTAGTAACTATTTGAATTTTTCAACACTTGTTCTGTAGTCATTAAAAAAACCCAAACTAGTGGCATGGTTTTTAGGAAGGACTCTTGACTGTATTGAATGTATTTATTTATTTCTGTACTGGTAAACAGGTGTTCCTTCAGTGAGGCTTTGTAGCAAAAGAACTGTATAAAAGTAGATGAAGTATATTAAAAGGACCTTGCTTCCCATTAAATATGAGCAAAAAAACCCCCTCTTGCTGATTGTGCACCAATTAAAACAAATTTGAAGCGGTGACAGTCTTGCATCTAGATGTAGATCTTGGAGCTGTCTGTGCTTGAAGAGAAGAAAAACCTTTGATAAGATGGGGGAGGAAAGAGAAATGACTGAAATTAACTTCTATATTTTTGAATATAGATGTGTGCAGTGGTACGACAAATAGTATAGTACATGGTTTGTTAAGAAGTTGGTTTTTTAAAATTGATGGTGGCTTAACAATGATAAAGTGTATAAATGAGTCTATGTTGTTTCTGTCAGCAAACAAATGAAAGAGATGGAGAAGTCGGGAGTCCTGAAAGGAGCTTTGAGTGCGGAACAGCAGTTGGCTCTCATTAGCGTTTGTACAGACCTGAAGGCAGCAGTAGAGGGTGCTACTTTCATTCAGGTAAGCAAAGATTTGCCTACTCCTAGCAAATGGTTCAGAAAGATGATTAAAAGCTGTGCTACGCAGTAGGTAGGCACTGGAGAGTTCGACGTCCTGACCCCATAAGGATATAGTCATGCTTTTTAAAGTTCTTTCTAGCCTGGTATCCTGACCTGGGAGAGCATGCCTCTTTGCTGAATTTCCTACACTAGAGTCCTTGCAAGTTTATTCTGAGTTATGAGGGGAGAGGCTGGCAGCTGAGCTGAGAGGGAATTGCTAACCTCCATGTAGAAAGATGAATGTAAAGTGAAGGTTGGCAGGAGATTTTGGGGGACAGATTATCTCCTAGGGAGTGCCACACATTCTAGAACTGGGTCTAAAATGTGTTTTTTCCTCTCCAGGTACCTAATGAAGGCAGGGAGTATGACATATGGGGTGACTGTTCTGTGAGGGAGTGCTGTAGCCAAGCACAGCTATCCTAGAGTGTTAGGGTATTAAAACAAGGGTTGATATATATGTTTGAAATCTGTGCTGCAAATTAAAATTGGAATGGAGAACAAGCTGAACTGCTAGACCTGATAGTTTGTGGCTGCTTAACTATTAATATGCTCACTGGATTGGACATAGTGCACAGAATGGGCTTATCTGGGACCGTTTCTGGGATAAAGTATGAATGAGTTTTCATTAGGATTGGCATCTTTTACCCTATATGGCTCCCAGTATTATTCCAGTGTTGTACTATTAGCTGTCTCTACATGTATTTGTGCTGTAATCGAGTTTACAACTTACACCGTTGAGGGCTGCAAATTCCCAGTCTGATCAGCTGCGACACAACCCTGATAACAAATTGAACTGAAAGAGCACAGACTTCCTAATAACAATTCCACTGAAAGAGCACCTTTTATTCCTTCCAATTTGTTGAAGTGAGGAGGAGAGAATGGGAGGCAGGGCAAAGCCTCACACAGAAGTCAACATGTGAATATACTCTAGTTTTTCACAGTGGTACACCGTTTTGTGTTCACTCCTTTTCTTCATAGCATGAAACTATCTATTGTCACCCCCAGTATCTTAATCTTCCCTCACTAAAGAGCTCGGAACTTGTTAGTTCTGAGCTCATAGTATTATGTTCATGCATGTATTGCCTAATTCTACTGAGTTTAATTTACAAATTTATTGTCTAATCACTCAGTCTTGTAAAGTCCTTCTGCAAATGTTTGTGGCGGTTATAATGATGGCCAACTTAAATTTCATGAGCTTTCAGGTCATTTATGAATGGATAAAGGGCACAGCTATCTGTGAAACAGCACTGGCCAGCCTGTTCCAGTGAGTTAGAGCTGACTGTTCTTCCTGTCTTCTGCTTGTGAGGGCTGCCTTCTTGTTTCCAGTATTCTCATAGTTCTTGTTTTCTTTTGCTGTTTCAAGCATTTCTTACTACCTGGTATATCCTTATAATGTCCTTACTTTCTCCATATGCTACCTGTGAGGATCTGATTGATCTTCCTTGATGCCAACTTTGTATCTCTTTAGCATTTTGACTTCTGTTTTACCATCTTCTTTTGAAGCTGAACATAGCTGTGATGGAGTTCTTGGATCTTGTTGCTCTGGCAGGGATGTTGAGTTTGCTGTTGGTATGCTGTTGGTCCCATGCGAGCGGATCTTTGGCAAAATCTTAAGATTTTTGAACAAGGTCTTGCATGCCATGTCAGATTAAATCAAGGGCTGCATCCTTCCCCACCACTATCAGTTAATTTACAAAATGGGCTTTGGCCAAATATTGCAAAATCAAAGTCTTTTTTTGTTAGAAGGAATCTGTGGAAGTCATCTGGCCCAACCCATTGCAGGACCAACTTGCATCAACCTGCACAGAAATTGTGCAGTGGAGTTTTGGATAAATACTTCTGGTCTCTGGGTAACTTGTTACAATATTTCATTACTGTCATTGTGCAACTTTTTCCTAATATCTGATTGGAAGTCCCCTCTTGCAGCTTCAGTCTCTTGCCTCCTGTCCTACCAGCCTGCGCCTCCGAGAACCTGTGTGTTCCTTTCACATAGCTGATGACAGCAGTGTTGTGTTGGTAGTCTCCAAGCAGCAGCAGTGTACTCCAGCTTTCTGGCACTATTTTATGTTCCCTTAGCCCTCTTGATGTCTCTAAACATGTAGTTGTTTAGTATATCAATAAAAATAAACAAAATAGCTGCAGTATGCCCATGGATAACAAGTCATACGTGTGAAACATGGTTGGCACTATTTGTATCAGCTCTCCAAACTATAGCGTTAAAGTGTAGTTTGATTCAAAGTGTTAACAAATGCACAGTGGAAGTGGGCAGGCAACTTATTTGAAATAGACTTTAATTTTGTCTTGGAGGACGGTGGTGGAATAGAATGAAACAATCTAGGCTCACAGCCTTATTTCAGCAGTGAGCAGACTACTTTATGACTGAACCATATTAAATTTAAGAAATGCTGCTTAGTGCAGCTATGAACATGGAAGGACAAAATGTACTAACTGTAATTTAGGAGCACGGGTGTTCTGACTTTCTGTTACTTAAAAAATAAAATATTGTTTGCATTAATCTTAGTCTAATATAGAGGACTCAATTTTCATGGTTAATGATATAAGCTACTGATTAGCTTATTTCAAGATTTTCATGAGACGTGCATTTCTTTACCCTGGATTTCAGTTGGTTAAATCTTAACTTCTTTTCAAATCTGGCCTTTGTTGAAGAAGTCCACTTAAAGCTTTAAAAAACTTCTTGATGTTTGCCCTTCATGAGTAAATTCTTTAATTGCCTTCTATGTAGTTTTCATAGGACATAACAAAACAGATGGGATAAAGTAGTAAAAAATGGAACTTCCTAAGTCAGTGAAGATACAAAAGGGGAAAAGGTGCAAGAGATAATTAGGATGACTGAGAAGAAAACAGTAACAGTAATGTCTTAAACCTTTTAGAAGGTTATATATTCTCTCTCCTGAGCATTTTCATGAAGTAGCTTGTCTTGATTAGTGTGCTTTAGGGCAACTTCAGAAGGAGGTCAGTCGGTGTTTTGCTCT